>NW_026652286.1:23169366-23774999 GCF_009828535.3 Hylobates moloch
ATGAGTGAGAACATGCGGTGTTTGGTTTTTTGTCCTTGCGATAGTTTGCTGAGAATGATGGTTTCCAGTCTCATCCATGTCCCTACAAAGGACATGAACTCATCATTTTTTATGGCTGCATAGTATTCCATGGTGTATATGTGCCACATTTTCTTAATCCAGTCTATTGTTGTTGGACATTTCGGTTGGTTCCAAGTCTTTGCTATTGTGAATAGTGCCACAATAAACATACGTGTGCATGTATCTTTATAGCAGCATGATTTATAATCCTTCAGGTATATACCCAGTAATGCGATGGCTGGGTCAAATGGTATTTCTAGTTCTAGATCCCTGAGGAGTTGCCACACTGACTTCCACAATGGTTGAACTAGTTTACAGTCCCACCAACAGTGTAAAAGTGTTCCTATTTCTCCACATCCTCTCCAGCACCTGTTGTTTCCTGACTTTTTAATGATGGCCATTCTAACTGGTTTGAGATGGTATCTCATCGTGGCTTTGATCTGTGTATCGCTGATGGCCAGTGATGATGAGCATTTTTTCATGTGTTTTTTGGCTGCATAAATGTCTTCTTTTGAGAACTGTCTGTTCATGTCCTTCATCCACTTTTTGATGGGGTTGTTTTTTTCTTGTAAATTTGTTTGAGTTCATTGTAGATTCTGGATATTAGCCCTTTGTCAGATGAGTAGGTTGCGAAAATTTTCTCCCATTCTGTAGGTTGCCTGTTCACTCTGATGGTAGTTTCTTTTGCTGTGCAGAAGCTCTTTAGTTTAATTAGATCCCATTTGTCAATTTTGGCTTTTGTTGCCATTGCTTTGGGTGTTTTAGACATGAAGTCCTTGCCCATGCCTATTTCCCAAATGGTATTGTCTAGGTTTTCTTCTAGGGTTTTTATGGTTTTAGGTCTAACATTTAAGTCTTTAATCCATCTTGAATTAATTTTTGTATAAGGTGTAAGGAAAGGATCCAGTTTCAGCTTTCTACAAATGGCTAGCCAGTTTTCCCAGCACCATTTATTAAATAGGGAATCCTTTCCCCATTTCTTGTTTTTGTGAGTTTTGTCAAAGATCAGATGGTTGTAGATATGCGGCATTATTTCTGAGGGCTCTGTTCTGTTCCATTGATCTATGTCTCTGTTTTGGTACCAGTACCATGATGTTTTGGTTTCTGTAGCCTTGTAGTATAGTTTGAAGTCAGGTAGCCTGATGCCTCTGGCTTTGTTCTTTTGGCTTAAGATTGACTTGGCGATGCGGGCTCTTTTTTGGTTCCATATGAACTTTAAATTAGTTTTTTCCAATTCTGTGAAGAAAGTCATTGGTAGCTTGATGGGGATGGCATTGAATCTATAAATTACCTTGGGCGGTATGGCCATTTTCACGATATTGATTCTTCCTACCCTGAGCATGGAATGTTCTTCCATTTGTTTGTATCCTCTTTTATTTCACTGAGCAGTGGTTTGTAGTTCTCCTTGAAGAGGTACTTCACTTCCCTTGGATTCCTAGGTATTTTACTCTCTTGGAAGCAATTGTGATTGGGAGTTCACTCATGATTTGGCTCTCTGTTTGTCTGCTATTGGTGTATAAGAATGCTTGTGATTTTTGTATATTGATTTTGTATCCTGAGACTTTGCTGAAGTTGCTTATCAGCTTAAGGAGATTTGGGGCTGAGACGATGGGGTTTTCTAGATATACAATCATGTCATCTGCAGACAGGGACAATTTGACTTCCTCTTTTCCTAATTGAATACCCTTTATTTCCTTCTCCTGCCTAATTGCCCTGGCCAGAACTTCCAACACTATGTTGAATAGGAGTGGTGAGAGAGGGCATCCCTGTCTTGTGCCAGTTTTCAAAGGGAATGCTTCCAGTTTTTGCCCATTCGGTATGATATTGGCTGTGGGTTTGTCATAGATAGCTCTTATTATTTTGAGATACCTCCCATCAATACCTAATTTATTGAGAGTTTTTAGCATGAAGGGTTGTTGAATTTTGTCAAAGGCCTTTACTGCATCTGTGGAGATAATCATGTGGTTTTTGTCTTTGGTTCTGTTGATATGCTGGATTACATTTATTGATTTGTGTATGTTGAACCAGCCTTACATCCCAGGGATGAAGCCCACTTGATCATGGTGGATAAGCTTTTTGATGTGCTGCTGGATTCGGTTTGCCAGTATTTTACTGAGGATTTTTGCATCAATGTTCAAGGATATTGGTCTAGGATTCTCTTTTTTGGTTGTGTCTCTGCCAGGCTTTGGTATCAGGATGATGCTGGCCTCATAAAATGAGTTAGGTAGGATTCTCTCTTTTTCTATCTATTGGAATAGTTTCAGAAGGAATGGTACCAGCTCCTCCTTGTACCTCTGGTAGAATTCGGCTGTGAATCCATCAGGTCCTGGATTCTTTTTGGTTGGTAAGCTATTGATCATTGCCACAATTTCAGAGCCTGTTATTGGTCTATTCAGAGATTCAACTTCTTCCTGGTTTAGTCTTGGGAGGGTGTATTTGTCGAGGAATTTATCCATTTCTTCTAGATTTTCTAGTTTACTTGCATAGAGGTGTTTGTAGTATTCTCTGATGGTAGATTGTATTTCTGTGGGTTCGGTGGTGATACCCCCTTTATCATTTTTTATTGCGTCTATTTGATTCTTCTCTCTTTTCTTCTTTACTAGTCTTGCTAGCGGTTTATCGATTTTGTTGATCTTTTCAACAAACCAGCTCCTGGATTCATTAATTTTTTGAAGGGTTTTTTTGTGTCTCTATTTCCTTCAGTTCTGCTCTGATTTTAGTTATTTCTTGCCTTCTGCTAGCTTTCGAATGTGTTTGCTCTTGCTTTTCTAGTTCTTTTAATTGTGATGTTAGGATGTCAATTTTGGATCTTTAATTTATTTCTTTGCAACTTTTATTTTTGGTTCAGGGGATAGCTGGGCAAGTTTGTTATATGAATAAATTGTGTGTCGCTGAAGTTTGGCACTAGGATAATTTCGTCACCCAGATAATAAGCATAGTACCTGACAGGTAGTTTTTCAATTCTCATCGTCCTCACACCGTCCACCCTCAAATAGTCACTGGTGTCTATTGTTCCCTTCTTTGTGTTCCTGTGTACTCAATGTTTAGCTCCCACTTATAAGTGAGAACATGTGTTATTTGGTTTTCTCTTCCTGCATTAATTCTCTTCATCCATTAATTCCAGCACCATCCATGTTGCTGCAAAGGACACGATCTCATTTTTTGTTGCTGGCTGCATAGTATTCCATAGTATGTATGTGCCACATTTTCTTTATCCAGCCCACTATTGATAGGCACTTAGGTTGACTCCATGTATTTGTTATTATGAACAGTGCTGCAATGAACATATGCATGTGTGTGTCTTTATGGTAGAATGATTTATAATCCTCTGGGGATGTACTTGGTAATGAAATTGCTGGGTCAAATGGTAGTTCTATTTTAAGTTCCTTGTGAAATCTCCAGGCTGCTTTTCACAGTGGCTGAACTAATTTACATTTCCACCAGCAGTATATATGCATTCCCTTTTCTCTGCAACCTTGCCAGCATGTATTATTTTTTGACTTTTTATTAATTGTCCTTCTGACTTGTGTGAGATGATATCTCATTGTGGTATTAATTTGCACTTCTCCAGTGATTAGTGATGTTGAGAATCTTTTAATATGCTTATTGGCCACATAGATGTCTTCTACTGAGAAGTGTCTGTCCATTTTTTAATGAGATAGTTTCTTTTTTTGGCTTATTGATGTAAGTTACTTTAGATTCTGAATATTAGACCTTTATCAGATTCATAGTTTGCAAATATTTACTCCCACCTTGTAGGTCGTCAGTTTACTCTGTTGATAGTTTCTTTTGCTGTGCAGTGGTCTTTAGTTTAATTAGGCCTCACTTGTAAATGTTTGCTTTTGCTGCAATTGCTTTTGAAATTGTCATGAAGGCTTTACCAGGGCCTATGTCCAGAATGATATTTCCTATGTTTTCTTCTAGGGTTTTTAATAGTTTTAGGTTTTACATTTAAGTCTTTAGTTCACCTTAAGTAGATTTTTGTATTACGTGTGGTAAAAGGAAGGGGTCCTATTTCAATATTTTGCATATGACTAACTAGTTATCTCATCATCATTTATTGACTAAATAGTCCTTTACCCATTGCTTGTTATTGTTGGCTTTGTCAAAGATCAGTTGGTTGCAGGTGTGAAGCTTTACTTCTGGGTTCTCTAATCTATTCAGTTGGTCTATGTGTCTGTTTTTGCACCAGTACCATGTTGATTTAGTTACTGCTGCCTTGTAGTACAGTTTGAAGTCAGGTACTGTAATGCTTCCAGCTTCATTCTTTTTGTTTATGATTGCTTTGGCAATTTGGACTCTTTTTTGTTCTAAATGAATTTTAAGATAGTTTTTTTCATTTTTCTAATTCTGTAAAGAATGTTTTTGGAGACAAATATAAATAACTATCAGAGAATCTTATGAGCACCTTCATGAACACACAGTAGGAAATCTAGAAGAAACCGATAAATTCCTGGGCACATACACCCTCTGAAGACTGAACGAGAAAGAAAGAAACTAAAGAATCCCTGAACAGACCAATTATGAGTTCTGGAATTGAATCAGCAATAAATAGCCTACCAACCACCACTACCACCACCATCACTACCACCACCAACAACAACAAAAACACAAAAAAACAACAAAAATAAAAAATAAAAAAAAGGACCAGACAGATTCACAGCTGAATTGTATACCAGATGTACAAAGAAGAGCTGGTATCATTCCTACTGAAACTATTTAAAAAAAAAGTTGAGGAGGAGGGACTCCACCCTAACTTGTTCTATGAGGCCAGCATCATTCTGATACAAAAACCTGGCAAAGACACAACAATAAAACTTCTGACCAATATCTTTTGGTGAACATTGATGCAAAAATCCTCAACAAAATACTGGCAAACTGAATCCAGCAACATACCAAAAGCTTATTCACCACAGTAAAGTAGGCTTTATCCCTGGGATTGAAAGTTGGTTCAACAAAAGCAAATCAATAAATGTGATTCACACCACATAAACAGAACTAAAAACAATACTCACATGATCATGTTAATAGGTGCAAAAAAAGCTTTTAATAAAATTCAATTTTTTTACGTTAAAAACCCTCAAGAAACTCTTAATCAAAGGAACATATTTCAAAATAATAGGAGCCATTTATGGCAAATCCACAGTCATCCTCATACTAAATGGGGAGGAGCTGGAAGCATTTCCCTTGAAAACTGGCACCAGACAAAGATTCCTTCTCTCATCATTCTTATTCAACATTCTGTTGGAAGTTTTGGCCAGAGCAATTATGCAGGATAAAGAAATAAAGGGCATCCAAATAGGAAGACAAGAAGTCAAACTGTCCTTATTTGTAGACAATATAATCCTATGTATAAGAAACCCCATAGTCTTGGCCCAAAAGCTCCTTAAGCTTTTAAATAACTTCAGAAAAGTCTCAAGACACAAAATTAATGTACAAAAATCATAACATTCCTATACACCAACAACAGTCAAGCCAAAAACCAAATCATGAATGCAGTCCCATTTCACAATTGCCAAAAAAGCATAAAATACCTAGATATACAGCTAACCAGGGAAGTGAAAAATCTCTACAAGGAGAACTGCAAAAAACTGCTCAAATAAATCAGAAATAACACAAATGAAAAAGCTATGCTCATGGATAGGAAGAATCAATATCGTTAACATGAGCATACTGCCTCAAGCAGTTTACAAATTCACTGCTATTCCTATGAAACTACCAATGACATTCTTCACAGAATTAGAAATAACTATTTTAAAATTCATAAGAAACCAAACAAGAGCCCTATAACAAAGGCAATCCTAAGCAAAAACAACAAAGCTGGAGGCATCACACTACCTAACTTCAAACTGTACTATGGTGTTACAGCAACCAAAACAGCATGGTACTAGTACAAAAACAGACACATAGACCAATAGAACAGAATAGAGAACCCAGAAATAAGACTGCACACCTATCTGATCTTTTACAAAGCTGTCAAAAAAGACAAACAAAAAAACAAGCAACAAGGAAAGGACTCCCCATTTAGCAAATAATGCTGGGATTGCTGGCTAGCCATATGCAGAAGATTGAAGCTGGACCCCTTTCTTCCACCACATATTATACAAGAATCAACTTAAGATAGATTAAATATTTTAATGTAAAACCAAAAACCATAAAAACCCTGGAAGACAACCTAGGCAATACCATTCTGGAAATAAAAATGAGCAAAGAATTCATGACAAAGACTTCAAAAGTACTTGCAACAAAAGCAAAAATTGACAAATGATATCTAATTAAAGAGCTTCTTCACAGCAAAAGAAACTGTCAAGAGAGTAAATAGACAGCCTACAAAATGTGAGAAAATATTTGCAAAGTATGCATCTGGCAAAGACCTAATCTAGTATCCAACTTCTATTAAGAACTTAAATCAGCAAGAAAAAAAAAAAACATTAAAGAGTGGGCAAAGGACATGAACAGACATTTTTCAAAAGAAGACATACATGTGTCCAAAAGTCACATAAAAAAGTTCAACATCACTGATCATAAGAAAAATGCAAATCAAAACCACAATGAGATATCATCTCACACCATTCAGAATGACTACTATTAAAAAGTCCAAAAATAACAGGTGCTGTTGGGTTGGTAGAGAAAAAGGGATGCGTATACGCCGTTAGTGGGAGTATAAATTAGGTCAGCCATTGTGGAAAATGGTGCGGCGATTCCCTAAAGACCTAAAAAACAGAACTACCATTTGACCTAGCAATCCCATTACTGGGTATATATCCAAAGGAATATAAATTGTTCTACCATAAAGACACATGCAGGCAAATAGTGCTTATTGCAGCACTATTCACAATAGCAAAGACATGGAATTAACCTTAATGCTTCTCAGAGGTAGATGAGATAAAGGAAATACAGTATGTATACACCATCGAATACTACACAGCCATAAAAAATGAGATCATGTCCTTTGCATGGACATGGATGGAACTGGAGGCCATTTTCCTTAGCAAATTAACATAAGAACAGAAAACCAAATTCCACATATTCTTACTTATACTAGGGAGCTAAATGATGAGAACTCATGGACACATAGTAGGGTACAACAGATGCTGGGACCTATTGGAAGGTGGAGTGTGGGAGAGGAGAGTGGATCAGGAAAAATAACTATTGGGCACTAGGCTTAATTATATCTGAGTGATGAAATAATCTGTACAACATACCCCCATGGCACAAGTTTACCTATATAACAAACCTGCACATGTACCTCTGAACTTAGCATAAAAGGTTTATTTTTATTTAGGATGTTAACCCACCACTATTAGGCTGAAATCAGGATGACGCAAACTGGACCTCAGGACAGGCAATTACTGAAGATGATCATTGGAACAAGACACACAGACCTGTACACGCCTGCATCACCCTCAGTTGTTTCTCACACCAAGTTTTCCTTTTTAGATCTCTTCCCTCAGCACCAAAAGTTGGAATGATCTTTTAAAGGCATGAGCCTGGCCATATCTCAACTGCTACCAGTTGAATAAGGCTGCTTTTTTTCCATCACACCTCACTTCTTGGGTTTTCAGCCTCTGAGCGGCAAGCAGCCAGACTTCAGCCAGTTATACAATGACCGAACTGCTTAATGATACACTTCTCAGGACACATCTTCATCTTTATGTGAAACATTTTAACAATACCCAAATATAGCTACCCAGAAATATTGCAGTCCCTTGATCCTTTTTTTTTTTTTTTTTTTTTTTGCGACAGAGTCTCACTCTGTCACCCAGGCTGGAGTGCAATGGTGCAATCTCGACTCACTGCAAACTTCCACCTCCTTAATTCAAGAGATCCCCCTCCCTCAGCCTCCTGAGTAGCTGGGATTACAGTCACGCACCACCATGCCTGGCTAATTTTTGTATTTTTAGTAGAGATGGAATTTCACTATGTTGGCCAAGCTGGCCTTGAATTCTTGACCTCAGGTGATCTGTCCGCCTTGGCCTCCCAAAGTGCGGGCATTGATTCCATTTGTCTCTATTTCCTCGCTCATAGCAATACAAACTATCTGTATGGCTCAAGGCCATATTTCAAATGGAATGTTGAGAAGCCCTGCATCTTTGGGAAGCCCCCATAAAGTTTTGGGATAATGCACATAGTCTGAGACAGCTTTTTGCAGAGACATGGTCACATAGACACAATCGTACCAATTAGAGAATAAAATAAAATTACATTCAGTTTTAAAAATGGCACAGTATTCTTTCAAGGGACCTATGTTCTATAGTTGTTCTCCCATAGAAATATCACAGGGTTGCTAAGTTATCTGGAGTAAGTCAAGGTACACCTTTCGCAGATGTATTATTTATATTTTAAATAAACCAAACACATTTTCTGGTTCTTAAACTATCAGTTCTCTTATATACACATTGAACCACCTACTATAATTATCTGTCCTACAACGAAACATACGCACATCTGAAAATAAATAAACCAAATCTCACCCAATATTTAATATAATATTTTCCCCAAAGTGTTATGAACACACCGCTAATAAAGATTCCTTCTTTTGTTTATTTTAATTGACTTGTAGTAAACCTTGGTGTTTCACATGTCCTCATTTCACCTTCAATTCCATTCTAAATTTTTCTAGTTCTTTTTTTTTTTATCTGTGTGTGTGTGTGTGTGTGTGCGCTGTTCTTTTTGTTCATTATTTCAAAGAAAAGAAACCCCATAATACTTTGGAAGCCATAGCTACAGATTTATTTTCTGAAGTGTCACTGATAAATAAATGTAGTCTTTTGCATTGATTGTCACCAAAAAAGTGACACAGTCATTCAAAAGCATAAAAGAACATCTATTTTTTTTGAATAAAAGTGATTATCATTTATTGTTAAACTAGCAAACTAGCATACTGCCAAAATCGTCTGTATAATTATGGCTAGCACTCAAATAAAGACTTTTTCCCCAGTTTTCACCCATATTATTTTGTTTCATTGATTCTGAAAATTAAAGATCTACCCCATTGTCTCTGACCCAATACACTCCTCATAAGAGGAAGAAATAGCTTTTTCTTTCATGCACTGGAAAATTCCCCAAATTGATTTAACATTCAGTAATAACTAAGTTGAGTATATGTTATATAAAAAAAATAAGAATTCCTAAAGACATACTTTCCCTTTTTCTTGTGTATTAAGGGCTGATCTTGTCTAAAGCATCAGGTGTGGGTATAACTTTATGACTTCTGAAATCCAGCAGTGACTGTCATACATGTTTTATTCTCTGATATGTGCTGGGCTCCTCCATGATTCTGAAACTTAACTCAGAACTTTTCTCTTCTACCAAAGAGAACACATGGTTTGTGTATGGGAGGTGGGGATAGTAATACTGTCGTTCCTTTGCTGTATCTCATCTTTAATTTTCTCTGTCCTCACTCTTTCCCTTATTAATTTTAACTTACGTTCAGGTTATCTATAGCTTCCTAGCAGACTCTCTTTCCAATATACATCACTGTTAGGGAAACATTTTTTGGCATGGACATCTGACATGTTTATGACACTAAGTTCAATAAGAATTCATCTTTGTGATACACCATTAATTCCGTAAAACATAAATCCATTCTGTCTCAGAAATATGTGATTATAAACAACAGAACTTCCTATTATGGCAACAAACTAACAGGTGTTTGTTTTCTTATATAAATAGAAGTAAAATGTTATGCCGAGGGTGGTAAAGTTGCTTAATTTTAGAATTTTTGGAATTTTAGGCTGTACTTATCTTCATGCTTTGTCTTCCTGAAAGCTTAGGTTCTTATCATTATTCTTGTCAGTGTACTATCAGTAATCACTTGACATCTGAGATTACGTGGCATAAGGCAGCATTTGAATAATAAATGTTTTGCTTTTAGTCTTAATGGTCTTCCCCCAACCTGCATCCAAAGCATAGTTTCCATGTCTTCAGTAATCAACATAATCAATTGTTTGTGAACAAATATACAGGCATGTGGAAATCTCAAGCTGAGAATTCAACAAAACACCCATACATATTAAACCTAAAGTTCAGACTGAAATTGAAGATGGTAAAAGATGAGAGACTACTTCTTTTTCTCAGCCCCAAGGATGTTCTCGCAGTGGATCTAAATTAAGTTTATAAATAGAATATAGGATGCCAACAGTCACCAGGTTAACTGTCAGGGACACAGTGTCAAATTATGTTTAAGATGCACTTACTTAATATTTCTTCTTCAAGCAGCCAGCAATGATACGATATCTAATCCTTCGGGCTGAAGAAGCTGTAGGCAAATGCCATCACCTCACTTTTTTTTTTTTTTCTTGAGATGAAGTCTCTCTCTTGTCCCCCAGGCTGGAGCACAATGGCGCGATCTCAGCTCACTGCAACCTCTGTCTCCTGGGATCAAGCAATTCTCCTGCCTCAGCCTGCCGAGTAGCTGGGATTACAGGTGCCAAGCCCAGCTAATTTTTGTATTTTTAGTAGAGACAGGGTTTCACCATATTGGCCAGGCTGGTCTTGAACTCCTGACCTCAGGTGATGTGCTCGCCTCGGCCTCTCAAAGTGCTGGGATTACAGAGGTAAGCCACCGCGCCCAGCCGGCCATCACCTCACTTCTTAAAGTGTCATGTTTACATCTTTGGAATAGCTAAGCAATTATTTAAATTATGTTGTCTATTTTGTTTCAAATTTTTTTTGTTTTGTGTTATTTAGGGATGATTCTATTAAAAGTCTGTCATAACTGCATCCATTATCCATAACCATTTTTCCATAAGTATCAGCATATAAAAGATACTGCTGGTGGCTGATCTTAATCTGTAGTACATCTGCAAGTACATCCTCCCCCATTTTCCATCTTTCCAGAGTTAACTTAGTACCAAGGTAAAAATTATTTTAGGATTCTTCTAAAAGACAGTTGGCATGCTATATTAGTCTGCTCAAGCTACCATAATAAAATACCACACACTGAGTGGTTCAAACAACAGAAATTTATTTTCTCACAATTCTGGATCCTGGGTGGTCCAGGATCAAGCTGCAGGCTGATTTGGCTCCAGGTGAGAGCGCACTTCCTGGTTTGTAGGTGTCTTAATCTTGGTTCTTGCTGCATCCGCACATGGCAGATAGAGAGAGAGCAAGCGATCTCTCCAAAGACTATTCTTATTAGGGTATTAATCCTATCATGAGGGATCCCCTCTAATGACCTTACCTAACCCTAATTGCCTCCCAAAAGCCCCATCTCCAAATGGCATCATATCGGAGGGATAGAGTTTCAATAAGTAAATTTGGGAGAGACATAACAAACATTCAATCCATAACATTTCACCCCCCTACTTGTGGGCTTCTAATGTATCTGAAGAGTCATAATTGTAAAGTGAGACATAGTTTAATTAGTTTTGTGCCTTGATATGCTTTTATGTTTCCTTTAAAAATATGAAAATCCAAAATGGTATATTTTTCCCCACAATGCAAGTTTCATATGGTAATATTAATAAAATTTTCAGATTTATGGTAGGTTTCTATTAAATTTTTCTAAATAGTTATTTTAAACCATACACATCACCCGAACTTGGGAAACGTTAAAGAATTCATGTAATCAGAATAAACACACACACATATATATATATATGTCTTTTTATACACGTGTATATATACATATCATACTAATGGTGATGAAGATGAAGATGAGACAATGAAAGAAAATGACAGCAGAAACTAGTATTTATTGATTCATTTAATATGTGTCAGATACAGCTCTTAACATATTTATATGAATGAACCTGAATTGAGTAATTTTCAGAAGCTAGTTTCTAAATGTTTAGGCATTTAGCTGGTGACTAAGGTAATAATTTCTCCCACAAGATGGTGGCTTAAGTAACAGCTAAAAGGCATCGTAGGCTAATAAATATATTGACTTGCTTCCTATATATATATATGTACTTTTGTCAATATTGATTACTTGTTTTTCCCCTCATGTCCATAGACAGTTTAAATAATATTCAACAAGTTTTTGAGAGTGATGCAGGAATATTTACTTCCTGGTATATTTTCCCAAAATTGGTAAGGGGAGGAGGGGAGTATTTACAAAAGCAAAATGTATGCTTGATCTGATACTGATTAAACTATCTGATCCTCCGGCCTTACACATCTGCACTTAAAGAAGATCATATAGGATGTGGATTTTAGTTATTATAATTAGCATTATCATATAATTTATTATCAAAACTAAAATAATTTTGAGAGTAAAGTGGAGAGTTATTCATAATTAAACAGATAGCACACATATATTCAAAATACCTGTGGCAACGAGGACTTATTAGCACTGTTAAAGCTCTATTCTATTATCACAAATAATTGGAATAGAAGACTTATAGGTAGATATGAATAATCAATTCTAGAACAACAAAGACTTGTGTTCTAACAAGAGAAGAACATTTTTTGTTCCAGATCCAATGTTTTAAATTATACAAAAGCAGATATGTGCAAATTTTAAAAATAAATGTATAGAATAGATGACATAAAAAGTAAAATATTTTCTCCTCACAAAACCAATACTATACTGAGATAAATGCCAGAAACAGACTACGGCATATACTTCCGGATAGTGTGGGTAAGTGTGTGTCTATATGTCTACTGTATACATTCATTTTTTTAACGAAAAATTATATATAATCTTCAAATTGATTTCTTTCTTTAATATGTATCATGGACACCACCTAGGTGAGAACCTTTAGAGTGATTGATTTTGTGAAATTGTTATGTCCTTTGAATGTGAAGAACACAATGTATTTAATCAATTTCCACTAACTTTTAATCTATTTCTTTTCATTTGCTAAAAGTGCTGTGAAATATTTTACTTATGTGATTCTGCTTTCTCACAATTATGTTTACAAAATAAATGATCAGAAATGGACTTATTTTTTCAAAGTTTTATGTATATATACACACACACACATACATAAAACACATAAATACACATATATATGTGTGTATTTTGTAGAATAGTTTTATAGAAATTTTGTAGAATAGTTCATTTTAGCCTACCTAAAAATTTTATTAAAATAAAATATACATACCCAAAAGTAACATATTTAAAGTGTACAATTTAGTATATTACTGTTTAGAAAACTTTTATCACCCCAGGAAGAAAATATGTGCCCAAAAGCAGTCACTCTCACTTATGCTTTTTATGTCCTAAGAAACCAGTACCTAATCCAAGGTCATGAAGATTTATTTCCATGTTTTCTTCTTATAATTTTACAGTTTTATCACTTATATTTATGCCTACTAACATTTGGAGCTAATTTTTAATATAGTGTGATGTAGTCCAAATCCATTCTTTTACAGGTGTATATCTAGTAGTCCATTATTACTATTTTAATTTTCTCATCTTAATAGTTGAAAAAATATGACCTTATTCCTTTCATTTGGGCAATATAGATTGAATACGTTTATGTATATATTTATAAGTTTAATTTCAGCTTAAATATCTTCATCTATGAATTGCCTATTCACATCTTGCGGTGTGTGCATGTGTGTTTGTGTAATGTTTGAGCTCGTGGAGGAAATGTACTAGTTCCTTCTCTTCAAAGAAGTGGCCCTATAAAAACCTCATTGATTATAAGTAATTAGTCTTAAGAAAAACAAGCAACACAAATAGCTCAATACTGTGTCTCTGCCAGCTAACAAAGCTTAGCCTATTTTTTTTTATGAAAGCAAGATGGTAAAATATAGCCTGTGTACATAAAAAGGTAAAACATTTATTTAAAGATAAAGCTCTATATTTGGTAGTTTTTGTCGTAACAAATATCCAGATTCTTGCATTAAAATGTCATGATAATTAATATATGCAAAAGGTATCCTTAAAAAATTGTAAAAGCCTTTTCATTTTAGTTTCACAGACTAGACTGAAACTAATTTCTAAAATTACCTTTACAAAATTTAACACACGTTTTGCTTCAGAAGTGGTAAAAAGCTACAAAAAAAGGGGGGGCCTCTATTAGTCCCTGTTCTATAGTTCTACAAAATAAAAGAAACTTTGATTTGCATACATATGTGTTTTATTTAAATATAGCACATACATTTTAGTATAGAAATCTTGAATTCAGTTCATTATATAGTTTCAAGATTGTTTAGAAAACACTACAAGAATTTCTAAACATTCTTATGTGATTCAAGAGTTTTATTGTATTTAGATCAGTAGGCTTGTATATGTCAACATATTAACTTGTTTGAAGAAGCTTAGTACAAAGTTATCAGTTTTATTCTCAAATATAGGCATATCTCATTTTATTTCATTTTGATTTATTGCACTTCACAAGTGTTGCATTTTTGAAAAATTGAAAGTTTGTAGCAACTATGCATCAAGCAAGCCTATCAGTGCCATTTTACCAACAGTATATGCTCACTTCTGTTTGTGTCACACTTTGGTTAATTCTCACAATATTTCAAACTTATTCATGATTATTATGTCCATTATAGTGATCTGTAGTCAGTGGTCTTTGATGTTACTACTGTAATTATTTTGGGTTGCCACAAACCACACCATGGAAGATTGAATGCAAAATTAACTAACAAAGGTGGGTTTCTGACTGCTCAACCAACTAGCTGTTCCCTTGTCTTACTCCCCCTCCTTGGGACTTCCTCTTCCTCAGAAGCAATAATATTGAAATTAGACCAATTAGTAACCCAACAAAGGCATCTAAATATTCAAATGAAAGGAAGTGTCCCATGTATCTCGCTTTAAATCGAAACTTAAAAATAAGCGAGCTTAGTAAGGAAGGCATGTCAAAAGCCTAGTTAGACTGAAATGCTACTTGTGTCAAACACATAGCAAAGTTGTGAATGCAAAAGAAATGTTCTTGAAGGAAATTAAGAGTGCTACTCCAGTGAATACACAAATGATAAGAAAGTGAAACAACCTTATTGCTAATATGCAGAAAGTTTTAATGATCCAGAAAGAAGATCAAACCAGCCACAATGTTCGATTAAATCAAAATCTAATCCATAGCAAGGCCCTCACTCTCTTCAATACTATGAAGGTTGAGAGAGGTGCTGAAGCTTCAGAGGAAAGCTAGCAGAGTTTGGTTCATAAGATTTAAGGAAAGAAGCCATCTCCATACCGTAAAAGTGCAAGGTGAAGCAGCAAGTGCTGATTGAGACGGTGCAGGAAGTTACCCAGAAGATCTAAGCAAGACCGTCGATGAATGTGGCTACACTAAACAACAGATTTTCAATACAGATTCTTCTGTATTGAGTACTGAGTACTGAGTACTTTCATAGCTAGAGAAGAGAAATCAATGCTTGGCTTCAAAGCTTCAAAAGGCTGGCTGACTCTCCTGTTAGACACTAAAGCAGCTAGTGACTTTAAGTTGAAGCCAGTGTTCACTGACAGTTTCAAAAATCTCATGGCCCTTTAGAGGTATGCTAAATCTACTCTGCCTGCATGTTAAAAATGCAAAAATAAAGCCCCAATGACAGCACATCTGTTTACAGAATGGTTTCCTATGTTAAGAATTGTGCGGAGAACTACTGTTCAGAACAAAAGATTTCTTGCAAAATATTACTGCCTGGTCACCCAAGAACTCTGATTGAGATGTACATGCAGATTAACGTTGCTTTTATGTCTGCTAACACAACGTTCATTCTATAGCCCAGGGATCAAGGAGTAATTTTGACTGTTGAGTCTTATTATTTAATAAATACATTTTATAAGACTATAATTGCCATAGACAGTGATTCCTCTGATAGACATGAGCAAAGGAAATTTTAAACCTCGGAAGGATTCACTATTCTGGATGCCATTAAGAACATTTGTAATTCACAGTGGGGAGATCAAATTATCAGGAATCCTGTAAACTACAAAATTTACAGGAGTTTGGGATAAGTTTATTCCAACCCTCATGGATGTCTTTGAGGAATTCAAGACTTTAATGGAGGAAGGTGTGTCAGAGGTGGTGGAAATTGCAAGAAAACTAAAATTAGAAGTGGAATCTAAAGATGAAACTGAATTTGCACCTTTATGATAAAATTTGAATGAATGAATGAAGAGTTGCTACTGATACATGAGCAAAGCAAGTCATTTCTTGAGATGGAATCTACTCCTGGTAAAGATATTATGAATATTGTTGAGATGATGGCAAAGGATTTAGAATATTACATAAACTTGGTTGATAAAGAAGTGGCAGGGTTTGAGATCGTTAATTACAATTTTGAAAGAGGCTTTACTATGGGTAAAATGCTATAAAATAGGATTTCATGTTAAAGAGAAGTCTTTTGTTACAGCAATGGTAAATTGACAAAACAAACTTTACTGTTGTTTTATTTTAAGAAATTGCCACAGCTACCCCAACATTGAGGCAAAACTTTCTACTTGCAAAACAGGATTTAGGAATTGCAGAAATCTAGATGATCACTACCTTTTTTTTTTTTTTTTTAAGCAATGAAGTATTTTTTAACTAAGCCTAGACATTTTAGACATAATGATATTGCACACTTAATAGACAATAGTAGAGCATTCATATAACTTCTATATGTACTGGGAAAGCAAAACGTTCATGTGCTTTACTTTATGTCAATATTCATTTTATTGAAGTGGTCTGGAGCCCAACCCACAATATCTCCAAGACAGGCCTCTATGTTTATGGTGGAAAATCTCTAAATGGGCTCTTAGTAATTCAAGTTTTAAAAGTTTCAACCAAGGACCTGCATTGCCAAGGACCATAAAATAGTCACATTATCACTATACATATTTTATTAAGGACATTATGCACGGCATCATTCAAAACAACTAAAGAAGGTCTTATATGACAATTGTTTTTCTAACTAAATGCTGTAGAAAATTCTCTTCCTCTTCGGAAATGATGTGTTTCTCCTTTTGATAATTCTGCTAAAGAATATATAGGTGGAACCTCTATGTTTCCTACATGCAGGAAAGTTTAGAAACATATTCAATATTAAATTATCTTCTTACTGAAGACTATTTACTTTATCCTTTTAAATGCCTTTACTCTCTCTCTATATATATATGCTTTCTATGTATTTACATACATCTCTATTTATATATGCTTTCCATATATTTACATACCTACAAAATAGCTTATGCTCTATCTTTCTAGATAGAGAAATGTATATATAATCTTTCTATATGTAGAAATCTTTCTATATGTAGAGAAATGTATATGTCATCTCTCTATATGTAAATACATAGAAAGAGCTTGTTGCTCTCTATATGGAAAAAAACATGTATTTATGTGCTTCCTATGTATGCATATATATGCATATATCTCTCTCTTTATATGCATGTATATGTATACATATTTTAATTTTTTTTATCTCAGAAGTGTTCAGAAAGTGGTGGAATAACAGGAACATATCTATTCTAAACATCAACTTGATGAAACAACTTAAAACTCCAACACTCGCCTGGCATTAAGACACTGAAAAGATTTGGAGACCTGGATTCAACAAATTATAAATACAAAGGGAAACAATTTATTTATCATTTCCACAGAGCTTATTTATTTAGACTTAGAGAAGGTTTATTGCTCTATTTTATCTGAATAAGTGTCTATTTTTAAAGGAGCCTAAGGAGTGATTACTGTCCCTGTGGCTTTCACAACACAGTGCAGCAGAAAGATATGGGGGTCATGTTGGGGAGACAGAGAAGGGAGCACAGATATGTTAAGTGACTGGGTTATAAATCTATTATTTAATATATCCTAATATTCAGCAGAGAAGATATTATGCCGGATTTTCTCTATTTGCACACGGAGAATGAGACAAATAATTTAAAATAAACTGTCTCAAATAGCTGGTAAGTGGCAACACAAGAACTCATACAAAAGCAAATTATTACCATTTTACAAAGTATTAAAAGAGACTCTCACAAAGTCCCCTAAGAGAGTAAAGGAGGGGAGAGATAAATAGGATATATAACAGAAGTAGCAAGGGTAAGTTTTATTTTTGCATGCTTTATATCAGGGGAACAAACTATTTTCAATTCCAAGCATATTCTTTTGAAAGTACATCAGAAGAAAAACTTAAGAAAGCAGTTTCAAAGACAAATAAAATGATTTAGGACCTTGGAGATTTCATGTTAAAGTGAAACCAAGGAAAAGACAACCATGCAAGTATTATTTTGGTAAATAAATAAACGAATATGAAAATATCTGCTGGGCGTGGTGGCTCACGCTTGTAATCCCAGCACTTTGGGAGGCCGAGGCGGGCGGATCACGAGGTCAGGAGATCAAGACCACGGTGAAACCCCGTCTCTACTAAAAATACAAAAAATTAGCCGGGCGTGGTGGCGGGCGCCTGTAGTCCCAGCTACTCGGAGAGGCTGAGGCAGGAGAATGGCGTGAACCTGGGAGGTGGAGCTTGCAGTGAGCTGAGATTGCACCACTGCACTCCAGCCTGGGTGACAGAGCGAGACTCCATCTCAAAAAAAAAAAAAAAAATCAATTTCACAGCAACATAAAGGAAGTTGAATGGGTAGGATATAACTCTTTAGTACAAAGTTAAAAAAGATCCAATATTTTAGAATGGCTGATCAATGCCTGAGAAGACAAAACTAAAATATGTGGAACTTCCCACACTCAGAATTGAATCAAGCTTTTTAAAAGACAATTAACAGGGGGTGGAGCCAAGATGCTGAATAGGAACAGCTCCAGTCTACAGCTCCCAGCCTGAGCGACACAGAAGATGGGTGATTTCTGCATTTCCGTTTGAGGTACCAGGTTCATCTCACTAGGGAGTGCCAAACAGTGGGTGCAGGACAGTCGGTGCAGCGCACTGTGCACGAGCTGAAGAAGGGCGAGGCATTGCCTCACTCGGGAAGCGCAAGGGGTCAGGGAGTTCCCTTTCTTAGTCAAAGAAAGGGGTAACAGATGGCACCTGGAAAATCGGGTCAATCTCACCCTAATACTGCGCTTTTCCAACGGGCCTGGAAAACGGCACACCAGGAGATTGTGTCCCACTCCTGGCTCGGAGGGTCCTATGTCCATGGAGTATCAGTGATTGCTAGCACAGCAGTCTGAGATCAAACTGCAAGGCGGCAGCGAGCCTGGGGGAGGGGTGCCCGCCATTGCCCAGGCTTGCTTAGGTAAACAAAGCAGCCAGGACGCTCGAATTGGGTGGAGCCCACCACAGCTCAAGGAGGCCTGCCTGCCTCTGTAGGCTCCACCTCTGGGGGCAGGGCACAGACAAATAAAAATTCAGCAGGAACCTCTGCAGACTTAAACGTCCCTGTCTGACTGACAGCTTTGAAGAGAGTAGTGGTTCTCCCAGCACGCAGCTGGGGATCTGAGAACAGACAGACTGCCTCCTAAAGTGGGTCCCTGCCCCCCGAGCGGGCTAACTGGGAGGCACCCCCCAGTAGGGACAGACTGACACCTCACTCGGCCCGGTACTCCTCTGACACAAAATTTCCAGAGGAACTATCAGACAGCTGAATTTGTGGTCTCACAAAAATCCACTGTTCTGCAGCCACCGCTGCTGACACCCAGCCAAACAGGGTCTGGAATGGACCTCTAGCAAACTCCAACAGACCTGCAGCTGAGGGTCCTGTCTGGTAGAAGGAAAACTAACACACAGAAAGGACATCCACACCAAAAACCCACCTGTACATCACCATCATCAAAGACCAAAAGCAGATAAAACCACAAAGATGGGGAAAAAACAGAGCAGAAAAACTGGAAACTCTAAAAAGCAGAGGGCCTCTCCTCCTCCAAAGGAATGCAGTTCCTCACCAGCAACGAAACAAAGCTGGACGGAGAATGACTTTGACGAGTTGAGAGAAGAAGGCTTCAGACGATCAAACTACTCCGAGCTACGGGAGGAAATTCAAAACAATAGCAAAGAAGTTAAAAACTTTGAAAAAAAATTAGAAGAATGGATAACTAGAATAACCACTGGAGAGAAGGGCTTAAAGGAGCTGATGGAGCTGAAAGCCAAGTATCGAGAACTACGCGAAGATTGCAAAAGCCTCAGTACCCGATGCAATCAACTGGAAGAAAGGGTATCAGTGATGGAAGATGAAAGGAATGAAATGAAGCGAGAAGGGAAGTTTAGAGAAAAAAGAATAAAAAGAAACGAACAAAGCCTCCAAGAAATTTGGGACTATGTGAAAAGACCAAACCTACGTCTGATTGGTGTACCTGAAAATGATGAGGAGAATGGAACCAAGTTGGAAAACACTCTGCAAGATATTATCCAGGAGAACATCCCCAATCTAGCAAGGCAGGCCAACATTCAAATTCAGGAAATACAGAGAATGCCACAAAGAGACTCCTCGAGAAGAGCAACTCCAAGACACATAATTGTCAGATTCACCAAAGTTGAAATGAAGGAAAAAATGTTAAGGGCAGCCAGAGAGAAAGGTCGGATTACCCACAAAGGGAAGCCCATCAGACTAACAGCTGATCTCTCGGCAGAAACTCTACAAGCCAGAAGAGAGTGGGGGCCGATATTCAACATTCTTAAAGAAAAGAATTTTCAACCCAGAATTTCATATCCAGCCAAACTAAGCTTCATAAGTGAAGGAGAAATAAAATACTTTACAGACAAGCAAACGCTGAGTGATTTTGTCACCACCAGGCCTGCCCTAAAAGAGCTCTTGAAGGAAGCACTAAACATGGAAAGGAACAACCGGCACCAGCCCCTGCAAAAACATGCCAAATTGTAAAGACCATCGAGGCTAGGAAGAAACTGCATCAACTAACCAGCAAAATAACCAACTAACCTCATAATGACAGGACCAAATTCACACATAACAATATTAACTTTAAATGTAAATGGGCTAAATGCTCCAATTAAAAGACACAGACTGGCAAACTGGTTAAGGAGCCAAGACCCATCAGTGTGCTGTATTCAGGAAACCCATCTCACATGCAGAGACACACATAGACTCAAAATAAAGGGTTGGAGGAAGAGCTATCAAGCAACTGGAAAACAAAAAAAGGCAGGGGTTGCAATCCTAGTCTCTGATAAAATAGACTTTAAACCAACAAAGATCAAAAGAGACAAAGAAGGCCATTACATAATGGTAAAGGGATCAATTCAACAAGAAGAGCTAACTATCCTAAATATATATGCACCCAACACAGGAGCACCCAGATTCATAAAGCAAGTCCTGAGTGACCTACAAAGGGACTGAAACTCCCACACAATAATAATGGGAGATTTTAACACCCCACTGTCAACATTAGACAGAACAACGAGACAGAAAGTTAATAAGGATACCCAGGAATTGAACTCAGCTCTGCACAAAGTGGACCTAATAGACATCTACAGAACTCTCCACCCTAAATCAACAGACTATACATTTTTTTCAGCACCACACCACACCTATTCCAAAATTGAACACATAGTTGGAAGTAAAGCTCTCCTCAGCAAATGTAAAAGAACAGAAATTATAACAAACTGTCTCTCAGACCACGGTGCAATCAAACTAGAACTCAGGATTAAGAAACTCACTCAAAACCGCTCAACTACATGGAAACTGAATAACCTGCTCCTGAATGACTACTGGGTACATAATGAAATGAAGGCAGAAATAAAGATGTTCTTTGAAACCAACGAGAACAAAGACACAACATACCAGAATCTCTGGGACACATTCAAAGCAGTGTGTAGAGGGAAATTTATAGCACTAAATGCCCACAAGAGAAAGCAGGGAAGATGCAAAATTGACACCCTAACATCACAATTAAAAGAACTAGAAAAGCAAGAGCAAACACATTCAAAAGCTAGCAGAAGGCTAGAAATAACTAAAATCAGAGCAGAACTGAAGGAAATAGAGACACAAAAAACCCTTCAAAAAATTAATGAATCCAGGAGCTGTTTTTTTGAAAAGATCAACAAAATTGATAGACCACTAGCAAGACTAATAAAGAAGAAAAGAGCGAAGAATCAAATAGATGCAATAAAAAATGAAAAAGGGGATATCACCACTGATCCCACAGAAATACAATCTACCATCAGACAATGCTACAAACACCTCTATGCAAATAAACTAGAAAATCTAGAAGAAATGGATAAAATCCTTGACAAATACACCCTCCCAAGACTAAACCAGGAAGAAGTTGAATCTCTGAATAGACCAATAACAGGCTCTGAAATTGTGGCAATAATCAATAGCTTACCAACCAAAAAGACTCCAGGACCTGATGGATTCACAGCCGAATTCTACCAGAGGTACAAGGAGAAACTGGTACCTTTCCTTCGGAAACTATTCCAATTGATAGAAAAAGAGGGAATCCTCCCTAACACATTTTATGAGGCCAGCATCATCCTGATACCAAAGCCTGGCAGAGACATAACCAAAAAAGAGAATTTCAGACTAATATCCTTGAAGAACATTGATGTAAAAATCCTCAATAAAATACTGGCAAACTGAATCCAGCAGCACATCAAAAAGCTTATCCACCATGATCAAGTGGGCTTCATCCCTGGGATGCAAGGCTGGTTCAACATATGCAAATCAATACATGTAATCCAGCATATAAACAGAACCAAATACAAAAACCACATGATTATCTCAATAGATGCAGAAAAGGCTTTTGACAAAATTCAACAACCCTTCATGCTAAAAACTCTCAATAAATTAGGTATTCATGGGACGTATCTCAAAATAATAAGAGCTATCTATGACAAACCCACAGCCAATATCACACTGAATGGGCAAAAACTTGAAGCATTCCCTTTGAAAACTGGCACAAGACAGGGATGCCCTCTCTCACCGCTCCTATTCAACATAGTGCTGGAAGTTCTGGCCAGAGCAATCAGGCAGGAGAAGGAAATAAAGGGTATTCAATCAGGAAAAGAGGAAGTCAAATTGTCCCTGTCTGCAGATGACATGATTGTATATCTAGAAACCCCATTGTCTCAGCCCAAAATCTCCTTATGTTGATTAGCAACTTCAGCAAAGTCTCAGGATACAAAATCAATGTACAAAAATCACAGGCATTCTTGTACACCAATCACAGACAGAGAGCCAAATCATGAGTGAACTCCCATTCATAATTGCTTCAAAGAGAATAAAATACCTGGGAATCCAACTTACAAGGGATGTGAAGGACCTCTTCAAGGAGAACTACAAACCACTGCTCAATGAAATAAAAGAGGATACAAACAAATGGAAGAACATTCCATGCTCATGGGTTGGAAGAATCAATATCGTGAAAATGGCCATACTGCCCAAGGTAATTTACAGATTCAATGCCATCCCCATCAATCTACCAATGACTTTCTTCACAGAATTGGAAAAAAATACTTTAAAGTTCATATGGAACCAAAAAGAGCCTGCATCGCCATGTCAATCCTAAGCCAAAAGAACAAAGCTGGAGGCATCACACTACCTGACTTCAAACTATACTACAAGGCTACAGTAACCAAAACAGCATGGTACTGGTACCAAAACAGAGACATAGATCAATGGGACAGAACAGAGCCCTCAGAAATAATGCCGCATATCTACAACTATCTGATCTTGGACAAACCTGACAAAAACAAGAAATGGGGAAAGGGTTCCCTATTTAATAAATGGTCCTGGGAAAACTGGCTAGCCATTTGTAGAAAGCTGAAACTGGATCCTTTCCTTACACTTTATACAAAAATTAATTCAAGATGGATTAAAGACTTACATGTTAGACCTAAAACCATTAAAATCCTACAAGAAAACCTAGGCAATACCATTCAGGACATAGGCGTGGGCAAGGACTTCATGTCTAAAACACCAAAAGCAATGGCAACAAAAGCCAAAACTGACAAATGGGATCTATTTAAACTAAAAAGCTTCTGCACAGCAAAAGAAACTACCATCAGAGTGAACAGGCAACCTACAGAATGGGAGAAAATTTTTGCAACCTACTCATCTGACAAAGGGCTAATATCCAGAATCTACAATGAACTCAAACAAATTTACAAGAAAAAAACAAACAGTCCCATCAAAAAGTGGACGAAGGACATGAACAGACACTTCTCAAAAGAAGACATTTATGCAGCCAAAAAACACATGCAAAAATGCTCATCATCACTGGCCATCAGAGAAATGCAAATCAAAACCACAGTGAGATACCATCTCACACCAGTTAGAATGGCCATCATTAAAAAGTCAGGAAACAACAGGTGCTGGAGAGGATGTAGAGAAATAGGAACACTTTTATACTGTTGGTGGGACTGTAAACTAGTTCAACCACTGTGGAAGTCAGTGTGGTGATTCCTCAGGGATCTAGAACTAGAATTACCATTTGACCCAGCCATCCCATTACTGGGTATATACCAAAGGACTATAAATCATGCTGCTATAAAGACACATGCACACGTATGTTTATTGTGGCACTATTCACAATAGCAAAGACTTGGAACCAACCCAAATGTCCAACAACGATAGACTGGATTAAGAAAATGTGGCACATATACACCATGGAATACTATGCAGCCATAAAAAATGATGAGTTCATGTCCTTTGTAGGGACATGGATGAAACTGGAATCCATCATTCTCAGTAAACTATCGCAAGGACAAAAAACCAAACACCGCATGTTCTCACTCATAGGTGGGAATTGAACAATGAGAATTCATGGACACAGGAAGGGGAACATCAGACTCTGGGGCCTGTTGTGGGGTGGGGGGAGGGGGGAGGGACAGAATTAGGGATATACCTAATGCTAAATGACGAGTTAATGGGTGCAGCAAAACAACATGGCACATGGATACATATGTAACAAATCTGCACATTGTGCACATGTACCCTAAAACCTAAAGTATTATAATAAACAAACAAAAATAAATAAATAAGTAAATAAAAGACAATTAACAACCTGGCAAGGCCATAGGGAAAGATCTTCCTTTTGGTGTTTGTGAGGGAGGGGGTATCCAGTGGAAACTCACGTACAGGAGAAAATCATTGAGTATACATATTCTACACATACAGGCAATATGAATTCTAGAATTTAAAACGGAAAGCTCTGATTATATAGCACTGTGTTTTCTTTCTGGTGATGTTAGTATTTTTCAAGTTAGATATACAGAACAAATTGAGTGTAGACGATGTAGCCCTCAGGAAATCTAATTTTATTAAGAAAGTAAAATGTTAGCATAATTAAGACTGTATTAAGATTTAAGTTTACAAAATTTGTTTGATGTTATTTCTTGACTAAAGGCTTTATCATATAATTTACCTGATAATATAATTATAGTTAAAAACTCACATGACTAACTAATCTGAAGTATTTATATAATTAGGAAACCTTAATATTTTAACTTCTAGAACAGAGTCAAATCCTCTATTATTCATCTTGAAACTACAGGAGATCAGTTGTTACATTTGAACTGCCTGTTATGCCAGCACCACCCTACCTTAATTGCCTTCTAAGCAATTTATACTATATTACAGAAAATTACCATGTAAGCAAAGAAGTTATAATGAAACATTAATTACAGCAATAGAAGTATATACTAGTTGTAGTGACTTTTTTGTGTTTTGATGAAGGATGGAAGTGGGAGAGAAAAAGGGTTCATGGTGCATATAATTGAGATGGTTCTTAGGATCTTAGCATCTCCCTGGCAGTTATTTCTCCAATAACTTACCTTGATGAAAACCCAAGAGCTGTGGTGGAACTCTTACAATTTAAAGAATAAGTGACAAATGTCAACTAATTTTAATGTTTAGACTTTGATTTAAATAAATCAATAGTCATATTTCTCAATCAAGGAACTTAAATACAGATCATATATTAAATTCTATAAATGAATTATTCTTAATTTTTTAAAAACTCATAATTGCATTATGCTTTGTTTGAAGTTCTAAAGTGTTAATGAATAGAATCATAGTATGTCTAGTAATTGGTATAAAATATTCCAGTGGAGAAGAAGGGGTGGTATACAAATAATGGTGGAAAAATAAAAAAAAGTGGGAAAATATTGATAATGATTAAAGTGAATGTGGTTATAATGAAGTTAACTTTATTACTTTCTCTCCTGCTCTGATTGTTTGATAGTGTTCATAATCAATACTAAAAACAGAATTCTTCATTTAACAAAATTGCAGCAGCTTGGATTAGGGTGGTAGCAGCTGGAATTAAGAGAACTATGTGTATTGGGGTGATTTGGGGAAGTTAGGTTAAAGAGATTTACTTATGGATTAAATATAAGGGTGAGGATGAGGCAAAGAGAGTTACCAAGGAAGACTTCTAAGTTTTTGTCTGAAGCTCATGTGTATATGTCACTTTAGTTTACTGAAATGGCCACATATTTTGGCCATGATAATTTTGAAATTTCTCTTGGGCTTCCAAGTTGAGATGTTAAGAATTTGTGGTATGTTAAACAAAATATGCCAACATAGAAAGATAAATACTACATGTTCTCATATGTGAAAGCTAAAAATGTTCTACCCACAGAAGTAGAGTGTAGGATGGTGGTTACTAGAAGGTTGAAAGGTAGGGGAAAGGGAGGTTAGCCAGAGGTGGGCTAATAGATACACAAGTACAGCTGAATAGGAGAAATGCATTCTCATTTTCTATAGCACTATAGGGTGACTATGATAAACAACAATTTATTATGTATCTTCAAAACTAGGAGAATGAATTTTGAATGTTGTCAACACAAAGAAATGATAAATGTTTGTGATGATATATTTGCTAATTATCTTGATTTGATATTCACACATTATATTCATATATTGAAATATCACACTGTACTCAAATATGTAGAATTTTTATGTGGCAATTAAAATTATTATAATTAAACATCTTAAAAATTAAAATAAAAGTGACATACTTTTGACCAACTACAATATTCGACTTCAATTACCGGAATATACATTGTTTAGTCTTCATTACCAGGTTCTCATATTTTAAAATTGTGAATATTGCCCTTCATTTTAAGGACAGAGAAACAAGGGTAATGTGAAACACACTGCATTATGAAGTTGCTTTTTTATGGTAATAGTAAAGTTAATTCCACTGGCAAAATAATAATAATAATAATAAAAGAGGCTAAGGTAATAAGCCATCTGTGGCTATGAGAAAGGTTCAGATAAAATTAAATTTGGAAATAATTAGAACACAGATGTTATAGGGAGCCATGTAATTGGATTTATTGCATTAATTCAACTAAGAAAAATGATGAGACATTGAAAGACCAAATGGAAAAGAAGGAACCAGCAGTGAAACGAGAGAAGCCAGCCATTTAGGGACAAACCAGGAGAGTGTGGAGTCATGAAAGTCAACCCTAAACCTCACCAAAAAAAAAAAAAAGTAAAAAGAAGGAATCGAATAGGTTAACTGCTGCTGAGATACATGTCAATATGAAGATCAAAACACGAAAATGAAAAGGCAAAATGTAAACAACTGACAAACTTGAAAACAGAAAGTTGTGTATAATGAAAGTGAGACAAGCCATATTGGAGTTGGTAGAAAAGAGAGATACAGTTTATAAGATCAAATACAGATTCTTTTTTGTTTTTTTTTTTTTTTTTTTTTGAGACGGAGTCTTGCTCTGTCACCCAGGCTGGAGTGCAGTGGCGCAATCTCGGCTCACTGCAAGCTCTGCCTCCCGGGTTCACGCCATTCTCCTGCCTCAGCCTCTCCGAGTAGCTGGGACTACAGGCGCCCGCCACCACGCCCGGCTAATTTTTTGTATTTTTAGTAGAGACAGGGTTTCACCATGGTCTCGATCTCCTGACCTCGTGATCCGCCTGCCTCGGCCTCCCAAAGTACTGGGATTACAAGCGTGAGCCACCGCGCCCGACCACAGATTCTTATTTTTAACAATAATTTTTAGTGTTGTAAAATGGTGACAGTAGCTACACAGAATGTGAGATCAAAGCAGGGTGTTTATGTTTACTATAGAAAATATAACATTTATATTTCATATATGTATATGTATGTGTGTATATATATATGTGTGTGTATAGGTATATGTATATATGATGATCAGTCTGGAGCTTAGCATATTTCTGATAATTTAATCAAAAATCAAATTGTAGACTTAACAACTATTACAGATGTCAAGCAGAAAAATTGTCAAGTCAAATATGCTAATATTGAAGTTATGCATTTAACTTGCCCTGAATCCCCAAAGTAATGAGAATAATGTAAATCTCCTCAGTGAATTAATGATCATGTACGTTGCATTTAAAATTTTTGGATATTTTAATGTTAGGATTAGAGTGCTTTTGATTGAATTAAATAAAGGTACTAGTATGTAAATTTGCAACCAGAAAATGGAAAGGAAAAACACAAAAATTAAAGAAGGTTAATACCCAAGTTTTATAGGACATTTCCACCAAAGCTTCCACAATAACTAAAGTCTAACCTAAAAATGAAGTGTTTATTTTCTTTTCAGGGCAAACCTTAAAACCTCAAATTTGTCTTCTCTGCCCTGCATAATTTGGGGATTGTTAACCATAAAATAGAGATATCTATTAATAACCTATATAACCTATTAGATCAAATATTGTTAATTATTAAAAAGATAAAATTTCCAAAATTTTAAAATGTTTGATAGATTTTGTTTATATAGTTTTTGACAGGATATCTATATTTAATGACTGACATCTACTTTTGTATTATAGGCTAACTTAATAAAACAATCATATTCTTTTGCTCTATTAAATGGGGGAAAATTTCACTACTTGTAGAGAAATGCTGGAGTGTCACCAGTGATCTTAAGCAAAATATTTTTATTTACTTATAATTTAATATTAGGTATTTAAATGTCTTATTTTTATTGACTCCTAACCCTGATCATGGGCATATTAGCATTTGTTTGAAGAAAGAAATTTATTGTCAGAAATAATGTATCTTCCTAATGATGAATGCTAAATATTTGTATTTATACTCTAACGTGATTCCTTCTCAGAAATCCCTCCTTACAGATTTTTTTCTCTATAGCATACACTTTCAAGAGGACCATGATTAGTACTCATGATTAGTACTTACGTTTTCCCCTTGGAAAGCTAATATCTCATGGGTTTGTTGCTACATGGTTAATCTCATGAGTGAAATATCCAGATGAAGACAATATATACATGGATATATGTATTTATTCATTAATTTTCATTATTTGATAGCTACAATACACCTGTTACTATGCCAGGTTTTTTTGTATAAAGGCAAAATGATCAAAACAGACATAGATCCTGTCTTATGCAACTTACTGTCCAGTAGAGGGTGGGGGAAAGCATATCAATAAACAAATACACACAAACTGGAATAAATTCTATGATGTGGAGGATGACTATGTTATTATTAAAGGACAGCAAGTGCCTGATTTGCATTGCGAGTTTGAAGGGGTGAGACAGAAGATAGGTTTTGCGCTAAATCTAAGAAGACTGGTTAGGATGTTTTGAAGCTTAATTTGGATTTAACCCAGCATTCTACCATCTGATCACCTACTATGTATATAACACTAACTCAATAAAGAGAATATTAGTAATATGAGATAACACTTCTATCTTTCAGGATTTTATACTGATAGCAATTATGAATTATTTAACGAATTTAAGCAGCTAGAGAAGCGTAACCAGAAAAGCCTTGTAAGATAATTTGTCAGCATTTAGGGGCTAGAATAAGTGGGTGATGTCTTCAACACATTTTAGTTCGTCTCTGTAGAAAGCAGAATCTCCAAGTTGCTTTGTTATAGCCACTCCATAGAAAATGATCAGAGGGTAAAGGCAAACGAATTGGAATATTTTGATGAGGATTAATGAAGAGTGAGCATGTCCTCAGACAAGTCACTACCTATGTCCGGAAAAGAGATGCTTCTCCTGGTGAGAATCACCATTTTAAAAAGTATCTGTGCCATCAGCATTTACAACAACACTTTCTAAAATATAATCCAAATAATCCTGCTCCCCTGAGATGTTCTGTAGTGACTAATTTGGTAATTTCTGTAAATTTATCCACTCTTTAGAGGTTTTTGTACATGAGTATATCCAAGATTATAGAAATTCCTGAAGTAAGGAAACTTGTTTAACTTTTTTTTAAAGCCAGTGCTTCTCCCAAGAGGATCATTTTGTTTGTTGATTGCCTATTAATGTCTACTGAAACTAGTATCCCTTGAAACATGCTGAGAAATCTGCTTTTGACTATAAAGAAGTATTTACTCCCTTTTATATTTTCAATTATCCATGAAGTTTTATAAAAGGGAACTCTGATACTTCATCAAAAAAATGCCTACATCTACTATGAATAGAGGATTGAGCCATATTCTCAATAATAGTCACTTAGAAAGACCTCTGCAAAGACGTCTAACCAGGAACGGATGTCCAGCCCTGTGAATTTGAAGTTTCCTCCCTGTAAGGATGCCGATGTCTGTGGTCACTAAACCAAATGCTTTAGCACTACCAATTATAAATCGCACTCTATTCAGCTCCGTTTGTATCCTGAGCTTTGGGTCTGAAAGATTTTTAGGACTCTTCTCTGGGAAATTTTTAAGCTTTAAAGGAGAGTAAAGCATTTGCAAAGAAAATGAGGCGATAGCCCAGAAGCAGACTGTCGAGTGACCCAATTTATAAGGAAGAACATGCTCAGTGTAAAGTTTGATTTTCTCAAGGCTGGATTAAGTGGTATTTGTGTGTGGGAGGCAGGGGTGGGACTAAAGAATAAAGAAACTGAAAGAACACAAAGAAATTTCTAGAAGATGCCAACAAATAAACTGTGTGTGTGTGAGAGATTCATTCTTATTTAACAATACTAAAAGGAAATTCTCACACTTTAGTTAGCATTAACCTACTATGGCCTGAAATATTTAAAAACATATCCAGATATACAACTACTTGTCAGGGAGAAAGTGATTGTATGTCTTTACTCTTGACTCTTAGAACTGCAATATTTTAATAAATAAAATTACTTTTGAACTATTTATAACAAACCAAATCAGTGCCATTTTGACTTCCCTTATAGAAATTCATTACAATCCGTATATTTATGGAGACAATCAGAAAAGTTCCCACTATTGTCTGTTCTTTTTCATCAAAGTATATCAACATATGTGCCTCTTTTTAGAAGATAAAGCATATTGAGAGAGGAACAAAAAAGAAATATCTTCAAAATATATTGCTAAAAGCCTATCTGAATGGCAATTATGCTAGTTCTTCCCAATGTCAAAGAAAAGAAACTTGGCTAAGAGAATCCCAAATGTTTATGAGTTATAATGGAGGGTCACCACTGACTCATTGTTTGGATTGGAATAAAGATAATAAAAAGCATCAGAATTGGATTCCTTACAGAGTTTAACAATGGGCAAAAATCTCTGGGATTACCTCTCTCTTCTTCAAGTAAGCTACGATAGTTCATGTTTAAGACCCCTTAGAGCGCCACCTTCGGAGAGTATGAACTCTAAGTATTTTCTGAATATTGCTGCTTTGTGATGAGAACAACGGGACAGAGTAAACTCTAGATTGGTCCAACTCCATTGTGGAAATGAAACTTCTGTATCAATAGGACCAAAAAAAGATCAAAGAAAGGTCTAGCACAGAAAAAATGAAAAGTATACTTAATTTTGACAGGTTCTTAAATAGAAATAAAACTCAGGTTAATCGTGAGCATTTAACATATTATAGTAACTGTCAAGCACTAGCACATATTACAATAATCTGGCTGAATGCTCTTTAAGCATCAGATGTTTTAACAATGTCCCATGGAGCACAGTTAAATGAAAAGAAACAATTTTGTAATCATAGATCCAGACTAAATAAACATTGATAATTATAATTGATATCTCAGTTGTCTTTCCACATTACACTGCATTATTAAAAAAAAAAAAGAGTAGAGAGTATGATTAAAATTGCATCCCAAATCCAAAGTTTAATCCTGTACTTTAATCATTAACTGTGCCAAAATCATAACATTTGGTCAATGAATCACAACTGAATAAAATTTGAATGAATTAGGTTTCAGTTAGATATGCTTTGTCAGTACCAGAAGTAATATGCACTCTTGAGCTTTTTTTTTTTTGCCCCCTAGTGTCATGAGTTACATAAATGATTAATTGGTGCTAATTGATTTATTAACTTTGGAGCCCTGCAGATAGTGCAGCACTTCATAGCAGAATGATTGCTTTAGAAAACAGAAAGAGAAACAGATAAACTTAGTAACAGACGGATATTTATCTTAAAATGTCATTCACACTCTGCAGAAAGAATGAATGAACAAAGAAAGCAAATTTTAAGTAAAAAATATTGAAATTGCCTCAGTATTTGGTAATGTATGCTATTTTGGTCTGGTGTCTTCACTAAAATCATGGATTATAAGAAGAATATTCTATAGATGTATCACAAAAGCAAAATTAAAGAGTAAGTAAGACTGTCTTTCATAGTTTCAAAGCACCTCCCTTACATGCTTGTACTCCAACCACTTCCTTCCTGTTTAAATCCAAGTTTTTACTTTATACATATTCAACTAATGTATGTCACAAAAAAAGATAACAAATAGGATTTCCCAAAGACCCTTCTTAAGTACATATCTTATGCTTAGGAGGACTGTGTGTGTGTATATCTGTGTATCTATATGTAGAACATATTAGAGAATTTGCAGATGAAAATCTTATTCTAATTGTGTGAAAATCATAAAAAAGCAGTATATTAAAAATCTATTGTTATTATCTTTCCCTGGATTCACTAATATCAACCTAAATTCCAATTTCTCTGCATCACATTAAAGGACCTTTAATCTGATCCTACCTATGACAACATACATATTCTTTATGTTACAGCTATTTAACTTAACTTTGCTCCCAGACATGAAAGCCAATATTTTCACAAACTGATTCCTCTCCCTGGAAGTTAGTTCAGAGTTAAAGTCATGCCTGCAAAAAAACATTGTAACAAAACTATTATGAAATTAGAGTTATCAAGTAAGCCTGCTACATACCTTCTAGGATTATGTGAAGCAGGCAATTTCTCTACCTTTGTAAACAAAATGTGGCATCATTTTCATATGTGTCTAACATTCTTCCTCATGAAGCATTTAAACAATTAGCACTATTTTAAAAAATAAATATAGGGGAAAATATGTATATGGAAAATGAGTGTTTCAGACAGAGCAGGAAATAATGAGAAATGATAAATAAAGCAAAATGCTCAATATTGGTGAAGAAAAATATTCAACCGGCAGAGCTGGCCCTGAGAGAGGAATATATCTGAAAAATTGGAGAATCATAGTCCTGAACATTGATGAAAGAGAAATCCATTAGTGGCAAATATGTTTGTTCACTTTCTTTAATGTTTCTCTAATCCTTTTCCCAGTTCCCTCCCTGCATTTCCCATTCCTAGCCTGTCTTAGGTAGTGATTGTGAGAGAGAGGTTGACCAAGTCCCACTGTTCTGTCATTTCATCAGTAGTATATTCCCCTTAAGCCTCATTCATAACTTACAGAGAGGAAGTGGAAGTAGTAATGATTGGGATTTTGGTCCTATACATTGATTTGGAATGAATTTAAATGACATGACATTCAAGGACAGAACATTCAAATATGCCTCAGTGTCCTAGCGCACTGATCTCATTTTTAAAAATTGCCATTCAATATCTCATAATTAAGTGAATCACTTCACCTTGTTAGAACCGTACTATTGGTTGCTTCTGCCACAGACGCTGTGTCAAGGGATCTAAAAGAGTTAATGGACTAAATTATCAACAACGGTGCTCTTACTTAGTAAAAATGTCTATGGTTTTCAAAAGACTTCAGGGAAAGGTTTGTCATTAACTAAACTTCTTCTAAGAAATGTGAGCTCTGAATTAGAAGAAAAATAACTTTTTCAACTAGATGCCTCAGAGTCAATATAATGGAATCTTTGTAAAGAAGAGCACTTATCTATAAAGGAAAGCTCTTGCAGTCAGCATGTTTTACCAAAACTTGCGTTCTCATGAGGATATGTCATTTCTATAAGTAGACCATTCATTTTTACCTTAGTCACATTTTACCACCTTTAGATGACCAGTGCAAGAGACTAGCAGTTGATTATGTCTTGAATTACAATGTGTAGGCAATAAAAACTGTTTTATTAAAAAATATTTTAATACATTATTTTCTGTAATGAAATATAACATTTAACATCTTTGTCATCTAACAGAAAATGATAAAACTGGCCAGCTCAATTTCTGAAACACTTCCAGTATCCACAAAAATTAATTTGAGGACTAGACTCTTATTCCATATCAAGCGTCCGTTCAACATCCTTGTTTAAGGTAAATTAAATTCAGACTCATTCAGGAGATAAATGAATGGCAAGATCAATTCAACTTTTCACTGCCCTCAGGCCTCACCTGACCTCAGGTTTTTCAAAGAGGCTGGACACAGAAAAAGTATAATAAGAAATCCTTATTTTTTCTTTACTTAAATATAAAATTAACATTTCACTTTTATCTAAGGTTTCATTGCCCCACTGCCTCTAAGGCCTAAGATTAAAGATATTTTGTTGGGATCAAAATTAATATATTACAACATAATGATGCGGGCTTGTAATAAAAGCAAGATCATTGAGTCTTTACCTATCCAGAGAGATTAGGTAGGACCTCAATTAAAATAGGATTGTTATCTCCTATGGCTCATTTACCTTTGATTACTGTTACCAGGATCTTGATTTAGAGCTAAATAGTCAATCTAAATGTACTAACTGACAAAATGAGAACCACTACCAATGTATATATTTATCTAATATATACATAATAGATTCTTATTTGTGAATTAAGAAAATCAACTAAGTATTCTTTTTTGTAATAAAAGCTTGATATTTTAAGTGAATTAGCATGGATTACTTTATTCACTAAACATAATTAAAACTCACTATATATGATCTCTGGTATATAAAGAATTTACCAAAAATATTAAAGGTATAATTGAATAGAGGATTTTTCTTTGCATTTTTTTACATTTTCTACATTGTCTATAAATATTTTTCTTTTAACACTAAACTTTAAATAAACTTAAGCTACTTCTTTGTGCCCCAAATTTGAGCAGACTGGGCAAAATTAAGCATCGTATATAAAGACAAAGAATGTGAAGAACATTTAGATTTCTTATACTGAAAAGCAATTAAATGGCAAGATATAATAAAAGCACATTCCAGAAGAATTCTCACTGTAGAACCAGATGCTGACAGAAAGCAAGTCAGGGAAGGTTTATCTCGGGATAACTTGTCAAGGATTATTTTTTTGAGACCATGAGATAAAATAGTCATTGAAACGACAAATATGAATTCATGGAGAGAAATTTAAGGGAAGATTTTCACATTAATATTACCATATGGGTTAGTGAACTAGGTAAGGCATGAAAGTCTCGGGTAGTTTGTGTTAGAACAGTATTTTTCTGAATGTAGATATTGGAAGTAGAAAGATTAAACATTTTAAAGGGTCTTTACTGACTACTTCAAATCATAATTATAGAATATATTTACTACGTAAATCTTTTTTATTCATAGTTATTCAGAGTATCACCAATACCCCAAATAGGATTTAAAATAACAAGTTTCTTATTGTCAAAAAGACGATTGTGTATTTAATCTGACACCCTTTCTGAGTGGATTATATAAAAGCCAATATAGAGTGCTTTAGGATTGGCAATAAGATTTAAAGGTCACCTCAAATGCAGAAAACCTGACAATTTATCAAACTACATACTGATTCAGCACATGGCCTGAGCTTTTGACAATGAGCTATGCAGGATACTAAGAAGCCTAAGACTCACACCCTGTCCTCAAAGGACTTTCAGACTAACTGAGAAGCCTCTATTGGTTCATACATGCAAGACTTGCTTACAGATGCACTTAGACTCCAAAGGGATATTCATATCTTTGCATTGCATAATTAGATGAATGAAACAGATTTTGCTTCTTTCAGGAAAATATGCCCAAAAAAGCAAAAAACAAAAAGAAAAAAAAAAAAAAAGCCAGCAATCTAAGACAGAAACTTAAAAAAGAGGTGGTTTTTAGAATTAGTTTCAGAAATTATGTGACTATTTATGCCAAATGCCTGTCTTCTGACACAAGGTGCTAAATATTGTTATGAATTTAAAGAAAAAGACGCAAAGAAGATAAGTCCTACTGTTAAAGCACCAGGAACAACAAGTTGGTTCTATAGCTTTCTACCATAGCACTTTATTTAAGTTTCTTTCCATATGTTCTCTCTCAATATATCCTCCTACGAAAGGTAGCCATTTTTATTTGTAGAGAATCTCCTGGTCAGTTATTGCCAAATGTTAAGCTATTCAAAACAGGTTTCCCTATAGTTTCTAATTCTTTCCACTGATTCAAAATATATATATATATATTTCCAGGATTTCACTTGGTAATGGTTACAAATCAGTGGCCAAAGAAAAAAATGCATGCTCGCTATGAAACGTTTCTAACATCATTCCTCCATAAACATGTTTTATGACTTAGAAGTCTTAACTTCTATGTCGTAAACATTGCTGATATTCAATGGTTATGCCTTTTTTTCAAAACAGGAAATCTGAATGGAAAAAGAAAGGCACCATCTGTTTTGAATTGCAAAGGAGCTGCCCCTTCACTGTGATCTGCTTCACTGGATCTAGTCATTAAACTTCTAATCCTAAATATATTTCCTCTTAATTAAGCTAAATGTGGTAACTTCTATGAAAGTTGTCTCATTACCCTGTGAAAAGTAAGGTGGGCAATGACATATTGATTCATGAAGTAGGTATACTATAAGTCTACAAAGCTTGTAATCAAGTTTTTCTTCCTTAATCTTGAAATGCTAGGCCTTTAAATTTTTTCTCCCTAAGAAACATTTCTTTAGGGACTGAGTCCTGCTTCTTTTAATTCCTCTGGGGTCATCAGATAGAATTATATTACTCTAAAATAATCTGTTTTCTTCCCCCACCCCACCCCACCCCCATCTTTTTTATTTTTATTTATTTATTTATTTTTTGAGATAGAGTCTCGCTCTGTCACCCAGGCTGAAGTTCAATGGCATGATCTCAGCTCACTGCAATCTCCACTTTCCAGGTTCAAGCAATTGTCCTGCTTCAGTCTCCTGAGCAGCTGGGATTACAGGCCGGTGCCACCATGCCTGGCTAATTTTTGCATTTCTAATAGAGACAGGGTTTTACCATGTTGGCCAGGCTGGTCTCGAACTTCTGGCCTCAGGTGATCCACCCACCTTGGCCTCCCAAAGTGCTAGGATTACAGGCATGAGCCACCACGCCCAGCCACACGATCTGTTTTCCTAAAAGATTACACCAAATGGCAACACCCATTCACAGAAATATTAAAGTATAGAAACACATATCTAGGGAACTAAAAACATGCATTGTCCTATTTCCCTCTGGAGCTAATGATGGTGCAGACTGAGGCATCATATACACTCTCTTGACTTGTCTACAACCCTGGAAAACCCTTGGCTGAGTATTTGGTGGTTGGCCTAAGGATGATCTTTGCTATTCCCCATGCAATGAGAGTCCTCTCTTGGGACTGGTAATTAGTAAATCTGCTTTGCACTGACAAAAAATAAGTTTCTACTGTTTCACTGCTATGGCAATTATCTATCTAAATGTACCATTAAGGTTTCTTAAACCTAGTCTGGCTTTGGTATTGGTTCCTGTATAAGTAGCATTTATGCTTGCCTATGCTTCATTGTAGTTCTCCTGCCCCGCAAAAGGATAATTAACATACTAACACAAACATGTAAATGAAAGACAAGACCACGTTTTACAATTTCCTTTCCCTTGCTAAAGTTTAATCCAGCAACTTATTGAAATTTAAATTTACATGAGAAGATTCTTCTGTACAAGTGCAATAATTATACAACCTTTTCATTATATGTGTGCTTTCTCCAGACAGAAAAACAGAAATCACATCTGGTTTCTGTGGAAGGGGTTCCTTCAAAATGGTGTCCAAATGCAACTACAGACATAAGTATTTATTCCAGTCATTTTTTAAATCCTTCCCTTTTTTTCCTGTTGATAACAGTTCCATTTCCAAATACTGCTTTTTGGTCATACACTAGTGCGTTTTAGAGTAGATATTAACTTTTTTTGTAAAATGTGTTGTATTCAATTCTGTTGGTAATAATTCCATTGCATCTTCTTGACAGCTGTCTTTCTACCTGATTTCCCCTTTTAAGAGTACACAGGTCAGTCTTCAAAATTCTCCCATGCGAAATTCTCCAAAATTAAAGATCTTATGGATTTTATGCTTTATTATGCCATTTTAAAAATCATGTAACTATGTAGCTTCTGAAATCAGACAAAAACCCAAGGAAACTAATGAAATAAAAGAAATCAGATTATGAAAATAAATCATTTATAATAGTAACTCATACCAATATTTGTTGATGTTATTATATTGAGTTACTAGAGAGGAACAAAGGTACTGTGCTGTCAACAAGTATCTTCATGTCTAAAGATTGTCTGAACTAAAATTATGAAAATTATGTGCAATCCCAAATTAATCATGAACCAAAATTATTTTGAAAAAAGCTTTTTTAAAAAAAGACGCATATTATCATTAGAATGCAACTGTATTGACATGGCAATAATTTACTAACATCTGAAGTGCAATTTTTCACATCAAAATAGTAAATAAATGAAATTCCAAATTAACCAGGACATGAGAAGGTAGCAAATTCCAGTACATGTGTATTACTGCCTCACTGAAGCTGCATCCTGGATGAAAGGCGAAACTCTTTCCCAAGGACTTTTCACTAAGATAGTTTTGGAGGAAGATATAGTAGATCTGCTCTTCTAATGTGCTCACCATACAATTTCATTTCTGGAGATCTCATACTTATTTTCTTCAATTGTTTAATTGACTTAAGCACAAAATATTATAAATATAACTAAACAATAAAGTCTCAAGGAATGAATCTTACATTCAAAACTTTGTCTTTCTCCCTAAAACTACATCCGATTTCCTAGACAGTTCCAGATGGCCTGCTGTGTTCTCCATTCAAGTACAGGAGTCTCCAAAGCTCAAGGCTCATTCTAGATAAAGTTGGGTTGAGGGGTACTGTTAACAGTCCTTACATACAATCCTAATGGTCTGACGTCAAAGTACAAAATAAGGTTTGTAGTCAAAATATAAAGAGGATGGTATGACTGTGAGAGCAAACTGGGTAATGAAACTGTAAACGTGAAACAGCCAATCCCTCAACATGAATCCTGAGTGGATAACAGTGTCTAAGTTTAAAATAGAGCCCAAAGGCCATTTGCTACCTAGAGTTCACACATGTACTCAGTTCCAGAAAACCCACACGTCTACCTAACTTGGGACTTTCATAGCTGACTGTCCTTGTTCATGTCACCTGAACCAACAAATAGACTATGATCTGCATCAAAATAATCAGAACTCAGCTATGTGAATCAATCAGCACTAAGCGAGTTTGAATCCTTCATTTGCATAAATAGACTTGATTGGGAACTTGAATAGAAACTTTCTCTACAAAAGCCGAACCCTCTCTTTGCTCTCTGTAATGCCACTTTGTTTTATGCAGTCTTCCCAGTTTGCAAACTGTTCACTGGAATAAAGTCTCTTTCCTCCAAATTCTTTTTCAGAGAATTTTTGGTCACAAACCCATGTTCTGTTTATTGACTAACTTTGAACTAGGCACAAACAGTGAAAAGATCAAGAAGAAAACAACCCTAATAAATGTGCATAAAAACCCACTATCATCTTCTGATATTTCAGTCATCATCTTAACATTCTAAAAATTATTTATAGACTAAGGACACTCAGTAACTATACTATTTAATAATTTTTAACAGTTTCTCTTCCATTTGTTTTAAGAAAGAGGAAGAAATTTCTCATTTAACATTTATAAAAAGGATAAAACACCCTCAAGTAGCTCGTTACCTTGTTAGCCCAGACTATAAATATACAATGTTACAAGGGGAAAATAGGCATATCAGATTTTTTTTTTTTTAAAATCAAAGATCTTTAACAAACATGGCTGAATTTGTAAGAACCTAGATGTTAGATTCATGCAGCTCTGAGCTTAAATTCTGATTTCGCCATTGACTCATGGATTAGATGAAGCAAGTCTCTTAACTTAGCTAAGCTTTAAATAAGTTAAATTATCTCATTTATATAAATTATCTAACTTAATTAAATGAGGTCATAACTAACACGTAAGAACTAATTTTTTTTATTTGTTTGAATTCAACGTTATTTTATTCATTAATAACAGCTGATTAATTAGAGGCCTTTTATCCCCTCCCTTTCAAAAAATAATTTCTCCTACATTTCCATTTCATTTTCCACATGAACAGAAACTTAATGGATAGTGTTAGATAAGCATCCAATATTTCAAAAATAATCCCTGGAACATGTCATTTTAGAAATGAAATGATGAAAAAATGTATTATTTTATGGGAGGAAAATTGTCTTCTCAGTGATTAAAAGACAGGAATTTCCTATAATTAAAAAAAGCCTGTTATACACCATAAACATTAGAAACATAAAAGGATTTTTCTTTCTTCAGGCACAATATAAAAATAACCATGGGAAGCAAAATGATGTCATTTTCCAATAAGTCAAGATTAAACTCTCATTTAACACTTCAGGCTATCTGATAAATTCAACCTTCTAAAATGGATTTTTAAGAAAGCAAACTCTGGATATTGGCTCCACAATTTACCATAATCAGTGATGTGACTGATGCCCTCATTGAAGTGATTAATGTTTTTGGAGTCATTATTTAGATATATAAAAAAAATAGAACATTTTTAAATATAAAAAATTTACATAAAATTTAATATGTACCTACAATTTTTTTATTTTTTTGAGACGGAGTCTCGCTGTGTCACCCAGGCTGGAGTGCAGTGGCATGATCTCGGCTCACTGCAAGCTCCGCCTCCCAGGTTCACGCCATTCTCCTGCCTCAGCCTCCCCAGTAGCTGGGACTACAGGTGCTCGCCACCACGCCCAGCTAATTTTTTTGTATTTTTGGTAGAGACAGGTTTTCACTGTGTTAGCCAGGATGGGCTCGATCTTCTGACCTCATGATCCGCCCACCTCAGCCTCCCAAAGTGCTGGGATTACAGGCGTGAGCCACCATGCCCGGCCTGTACCTACAATATTTTTAACCTTTAGTAATAGTTTTTTGGACAGGTGATATAAGATTATCTTATTCATGTTTCAATTAAGATTTGAAATAAGATTTCATGCATATGTTTCAACTTAGAACACAAAAAATATGATAAAGAAAAATCTTTGTATTTTGTATTAGGAAAGGTTAAAAGACAAAAATAACAGATGGTAATAAGAAATTATCAAACCTGGAAATAAAGCCACATAGAGAGCTTGGCACATAGATTGCACCACAGAGTTTATTTCTTGAGTATGTAAAAATAAGTAACTCACAATCTAAGCTGTTGAAACTAAATTTTATAGCCTTAAGGGAATGTGATTATGGGACATAAGTCACATAAACAGGCAGCTGTTACCTAGGCAGCTGTAACCTAGGAAGCTGTAATTTTTGCTTCTCTAATTATAGATTTGCCTTCTTCCTTACCTACATTGTTTTGTAAAATATTGCAAATGACTAAACAGTACCAGGAAAGACCTCTTCCCTTTTCATGGTTGATCTTCATTTTAGATTAACTTCCCTCTTACCTTTCTCACACAAAAACATCATGCTGTCATATTGTCTTAAGATGGAATGTTAAATATACTTTTAAACTGAAAAGAAAACAAGCCACACAAAAAAGAAAACAAACTTTAACGAATTAAAATGTCATTACTCATAAATCAGCCTTGTGTAGAAAATGCTGTAATCCTGTTATATGTCTTTGTTTTCTTCCTATGTAAGCACAACTTTAACTTTTAGCTTTGGAGCACTTATCCCATTTCTCTGGAGTCCCTGTAACCTGGGTGGCTATTCCCAGATTTTTACTTGAATAAACTCATTAAAACTGGATTCTGATTATTTCAATAATTTCAGATTGACAAGTGGTCATAGAATTTCATATTCATATAAGACCTACCCAAATTCCATACAAATAATTTTAGGTTTTACATTCATTTCCATAAATTAACAGTAAAGAAAAGTAGCATATATTAATCAAGTACAAGTGTCAGGTCTTTAAAGTCTGTTAATCTGTTAATCTTCAAAACAGGACTTCAAGATTGATTATTTTCCCAATTAAACTGAAAAAAAAATGATCTACTGTAAGAAATTTTCAACAGCCCATCCAAGATCACATAAATAGTCATGTGGAAGACTGGGATTCAAATCCAGGTGGATCAGCCTCTGTCTCAGGTCAGTTTTCACAGAAGCAGAGCATAATCAGGGCTTCCTTTGGAAAGTTGATTTATCAGGGATAAATGAGAACTTTCATAAGAAAGAAAAAAAAAACATGATAGGACAAAAAAGTTCAGCAAGGAAGTGATCCCAGCAGAAGAATAGCTTTACCCGGTCCCTAGGGGAGCTCTGGAGTACAGGTTGTACCACAGGGGTAAACCCACCCTGATGCATAAAGTCTGCTGGTTTTACATACATATTAGTCAGCGCTTGTTCACTACTGGGGAGCCTATGATTAGTTCTGTCATTATTATTATTTTATTTTAGCACCTTTCTCATTGCTATTCTCTTCCTGGAATTTGTTTTCCCAAGCAAAAATTTTTGGCTAAAAAGTTCCCTCTACGTTTTGAAACCTATAGGAAAGTCATTACTTCTGTGACACCTTACACAGCTATTCCCAGAGCTGGAAAACTTTATTCTTTGCACCTTTTGTCTCCCTCTCCTTCTATGAAGGATATATTTTTTTTAACGCATCTGGGCTCCCAAGCACATAACATTATTTCCTGGCATATTCCCTGATAGATATCAAGTTCTTTGTGAATATTAATTGAATTAATTTATATATCCTTAATTGCTATAAACCAACCAATTGCCAAGTTATTCCTCCTGCTGGTTGTAAAAAGTGTCATTTTACAGATGGGGTCTTTCAGCTCAGTAGACTGAACTTCTGTAGGAAGAGGGCAAGTTACAGAGGATGTGTAGTCTCCCTAGAATACCACTTCCCTCCTCTTACCTCACATGTGCTAGGCACAGTATATGGTTTTATAATCTGCCTCAGAAAAAAATAAAAATAACATTCTAGATGAATGTGTAACTCCTACAACAGAGGACTTGGTTAATTTCCAAGAAGTTATTATGAACTTTCCGGTTCTAAACTCTGCCCTGAAATGGGGGAAATGGTAAATAATAGACCTTCTAGCGTCCTTCTGTTGCAAGCACTAAGAGCTCAAATCAGCAGAGGTTTTAATGACAACGATTGTTCACCACACCCTTTGGTCTTAGTAACAATAATTCATTTACTCTCCTCTTTAGGACCTCTGACCTAAAGTCATGTAAAAAGTCTCCTACGCTAAAGAGCTTGATCCTGCACCAACCAGCAGTTTTGTGAATTTAGCTTTCCTTGAGCCAGGCCACTTTTACAGAACAGCTCTCACCTCAAGGACTAAGTCTTACTATATTTCTTTCTTCAACACCAGTGGGGAGAATTCTTTTAACAATTGCCCTGATAAATAGATTCGCGTAATCTTATTGCTGTGTTGTCATAACCTTCTTTTCTCACACTTGGGAATATCAAAAGGAAAAAAAAAACTAATAAATTAAGAAAATTATGTTAATAAAGTTTATTTACATAAACAAAGAACATACATTCAGTTGGTTCTGTATGACGATGGTACCCTGCAATTCCCCACAAAGTGAAATTTATAATAATTCCATTGACAAGAGGCACGATCTTATTATGTGTTTTCCCTTAATACTACAATATACCTTCCTCATTCTGTGCTGTAATGCCTCAGGGCTACTCTCCTTCTCAGCTGCTCTGAGATGTGGATACAGTTTATTTATTCAGGGTCACTGAATTGTAAAGCAAATTACTTATTCTGAAACCATTCTCATGCTAGAATGCTCTCAGTTTCACCATGGATGAGGAACCAAAGACTGATCATCACCATCTATGTCTCTCTCTCTCTCTCTCTTTTTCTCTGCCACTTTGTCTTGAAATTTTTTATTGCCAGAAAAGAAACACACACACACACACACACACACACACACACACACACACACAAAACTAGTTACTCTCTGCATTGAGTGGAGGATTTCTCTCCCACCAATCAAGACTCCTCTTGCACGGCCCCTTGCTGAATGGCAGGGATATGCCACATGCTTCTGTTTATGGGCACTCTTTAGGCGCACCATTCATCTTTAAAACATTTTATTTTCCAAAGGTCTGCTTGTGTCCCCAGCCAGATCAGCTTCTTATTGCAGAACATAGCCAGGGAATCCTAACTATGCTTGCAGAATGCACTACACTTGGACACTTCAAAACATTAAATCAGTTCCATGCTTACGTGGTCCTCCAATTAGCATTCTGTTTGGCAACTCTTATTTTCCCAGCCTGTCAATTTTTCATCACTTCTTTGAGATAAACACTGTCTACATTCAGACTCTGAAAGGTCAAAGAGAGACAAAAGGTGGTGATCTTCCAGAAGAGTAATTTATTCATTTCTACCAGCATTTAGTGATTGCTTGGTATTAGTGGAATTCACTGACTCATCTTCCATGGCACACCCCAGGCTTTAGAATCAGAGTATAGTGCCCGAAGCATGGCTGTGCCACTTGCTGTAGCTATAAGTAATGACAGTCAGAAAGTAGACACAGGAAAAACCATATGAGTCATGTATTATATAGATCCTAAGAATATTCAAAAAGAGTAATATTTACCCTTCTAATTATTTAAAGAGACAGTCAAAACAGCAACACAATTTTAAAGTGGCTATTGATAGTTTAATGTTTTCCTAATATCTGAAAATAGTTTAAGACATAGTCATTATCCCAGGACAAATCTCATCTATATCATTTTCTTGCTACACTGATCATAAAAATGAAATAAAACCTTACCAATGACTGCTAAAGGATGAAGGCTAACCATCATATGACTCTGTAGATTTTCTTTCAAATATAGATGTTTTTAGCTGAGATATGATCAAGACTTTTGTGAATATAAAAACAGGTAAGGGGGACTTAATTTTTAGTTATTTTGCATGTCAGCAAATACAATTTTAAATATTTTATTTTTGGAGAAATTTGTGATATTAGCTTGTTTCCATGATTTGAAAGAAAACATTATTTGAAAACATCAATACCATCTTTTTTTTTTTTTAAATAATACTAATTTAAAAACAGAAACTGAAAGTAAAACTATGTCACATAGAAAAAAATCATTTGCTGGGTGCGGTGGCTCACGCCTGTGATCCCAACATTTTGGGAGGCTGAGGCGGGTGGATCACCTGAGGTCAGGAGTTTGAGACCAGCCTGGGCAACATGGTGAAACCCGGTCTCTAATAAAAATACAACAACAAAAAAATTAGCTGGGCATGGCGGCGTGCACCTGTAGTCCCAGCTACTCCGGGGGCTGAGGCAGGAGAATTGCTTGTTCCCGGGAGGCGGAGGTTGCGGTGAGCTGAGATCGTGCCACTGCACTCCAGCCGGGGCAACAGAGAGAGACTCTGTCTCAAAAAAACAAACAAACAAAAAAACAAAAAAGAAAGAAAAAAAAACATTAAATTCAGGAATTAAAAGACCTATTTCAACAAGCCAAGCTATATTTAGTATACAAAAAGTAATGTCTAACTTTTTGTTAGAGATCGAATAACAATGTAAAATCACTCCTTTAACATTCAAATTTGTGTTAAGAATGATTTAGATATTTGGAATGAAAAACACCATAATTATTCATTTGTAATTTTTCCGAAAAACTTTATATACTTAGGTAACCTCATGATTATGATGAAGTTCTCTCAATTTTTTATGAAAGACTGACGCTGCTTCAGCAATAAAATATGTAATGTATTATTCTATTTGCTTATTTTTCCCATGTCTTGGTTGTACTATTAAATATTTGTATCACTTCGATGAGTTATTTGACATCTATGAACCTTAATTTATAAAAAAATGAAGGTTTGGTGTAGATATTAAAGACTCATTGAGATCTGAAATATTAGAATTCTAAGATGGTTCTTCAGGTTTATACTACCAATATTCTACCACCACCGCTATTTGTTTTTTCAGCCTGGGACCACCACCACATTCTTCAGCCCCTTCACTTTTTCCTTTGCCTCCAGCACCATCTTGGTCTCACTTCTTCCCCTGTTCAGCCTAATATACATCATCTATTAATCACTCTGTTATCATAATCATGGCATCCCTCTCCCAGTTGGACAAAAATATACAGAAAAATTCCTTCAACTTTCTTTATTCACTATCCCCCCAATAGATGTTTTCTTCTAAGGAAGAGAATTTTGGAAAATGCTAGTCTCTGATAATATAAGATCCAAACATAAATATATGTGGATACTAGTGAATATTATCACAGTGTGATTCTGAGGTTAGCCTAAATAATAGATACACTTTGCTAAGACTTAGCATAATTCATTTAAATTTTTAAAAATCATCTATATCGTATTATTTAAGTATTCTCTTTCCACGCATCAGAAAAAGTTCAAGAAAGAACAACAAAGCAAAAGGTATGATTTAATCATTTAGTAAATATTTAGGCACATAGCTAAGTACTTCATAAGTGTAAACCACAATATAAATCATAAAATACATATGAACTTTGCCTTTAAAGTAGTCATCTCCAGAAAGCATACCCTAAGTTCAGTGTGTAACTATTTACTGATATTTTGTCATTGGTAAATATCTAGTCACATAAAAATTATTATTTATAAATACTCTCCTATTTTAGTGCTATTTCCTAGTTCTGTCCCTATCTATCTCTATCTCCTAGGAAATATCCAATGATGTAAACTTTTACCATCCCTGGAAGCTGAAATAGTGATTCTAATCCAAAAAACTTGCCATTGTATTTTTTTGTTTTTTTATTTTTTAATTAATTAAAAAAATTCTAGTGATAGACACCAGCTTTCACATCACCATACAGTATGTTGTCATGTATAACAAAATGATATTTTTTCTCAGCAATATCAGAAAGGACTTTGAAGGAAATCTGCTACACATCATTTCACATAAGTTGTGGTTTCCAAAAATCTATGAATGACATTAAATAACAACTTACTATACACAAAAAAGACAACTTCTTTTGGAGCAATTGAATCAATTTACATAGCAGAGAATTACATGAACAGTCAGAAGGGAAGACACAGACAGTATGACAGAGCTCAGAGCTTCCAATATATTCTTCCCTGAATATATGGCAGAGGTAAGAAAGCTACAAGTCCCATGCTCCCTTTTATATGGTACTAGCTATTCTACTAAGACTAGCAAACGGGGAGTATTCATAAAAGGAAAGCAGTGTGTCCTTCCTCCATGCTGCTATTTAGAAGGATGATTTGAACTCTCGTGGCCACCTTGGATCACGAGGGCAAAGACCTCAACAGAGCAACAAGCTGGAAGGAGCTGGGGTCCTTACTGACATGGCTAACTTATCCACTTGGCACAGCAGCGCAGAGTCAGTGGCCAATGGTCCACAATACTTTTTTGGCCCACAAATATTTTAAATTTTTTTTAAATTAGAATTTTTAAAAATGAATTTTTAGCTTGAAGTAGATAAGTAATATTAATATTTTAATCTTTATATCAACACAGTCACAAAACGATATGTTATATAATATAGATGTGGTATCTGTATATACATTTAAGAGAGTAAGGGTTGATGAAGTTTAAAGTACCTGAAGCCCATAAAAGTTAGAATGCGGCTCTGTTTGCCCACTTGCTGGCCATGGAGAACCAGCCAGCCCTGGATTTCCTACCTGTTATATACCTTGTGTGTGAGAGAAATAAATTTATATCTTGTTTAAGGCATTGTAATTTGGGATTTTCTGATGCATTACAAAAAACCTGGATCTCAACAGATTAAGGTAGCAAGGGTTACAGGTAGGGACTTACAGGAACTTATGAAATGCACCCAAGCCAATATAGAACCAAAGCCAATATGGCAGAACATGCCAGACATTGCACAGGCACCATCTTCTTTAGTCTTGCCAGGCTGGTACCTGTGGCTTCATCTTCCAAATATAAAAATGGGTAGCATCACAATTTAAATCCTCAGTACACTCTGCTCTTTCGTTTTCTTTCTTTAAGACATAAGAGCTAGCCATTTGGTAACTCTGCCTCCTTTGCACCCCAACTTTCAAGGTTCCAAAGCAACTTTGGTGTTGTGAATGTGGAATTCAGAGACCTGGGTTTAAGCTACCTGGCTGTGATTACTAAAATTCTCTTCATCTATAAAATGAGGTTATTACGAATTGCTACATAAGATATTGTGAGGAGTTATGAGCATGTATAACAATTAACATTAAAACACTATAAAAATGCCAGGTTTTATGTCTCCCTCACACATTGCCCACTACCTGTCAAAGCTGTCTTTGAGAATTCATTTAATGTTACGTCACTTGAGTAAAAGAATATATAGGGGAAATGTATACATTATTAAAGTTGCAAGTCTATGCTCCTTTGAGAGAAAGGTAGACATAGAGCAAACACTGTAGTGATTACTGGAATCAAGCTAATGATAGTGTGTTACCAAATAAGCCTACTTTCAAGGATAAGTATTCAGAAAAATGCAAGGTATCTATGAGTAATATATTTAAAATATTTATTAAAATGTGCATATAATACATACTATGGAATATATTTATATATTATGTATATATAACGTATTTTATGTTATAAACCGTATTTTTAAGGATAAGTATTCAGAAAAATGCAAGATGGCTATGAGTAATATATTTATTACAATATGCATATATATACTACATAATACATATATACATTATATATTACATGTATACTATATACACTACATAATATATACTATACCATATATAATATAGACCATACATTATATATACTATATATATCATGTAGTACATATTATATACTTTTTTTAGATACAAATTTCGAGGCAAATGTATCAGTCTATGAATGAGTTAATTCTAGAACAGTTGTGACTGTACTACACTTCACAGTGCCATCTTCTGATTACCAGTGGAAGAACAGTTCCAGCCAAATGACTTTCTAAGAAAAATCTGGCTGTTATTATTATATCGTAAGGCTCTCAAGACAGACCAAATGTGAATGTTGAGTTTGTCGCTTTTCATTTCTCTAAAACCAAAGGTGATACTATTTCCTACATGGAATGTCTTGAGAGTCAGAATGCAAACAATGGGCAAGAACCTACTGTGCACTGAACCCTCACTCATCACACACGTCGTGTGTGTATGACACAAGTTATTTGTCCCATCAGTCTACATGTAGTCCCAACAGCTCCTTAGTTTCTGAGTTACTTCCCAAATGTCTGGCCATCAAAAATTTTATTGGTAACTTTTATCGACTCAGGATTCTGACCTTGAATTAGAATCCTGAGTCTTATGTCTATTAAATCAGGGGCTCAAGTCTCACCTCTACCCCTTTTTAATTTTGTGACCTTAGATATGTTAACTTCTGCAATCCTTAATGTCTCATTCTGTAAAGCAAGCACTTCATAAGGCACTGAAAAGCATTAAATAAAGTAACCTTAGACAAATTTGTAGTACAATTCTTACACATAGAAAACAAGCAGTAACCTCTAGCTACTGTTATAAATTATTTTTAAAAATTAAATTATGAGTCTGAGGAATTGAGACAGCTACCTGGAATCACACAAGTAGAAGACACCAAGCTATAATTAGAACACAGGTCAGCCTGATTCTACACACTTGTTCCTAAGCCCCACAATTAACACTTGGAAGACATCTGGAGTCAGGCAGTAGAAACCTGTAGTTCACTGGTATTTTTTAATACACAATCTCCACACATAAAGATATTACCATGCTAATATATGATTATTTTTTTTTAACCACAAAAACAAAATAAACATTTTAGTTAGAACTTTAAAGAAAGGACCTTCTGTCACCTTTAGTTGTGAGCTTACCTGAGAAAAAGTAACATTTTGCCTTCCTTCTTTAACTGTATATAAAATTTTGGCTACTTATTTATTTGCGGAAGGGCATGCAACTAGAATCCGCAAATGAAGCCAACACAAAAATTTAAGGCCATCCTAGAGCTTCGTTTTACATCCTAAGGGGCACTGTAGTACAGTGATTAAGAATGTATGTTCTAGTGCCACTTGGCCTTTGAATTTAGACTCCACTTCTTACCAGTTATAATATTGGCCAAGTAATCTAATCTCATGTGCCTTAGTTTCTACATCTATAAAATTAGGGCAACATCAGTAATCACCTCAAGGTTTATTGTAAAGATTAACCTGGTTGATGGCATTATATAATTGCTAAGTATTATTCATTTATATTATTATAAATATTATTGTTTATATTATCTTTTAAGTCTCTTTTTTCACTCCAGGAGAATTAACTAATGATACAGAGGTTAGGCACTAGGGCAATATGACTGGCATAGTTGTACATTCTATTTAATTCACACATTTCTTTGAAAAAAAAATGTTTAACATCATGTAAAACCAACCACCATTTATATGGAGAGTAGGGAGAAGATGATCAAAACTTTCATTTTTACCATGTAAATATTGCTTCTCCTCATTTTGAAAGTTCAGATTTCCTGCCCCAAGTAGCCTAGAACAAGCATTTATATGGCTTCATGTGTAAGTCTCGGAATTTTTTGCCTCTTTATTATATAACTTGCAGTGATGAAAGCTGGGGAGGGAGAGAAAGTTAACTTTGAATTCTTTGTAGTTTATCTCAGACATTTCACCTTTTGTCACGTATTTTCTAAATACAGTATACCCCCTGATAAATCCATGTAAATATTTTACACAATTTATTTGAGCATTTTCTCAGCCCTTTAAAGAAAGGTATGTGAGGCAGATAATTACTTTCGTTTAAATTGACTGATAAAAGCAGCCTGGTGCACAATGAAATCCTCATTTACTAAATGTATTTATACACATGTGTAAAGGTGTGATTTTTGCCAAAACGTCAACATCTTCCCATTCTCCTGACTTCAGCTACAATTTGCATGTTGAGTAAATGGCAAAGAGATGAAAGTATACTAGACTTTATAGTTCTGAAATACTAGAGCTCTGGTTTCTAAGCTCTCATATACATAGGAAGCACTCAAGTTCCACATTAAAGTGAAAATTCAATGTCTAGGGTAGGAACTGAAACCTATCTTTTTAAGGACCATCACGGGTAATTCTCATTCAATTAGAATGAGGAGCATACTTGGAGAAACTCTAAATTGAGAACATGTATTACCTGGCAAACTTTTGTATTTATAATAAAGGCTTTATTTGGCTGGTTTTCAAACTAATGAATATTTTAGCTGATTTATTTTAAGAATATTTTTAATGTACTCTGTCTCACCTATTGAAAACATGCAGTCATTTGCCAGTGTGGTTTAGCTTCTGCTTTCTTATTTGTAGTAATGATTATTACTTTTCTCCACTGTACATTTATACAGAGATTAGATTCTATATAGGCAGCCCTATAGTTGCATTCATAAAGCCATTCTCAGAATAATGACCTAGGATCTCACCAATTTTTAGCTGGGGGAATATGGGATAGTCATTTAATGAGCGCAAAACTTGGGTGTCCCTAGTGATGAATCATATATGAATATAATGTGTTGTCATAGGTAAGGATTAAGTGACAAAGAGTAAGTAGCTAGCACTTCTAGAGACATGATTAGTCCTCAGAAATCTTGGTCTAACCTGTAGGTTATCATTCTATAAAATGGCCAACTGAAATAAAGATATATAGAGAACACACAAAGGGGATTTGATATACTTCAATATCTTTCTAAACTGTCATGTCAGAAAAAGAAAAAAATGCCCCTCACTTTTTTATGTGAACTTACATGCAGAAGGAGCTCACATTTTTCTCTGTGGCATCTGAAGGAAAAAGCTACAACAATATAAAGCTTCTTCAGCCCATATCTGTGTCTTCCTAAGATGTTACTCCAATTTTTCATGCATTTTCTTGTTTCTTTTATAATTCAGAGACTTTCCACCTTTTCCTGTCCAATGCTTAGTTTACTTCAAAGACCAGCAATAAATGACTGCAAGCATTAGAAATGAAAACATTATATATAAAGAAAAAGCTAGTGATTGGTGCTTTCCCTTCCAGTCTTATAGTCTCTTTCCAAGCACACTACATTCCAGTAGCTCAAGTGTGCTAAGTTTCTCCTTTCCTTCTACCATCCTAGTCCCTCTTCTAGACCATTCTCTGCAGGTCATGACCAAATTTATCCCACTGTAGGATTACTTAATTTTAGAAGTCCAGGACCTTCAACTTGTCAATTGTCTTGTTAATGTTATGCTGTCCTTGTTTTAAGATTTACACATTTAGTCCTGCCACCTATAGGTAAACTTGAACAATGAACCCTCTTTAAAATAATATGGAAATATAATTGTAATAATTATTTTATACTATATTTAATATTTAACCATATTATAGCAACATAATTTGGAGCTTCAGGCACCAGATAGAAACAAGGTCAGGTAATACTGACTTTCCTATTTTTTTTTCTCTTAGAAGCTTTATAGGTGTTTAAATTAGTGTTCCCAACTGGAATTGGTTAAGATAATAGAGCATTGGCTTCCATATTGGTCCCAAATTATCTGCATTTTCTTGAAGGAAAAATACCATTTTATTTGGTTTTTTAGTTTGTAATAAAGGAGGTTAGGCATGAGCTCCACAATCTCTTCATCAACAATCCTAACTTGTCTATGCCACATGAGCTTTTCTCAATGACCTCTCTTGCTGAAATGCATGTGCAATCTGGTAGGGTAAAATTTTATTAGATAATGTAAGACTGTCGATATAGTGAGCTGTATTTCTCTGTGCGGGATGCTATTCTTTATACATTAGCTTATTCAATCCTCTTGACGTATCTATGAGAGAGGCACTGTTAAATATGGCTAAGAGATGTTCATTGACATTTCTAAATTCATATAACAAGTAAGTCTGATTCAGAGTCTCCGTCTGAGCTCACATTCTTTTGGATTTAACCCCATGCAACATGGCAAACACCTCTTGTCATCTCCATTCCTCCCCTAAACTCCCCGACTCCATTTATCAGCACTCATGGAGTAAGTGATTCTAGATGGTACCAGTATGTTTTGAGTCAGAATCTGAAGGTCAGAAACCATCATAACCTCCTGGAGGACAGGCAGGAGGAAGTCAGAAGAAGTCGCATCCTCCACAGGGGACATGAGATGAATGTCCCAGAATCTGATTTAGCCCTTACCAATACCTTAACTCAGCTCTGAGAACTAGTTTGGAAGACAGCGAGTCACTGCACACTTTCAGTCTTACTTGTTTTCAAGCAAGAAAGGAAAAAATAAAAAGAGGAAACTGAAGATGAGATGCCAAATGCTTGTGACCTTCAGTTATTAAATTATCGGCGAGAATTAGAAATTAGAGTAAAGCATTTTCTCTTCAGGTACTCTCTGAAATGCATTCTGTCACAGAAATGGGCAATGTTTCACATCTTCACGAAAGCTATTCATTGGGTTAGTTCCCTACTTGCCCTGGCCCCAGGAGAATCTTATTAGAAAAGAAATTATAATTTTATAATTTTGGCTGTACTAGTCTAGAACTATGAAATTAATTTAAGGACTTCATTTATTTTGAATTTTAAAAAAATTATTAAATTACATGTTGATTGCTTGAGGTGTTCTATATAAAATAAACATGTTAAATCATCATATCTATACATAGTAATAATGAACACGTCTTAGCATTTTCTGAGGGACTACAAGGCACAGCTATGTGCCCTGAGACACACTTAAATACATTTATTTAATCTTAATGGCCCTAAATGTTAGATATTATTATTTTACTTTTTACCGAGGGGAAAATTAAGTTTCAGAATGGTTAAAGAACATATGCAAAGGCAAAGGGCTTATAACATGTGCAGGTGGAATAATCTACAACCATCTGAACCTAAAAATGTTATATGTCTATAACTACATCATCACACAAGCTGTGACGAAAGTGTAGAGAAATGTAAACCAAAGAAAATGTAATGTAATCTTATATTAAAGCCAGGTATGAACATATTTAGGAACACATCTTTGCAAGATAGTTAGCATGCTGCCCATTGAGAAATACCACAGTTTCAGCATAGATTTATCAAGTGAGATTTATATGAGCAAATGTCTGAGAACTATAGTTATAGGAAATACTTTCAGTGGAAAGATCTCAAAGGCACCAAAAATACCACTTTATAATAGAACTGAAAGATCAGCAGGAACCATTATAGATGTATCTTATGAGAGGTAAATGGTGTGCAACGATGAGAACTCATTAATGACTCTGCTTTGAGTTTTGAAAATGACCTAGAATCTTATTTAGGCCAGCTCATTCTTGAAAAATCTACTGAATACAGGATGTTCAACTTCTTATTACTGTAATTCTCTTTGTCTTATGGCCAGTTGTTCTATGATGATTACATGTGGTGCAATAATTTGTTAAGTTATTTTATACTCCATAATAACTAGAATAGTTCTGGATTCTTCATAGGTACCAACTAGTCACATGTTGCTTAATTACAGAATAGCTATGTCATAGCGAACATTCACATAACAGAACAGAATGAATATAGTGGAAAGTTCTGGGTTCTAGTTCGTTTCCCTTTACGACCTTGGGCAAGTTTCAGCCACCCTGGGTTCCAGTTTTCTCACCTCTAAATTGTAGGGCTTTGGACTAGAACACATTCTTGTGTTCACAGTATGTTTCCCAAGTAGGCTTTTTAAAGTACACTTAAAGAGATTAAAACACTGGAAAGCAACACCAAACAATTCAGACATAATTGCAATGCAATCACTACCTACGGTACAATTATGTCTCCTAGAGTTTATGAAAGAATCCTCAGAGAACACTGTTTACTTGGGTGACCTTCACCTTGTGTCTTCGTACTCATGAAGCAAAGTTCTTAGACGACTTAGTAAATATTTGCACTTTCTCTGATGCAAGCTTGACATGATCTGTACCTTTCATCTACTCTTAGCCGTAAATTACACCCTTTTCTATGATCCACTCAGTTCACAGATGTCATTGTCAACACATTCACATTCACACAGTAATCTATAGCAAAACAAAGAGAAATATATTTTTCATGCAATAGTCTGAATGTTATTACATAACTGTGAAAAGTTTATGATAATGTATGTGCAAACTAGTTGACGCTCAACAACCACTAAAGCTATTTAAAAACTGACTTAGCATAAGATCCCTTTCATATGGTCATTTTTAAAACTATAATTGTTGGGCTTCCTCTATATCAGTGATTCTTAATTTGTTCTCCATAGTAGAAAAAAATGTCAATACTATCTTTTATTCCTTTAATTTTTCTAAACATTTGTACCTTTTAAATGTTGCTGGTAAATGATGAAATCAATGAAGAAGTAGAAAATAAAGTCATAAAAACTTTCAAGTCTACCCTACCTATATAGTTTGAAAACTTCCACTTTTATTCATTGACACTTGTACTCACAGCTTTGATTTCATATCAAAATTTATAGCAATTACATTTTAATTAGGTATACAAACAGACAAATATTCACTTCTATGCTAAATCTCATTCTAAGTCATTAAGTTAAAAATTCCAGATTTTCATGGTGTTCACCAAAGTGCCCAGCACCATCAAAAACACTTTGGAGGGCTGGGCACGGTGGCTCATGCCTGTAATCCCAGCACTTTGGCAGGTCGAGGCGGGTGGATCCTGAGGTCATGGGTTCAAGACCAGTCTGGCCAAGACGGTGAAACCCCGTCTACTAAAAATACAAAAAAATCAGCCGGGCATGGTGGCAGGTACCTGTAATCTCAGCTACTCAGGAGGCTGAGGCAGAGAACTGCTTGAACCCAGGAGGTGGAGATTGCAGTGAGACAAGATGGCGCCACTGCACTTCAGCCTGGCGACAGAGCAAGACTCCATCTCAAAAACAAACAGACAAACAAACAAACAAAACACTTTGGAAAAAAACTAGCCTAATAACCAAATAACCCCCATTATACCTCTGACTTCCTCTCTTCTCTACCAATCATTCTTTTATTTTGGATGATGACTATGCTTCTTGTTAATTTCATGTCATCTAATTGATTTGTATCTATATTTTTTCTTTTTTCTGCTATTGCCAAATCAATCACAAAGATTTCATAAAAATAATATTAATAATACCATAATAACTGTACAGGCTAACCTCTGTTGAGTATTTAGGGAATATGCTAAACTCTTTCCATGGATAAACTCATTCAGTCCTTACAATTGAAGGCTGTTACCTTTTCAAGTAGGTATTATGAGAAGGTCTGTGTTCTACATCAGAAAACTGGATAGAGAGGATAAGAAGTTTACCTAATAACATACAGTAAGTGTGGCAGGATATTGAGGTTGATTACAAAATATTTTTCTTCTCAATATCCTTGGAAAGTAGAAGTTGCCCCAGATGCCACTTAATTGGCATTATTAACTCTTTGCTTCATTCACACTTAGAAATTTGTGTAAAATTTTGTTGTTATTTACCCAGTTTTATTTTATATATCATTATTTGTATATATGACTAGATTATGCATATACATAACTAATCTATTGTTTTATTGCCCTGATGGTTCATGTAATAACTGACTGATAGCAGGCACATTCTTAATGCATAATAATGAAACATCAAAGACATGTCTACAGGGATGAAGACAAGTTCAGAGAGTCTTTTTGGATTTCTCAGAAAAGAAACCATAATTTTAAACAGTACCTGTTTAATCAGGTTACTTAAATGATTTAGCACCATTTGTAAAAGGGATTTTAGCAAATCTTCTAGAAGTCAATGAGAAACAGCCGCACACATAGTTTCTTATAACACACATGAGAAAACATTATTTCATTAGAACCATGCATTCCTCAGTGATTTCAGTGATCTTTGCTTCCTGGTTAGAAGGTCAAGTTCTTCCTTTCAATTACATGGAGTTTGGTTAAGGACAACTGTACAGACAAATCAAATATTTGAGATGTCCCTATCATTAATCACAGAGAAAATTTAATCCACAAAGATAATCACCAGATAAGTCATTTTAAAAACTGCTATTGGAAATAGGCGACTAAGGTGCAAAACTGCAATTTGAGAAGTCAAAATATTTGTGTGTTAATATCTTCTTAAGAAAGCCATTCCTCTATCTCATTTACATGGAAGGTACAATTTTTATCACAAATAAAGGAATGAAGGTAGCATCCTGTAAAATGTCATGTGTGGCAGACACAGTGCACAGGACTTAGGAAGCAAGCCCATGTTGCCTCAAAATATTTCAGGAGAGTTAAGGTGAGACTGCTTCTTGCATCAAATTTATTTGGGTAAAAATATTTGTTGTGTGTTCTCGTTGTGTTTATTGTGATTCTTGTCCTTTATTCTACAAATCAAGTTGATCTTGAGGTTAGTTTAATTCACGGAACAAATAGCCCAGGGCATTTTCAATATATAGTATCATCTAAAAATAGATTCCAAAATAAACATGTAGTGTGACTGCTGATCACAGGGTCCAGGAGAGATCTCTAAAGTGACTCCTGTTGGGAGGACTATAACCGGCCATCTGCTCAAAGTTCTTGCCTCATGGAAAACCACCAGAAGTCAGTAGACCTTCACTCCTCCCCTGCCATGTCTCTCTCCTTATTAAGTCATTTAAAAGTTAATAATCCAAAGGCATCAAGAGTATAACCACAGCATAAAGGAACGGAGGTTCAGCAGAATAAAGCACAAGCCCTCTCCAGCACTCCATGGGTCCCTTTTCACCAAGAACTTCTAAAGAATTTTTCACCCTACCATTACTTTCAATACCTATACTGCTTCTTTCTGAAGTGAATTACTGCCTACCTTGGAATAGCAATTTAATACTATATAACAAGGCTATCTTAAAAGTATAGTCATTCTACTCCAAAGCTTTTAAACCAACATGTTTGCTTTCTTTGACCACATTTATCTGTGTACAGTTTAAATGAGTTTCTGTATTAGTTACATTATTCATATCATTAACTTGATTTTTTTTGGTAATTTATATGCATTTTCTAAGCAGGAGAGACCATATGCCAGGAAATTAAACAGCTCTTTTTCTTTGTTTGTTTTTTTAAAACTGTATGGGGTTTACCAGTAAAACAGAGAAAAATGCTTGGCTTTTGTGTAAAGTGAACATTTAGCTTTCTTTCAGGACAAATACATTAACTCTGATTGGGGGCCATTGATGTTCGCTGTGATTAAATTATGGGATTTTGTGCTTCAGCATCTAAAGTTGCTTTAGAAAAGGTGAGGAGGAGGAACAAACAAAAAGAGAAAGCTATTCAAAAATGTCTATTTAAAAGGCAGGATTGTTTTCTATTCAAAAATTTCAATTTAAAAGACAGGATAGTCACTGTGGGCTAGATACCCTTACACCTGTTCACAACACAGTCAAAAGACTACCTTTTCACCTGCAGCATTTGTTTCACTGAACAGATTACTTTAAAATACAACTGAACTTCAGAACTATTGGAAATAAAATAGCAAAGTATTAAGGCAATGCACTCAGAAAGATATAATGAAACAAATATATATATATTTTTTTGCATTAAGAGTCTCCGCTCTGCATTCCCTACACTTTGGAAAGAGTTTGACAATAAAAGACAGGTGAGATTACCCAAAGGCTATAGGAAAAACTAGCAATTACCACCACCTGCTAATGAATCCAGCGTGATCTAAACATGTGAAATACCATTTGCTTCACCTACGGGACTACTGACTAAGAAACTAAGTTAACAGAAGTCTTTGGCCAGAAAACCCACTGTCACAGGTGACCATGGCTGAGCCACTCAGCTTTTCCCAGCAGGACAATAAGCTCATCCCTACTAACACAACTGTCCTTGCAAAGCTGCTCAGTTTAGGTTCTAATCTGCACATTAACCATGTGCCTATAAGAACGATTAAATATTATACACAGAATGGCCTTCTGTTAGAGATCTTTAAAACTTATTCTCTTCTCTGCAAAACGACACTGATAGTACCACATTCCTTTTCATATTTGTTCAATATCACAAGGTATTCTGGGTATCCAGTAAAATGAATTCCTACAGAGTAATCACATTAATAAGATATGCTACTTATCATGAACATTTCATGTTTTCAAGCCCAGCATTCTCTTCTGGTAAAATTTAATAACCATTGTTTTCACATACCACAAGCATTGCAGAAGTTTCAAAGCTAAAGTGAACTAGATGATTATTCCAGTTTTTGTTGTAATAAGTGTGTTAACTATTTTTAAAGAAATTTATCCCTATCAAAATCAACACTTTGATGAAAGGAGAAGATAATAGCTTTTTGACCCTGTATCAGATATCGAACATTAAAACTTTGGAAGCTAGAAACTATAGAGCATTTTTATTCAATTTAATTATAGTATCCTTAAAAAGCAAATGTACTTTTGGAACTCTAGAGATGTTCACAGTCTAAAATCACTGTGGGCTGGATTTCTATTATTTAAACATTTGCTATTTTATGCATATGTTGACTGGCATCTACTTAAGTGTCCAAAGTTAGAAAATTTCCTTTCTCTAGAAGACTAAATCACAACATAAGAGTGAATGGCAAGAATTTAAAGAATAACTGTGATGTATAATTTGTATTGAACTGTTGAGAGCTAACCACAAATATTAAAATGGGCTCTGTATTTAGAGCAACGAATTATAATACTGGGAAGCAAACTGGTTTTCTTTAAAACCATCTGCACTTTATGAGCTGAAGTGACAAGCAAACCTTAGAGAAAATGAAGAATCAAACTCACATTTCATTTTAATCTGGAAAAGTCACCTGGGCTTTGTTTGCAAGGAAAGACTAAATTTATCAATTATTGAGGGTAAATGAAATAGTCTCTACACTAAAAAGTTTGGTTACACAGGCCTGAAAGAAGGTGTGTAGATTAGGAACGGAATCAAGAATTTTACAGCCTTGATTTGTAAGAGAAAGTTTTCTTCATCCTTTTCCATTTCAGAATTAGAAACAACCCTATATCCCCACTTTATTTGCCATCAGATGCACAATCAAATAACGTTTCTATTCATGTACACTTGAAAGGATCTTCATCCTGTGTGGGTTATTTCATTTTATAGTAGCCAAGGGAAAGAGGTTGCTGCCAATATGATGCTAAGGGCATGCAGAATAAAGACTCAGTCCTGGGCAACTAAACAGTCTACCTTTGTGCTGTGCTTGTGGAAGAAAAAAGCAAACCCATCACAACTTTGGGACTTGATCAACAGTGGGGAGTCACAAAACTCTTCTCAATCTTTGCATTTTAAATCTCCACTAAAAATAGCTCCTCTGTAATGGGGCTTAAAGTCCCATCCATGGCCAGTGATGGAGTACAGTACTTAATTGTTTCTGACTAGGGTCTCTGCATCAGCACTCTGAGAGTGTCTTCTAACTTTTAATCGCCTTCTGTGCCCTTTAATTAGAACTGTTCACAAGACAGTCAAAAGAAAACGCCTATCACTAAGCTTATCCAAGACGTTGAAACAGGCCATTTCAGGAGTCCAGGAACTTTTGTACAAGTCTTAGCATCTTCCAGGATTAATCTGTTTTCTCTGGTTTCCTCTTCCTTAAATCAGGCACACTTGGGGGAAGGGGGAAGCTCTATGGTTATTAAGACAACTCCAATGTAAAAACACTGCCTGGTGGCAATTCCCTCCTTGTCTATTTCCGTTCTGTATTTTGTTCTTTTACCGCATGTTACCTTTTGGCTACTAATAGGACCGGAGGGTAAAATGTCTTTTCTCTCCTTCGGAAGAGAAAGATTTTGATCCCTCACTGAGAGCAATCCTAAGACTTTCTCCAGGGGGCTGGGATAACTAGGAAAGGGCTCTGCTCTCTCAGAAGGATTTCAGAGCCCAAACCATACAGCGTCCCTCTTGCATAGGCGGGAGATGCAGACAGCTGAAGTGCCTTGGCCCCCACTGGTGACCCACAGTAGGACCAACCTCGCCCCGGCAGCGCCCCTGGACTCGGGTCACTCACGCTCCTGGACTCACCTGGTGCTGAGGACCAGCGCGGGCAGGAGAGGCAGCAGGTAGTGCGCTGGGCTGAATTTCATGCTGCTGCCTGCCGGGGTCCTCCTTCCCTCGCTGCCTTGTCTCTCTCTCCTCGGGATCCTGTCGCTCCTTGGTGCCCGGCTCTGTCCCCAGCCAGTGATGAGCGCTCTTCGGAGGCGGAAAGGTGGAGACGGGCACACGGACGGACGCCTGGGGAAGGCAGGCGCTGGGAGCGAGGAGTATCTTCAGGAGTGATGTCACCGGCGAGGCGAGCCCTGCCCGGGATTGTTCGGCGCCGCCGCTCCGGAGCCCGGAGGGCGCGCTGTCACTCGCGCTGGAGGCGGCGCGGGGAGAGGGAGGGGGGTGCTCGCGATCGCCCCGCGCGCTTCGGTCACCGGGCTGCGCTCTGGCCAGTCGGGTGAGCACCGGCCAGGGGCTGATCATTTATTCCCGCTGCTCCCCAGGATGGCGCGGGGCGGGGCACGGAGTGTAGAAACCTAAGCTGCCAATAATTGAACTTGCGTACTCGGCAGGAGATGAGACCCAATTCACCGGGAGAGACTTCCAGACGCGGAGCGTCCTAGGCAGGTGTCTCTCGTCTGCTTAAACCGTGTTTGGAAGAACGTCGCTCTGGAGAGAGTGTTTAGAAGATTGTTCTAATTAGAACTGCATAATGATTTGCCTGAAACAGATGGAAGGAAGCGGGAGTAAGCAGCGTCCAGAAATGCAACCTCAGCCCGTCATGGCATTGCAAGCTTCTTAACCCGTGAATGTTGACTGCAAAGAACCAAAGAACGTTTCGGGACCGTTAAGACTTCTGCTGCTCTGGGTTTTGAAGATTTCTGATCTTCCTCTGATTTCAGTCGTCTGTACCAGCACCTGCCAATGGGGTTGGACCTAGTGGCTCAAGTTCACACACCTGAAGGAGTCCTTTTCCTCAGGTGAAACTCATCAAGGAGACCTAGCGGACAAAAATCCTTAAAATGTTAACAGTAATCAGCTCGGAATGATGGTACTGGAAGGTAGAGGTTTTGTAGGTCATTTTGTTTTCTATATTTTTAAATGTTCTATCATAAACATCCAATATTTAATAAGCTTTATTTAGAAAATTTAATTAGAAAAATTAAATAGCACAATTCTAATCCAAAACACCATTTTGCAAAAGCAATTCTGAGAAACAGAACTACTATCTCTGCTACTGAGATACTCAATTCTAGGATCTTTATAAGATGATATTGCATGTGTGTGTATTTGTGTGTGTGTGTGTGTGTTAGAGAGAGAATGAGAATTCCATCAGGATATTATCCTGGTTATATAACTGTGTATAAAGCACTTCTTCATACAGTATTTAATTTAATCTTCACAAGAGCCATCCTAGTGAAATAGATGTTAATATCACTATTACAGATATGAGCAGACTGAATATTATCAAAATATGACTATATATATTTTTTAAAAAAGAACTGGTTCTACTAAGTACTAAGAAAAATTCCACTGTTGCCTCAAACATCACACCTAGCACTCCTAGCCCAGTGTTTGACACAAAGCTGTGTTCAGTAAAGGGTGAGGTGCACCAAAATCTCAAAAGATAATGGACAGCTGAGTCCAGGAATTCCTATCTAGAGGTTTCAGTTCATGTTCCAATTATTTCAGGGGCAAGCTCTTTATAGAAAAATTTAGATGATACATCCTCTTCAATCGCATTTTCGAAGACATTTGTAGGAAAAATGCATTTGCTGTAAAGTTTTATTTTAAAGAGGATGCAAATCTAAAAGGTTAACCATCTAATTTTCTATTTTTTTTAAATGGGATTGAAGGTTAAGACACGCATGTAAAACAGATTTGCTTCAAAATCTTGAGCTGCTAAACTAGATGAGTAAGAAGTTTTGAAAAGTGAATATTAGCCCCTTGGGCAATAATAATAAGATTCACAACATTATCGATCTTGTATATGCCTAATAAGTAGGCATATACAAATAAACTAACATGTGAATTGCATATCATTTAAAAGAAAAAAAAATGACACCACACTTTTCTAAAACAGAACTCTGATTCCAAGTAAAATATAAACTCTAGTTTGCTCCTGCCAGGGTTTTCTAACAATAGATTCCCTGCCCACTTTGAAGGAGATTACTTGAGTTGTATACTCAACAAAGACATAGGCTACTTGGTAATTTTTTTAAATGTGTGCGCCAGGAAATAACACTCACATTTGTAGAGCACATTTTTTTATATAACAACTTTGCATCCATTATCTTACATCCTAATCATAGAAACCAAATGTGGTAGTTACTTCTGTAATTTTTCTCTTTTCCAGTTAAGGTGACAGTTTCAGAGTAGTTAAGTAACTTGCTCAAGGTCGCTCAGAGACTTATATAGTGGCGATGGCATTCAAATTCAGTCTGCATTACTTCAAAGTGTATGCTTATTTGAGAGAAAAACATTATACACATGTAAGAAAAAACTTTCCCCAACCTAAGTTTTATTACTTTCAACTAGACATATAACATAAAACAACAATCAAATTATCTAATATCAATGAATAAAAAAATCAGAATGAACTTTCTTTACACTGTATCTATATTGGGTATCTATAAAGAACCACAAAGTTTGTTGGCCTTTGTGCATTTACTGCAAGCCAAAAAGAAAAAAAAAAATCTCCCCAAAAGACATCTAACTTGGAAGGGCATGAGAGCAACATAGTAGGGAAGTACATCTTGAAAGGTGTAAGTGAGATTCTGGAAACTCCCACAGATTTAGAGAATTGAAGTATTATTTTGAATTCAAGTACAGATGTGTCTCTCAGCAGAAGTCTTTTCTTCTAGGAAAATTACAAAACCAGGAATCTTCATCACCCATGACATTCTGTCCACATTGTCACATAAAAACTTAAATTCAGAATAAATTTTGTGGCTTTGGAGAATTGGTAAATGAATTTTAAAGCTACAGTAGTACAGATAGCAATTCACTTATCTTAAACTACTTATCCTATGCTGAGTCCTAACACTGGAGTCAGCAAGCATTGTTTGTGTTAACTGTACCCAAGTCTGATAAAGAACATCAAGAAAACCCAAGCAGTTGTGCTGAGTCTCTATAAAGTGCTAGGATTAGGAGATATAGAAGCTATTTTAAAAACAGCTTTATTTTTCAGATTTAATTCAGGTACTAAGAACTTCACCATTTTAAAGTGTGTAATTTAGTGCTTTTATGCACATCCACAAGATTATGAAATCATCATCATTATATAATTCCAGAACATTTTCATCATGCCCAGAAGAAACCCTGTACCTAAAAGTAATCACTCACTGGTCCCCACTTTATCCCTTCTCCTGAAGCCCCGCAGACACCAATCTAATTTCTCTCTTTATAGATTGACCCAAATCTTGACATTTCATATCAATTAAATCATATTGTATCTGGTTTCATATGACTACTCTCTTTCACATTCATGTTTTTAAGTTCATCTGTATTATAGCATATATCATTACTTAATTTCTTTTTATTGCTGAATAATATTCCATTGTAAAGGTATACCACATTTTGTTTATCTATCCATCAGTTAATGGGTATTATGGTTGTTTTCATACTTTCGCTATTATGAAAAACTGCTATGATCATTCACATAAAAGTTTCTCTGTGAACATCTGTTTTCAGTTCTTTTGGATATATACCTAGAAGTGGAATTCCTGGATCATATGGTAACTCTACGTTTAACATTTTGAGAAATTGCCAAACTCTTGTTCAAGATAGCTGCACCATTTTACATTTTCATTAGTAATATATGAAGGTATCGATTTCTTTACACACCTTAAACTTGTTAGTTGCAATTATTTATCTATCATTTTTATTATTATAGCCATCTTAGCTGATGTGAAGTCTTATCTCATTTTTATTGGCATTTATCTGATAATCACGACCAACATATTTTCATGTGCGTACGAGCTATTCATAAACATTTTTGAAGATGCATTTATTAAATTATTTTTTCAATTAATTTTGAGTTTTATTTTTGCATAGTAAGGGTTCTGTCTATATAATGGGTACAAATCCCCCTTAGATATGTGATTTGCAAATATTTCCTAATCCATGGATTGTCTTTTCACTTTCCTGTTGGTGTCATTTGCAGCACAAATATTTTTAATTTTGATAAAGTTCAATTCACCTACTTTTAATTTTATGATTATGCACCTGAGGTTGTATCTAAGACAGCTTTGCCTCACACTAGGTTATGAATATGTATGCCTTTGTTTTCTTCTAAGATTTTTATTGTTTTAGATTTTAAAGATAGGTCTGTGATCCAACTTTTGTGTATTTGTGAAGGAGGGGCTCAGCTCCATTGTTTGCATGTGGGTATCAAGTTCTCCTGGCAGTATTTGTTAGAAAGGTTATGTTTCCACAATTTAATGGCCCTCTTATTTCATTCCTCACACAGTAATACATTTTTTCTTATTTCTGTTCTCTTTTCTGCCCTCATATTCTAAACTCTCATGTCCCCTAGGGTTTCATCCTTGATCCTCCTCTTTTAAAATTCTGTATTTTCTTCCCAAGTTGAACTTATTTTTTTTTATGGTTTTTACAATCTTCACTATGGTATGGATCTTAAAATTTATCCCAGCCTAGACTTCCTCACTGAGACTTTACCTGGGTTCTATATGAATACCTCAAAGTCAAATTCAATCACATTGAACACTTCCTCATTCTTCCTCTGTCTGACCCTTCTTCAATATATCTCCTTATACTTCCATCAACTCAGTCACCCAAGTTTAAACCTGAGAGTTGTCTATTTTACCTCCAGCTTCTCCCACATATAGTTAATCACCAAGCCCTAGAGATTTCACTTCCTAAATATTTATTTATAACAATTGTCTCACTTCTATATGACACCTGTCATCTGGGCTTTAATTACAGGTAATCATCTCTTGATTTGGAGTGTACTTTTTACTTTAAGATGGATTTTCCTCAAAACTATTCCCCTTGTATAATCTATCTAAACTGCAAATATCTTTATAACCTTAAATCTCCTAGAAAATTACTCTCAAATAAGAAAACCAATACGTGCCTCCTTTTTTCTCTTTCATGTTGCACTGTAAACACATTAATGGAAGTTTCCCTTAATGAGTCTTTATAATTTTTCATGTTATTCCTTCTTTATGAAGTGTTGTCTTACTCAGTGTACTTGGATATTTACTTTAATCATTTAAGACTCATCAAGGACATCACTTCTTTCTAGAATGATTTCTTGAGTCCATCTGCCACTGCAAACTTGGTGAGTTCTTTTCTGAATTTCATGACCTGTGGTAGATTGCCTTGAGTTGCACTGATAATATTATATTGCAAGTAAATTTTTATGTTTTCCACCACACTATAAATATTTCTTACTTTTCTTTGCACTACAGATAGTAAGGGTAGTATATAAAATTATACTCTTATTTATATATTTCCTAGGATAATTATTAATTTTATTCAGATACCTGTAGATCTGGGCATTAAAGAATAAGAACAGAAAAATGATAATTTACATGGTTTATTAAAAATTTGTTTCCTTTTTTCATATTCACGTTTGCTCATTGCTAGTTTAAACTATTTACAAGGAAGTTTCTTCTCATAAGGCCAATTATTCATTATTTAAAAGCCAGCTGCCTCCTAAAAGAAAAAAAAAGAAATATAGGCTAATACTAGTAACTGTGCTTCATACAAAAATAGAAAAAGTTAAACACAATACCTTCCAGGTTTTTAAATTTTTTATTTTTTATTAATATATAATACCTGTACATATTTATGGGATACATGTGATATTTTGATATAAGCATGTAATGTGTAATAATCAAATCAGGATGATTAGGATATCCATCACCTCAAACATCTATCTTTTCTCTGTGTTGGGAAGATTCCAGATCTTCTCTTCTAGCTCTTTTGAAACATGAAATAAACTATTGTTAACTATAGTTTCTCTATTGTACTGTTGAATACTTTAACTTATCCCTTCCATTTAACTGTATTTTTATATACTCCAATCAACCCCTTTTCCATTCATATCTTCCCAATGAAGGGAGGTCTGCAACTCCATTTTACTGCAGCACTGTTCACAATAGCCAAGATATGGAATCAAACTAAAGGTCAATCAAAAGATGAATGCATAAAATAAATGTGATAAACACACATTCAGCAATAAAAATGAATACAATCTTTTCATTTTCTGTAACATAGATGAAACTGGAGAACACTATGTTAAGTAAAATAAGCCAGGCACAGAAGGATAAATATAACATGTTCTTACTCATATATGAAATCTAAAAATGTGATCTCATGGAAGTAGCTAATAACATGGCAATCACTAATTGTTTTGAGCTCAGCCGTCTCCACTGAATGACTTTGACCCATTGAATTCCCTACCACCTTCTTTGTAAATAATGCTGCTGGTTTACATGATGGTTAGAAGTTTATGTAAGAGCTCTGGAATGGGAATTTTTTAGGAAGGAATATGGGCTAAAGGATCTCTTTTTTTAAATACATATTGCTGGGGAAAGAGTTCCATGTTCTTTCTTTGCTAACATCACCATATGTCAGGTATCCTGGGACTGGGTCTATTCACTTGGAAAAAGAAAGAGACAAACATAGTAATATCTGTATGGATTTGCCTTATTCTTGACATTTCATATAAATTGTTCTTTTTATCCAGAGGCAGGAGATACATTGTAAATCTGCTTTCAGAGAACAATCATACTGGGAATCCACCAGGGTATTGAAATTTCAGTGAATCCTTTTATACCTGTGTTTTGAAGCCTTTCTTTTTCCATTTTTAGTATTTTCATATTTTGCAGTATATTTACAAAGGAATCTGATCTGTCCAACTGATTCATTCACTGGATCAGTTAAATTCCACCTAACTTTTAAAATTAATAACTCTCTTTTCTTTCTGGGATTAAGTGTAGGCTTCCCTTTGCCACACGTTTGTCTGTATCTCAGTGAATCTCTTGGCACAAAAATTTAAGACCCAATTTAGTCCCTCTTCGATAATTATTTATCATTATAGGACTACAACTAAACCAAAATTTTTAGTGCATAGCTTCTTCTTGCTCACTATACCTGACGTTAGACATACAATTTTCAAAGACCACCCCTTATCCACCATTATATTCAGCTCCAAATATAATTAATAATACAATGTCTGTTTCTGAGCATGAATAAAAACAATTAGTGCCAGATTTGCCCTCTTTCTATAAACAAAAATTTTGAAAAAAATTGGTGACTGTTTTCAAAAATTGGGGAATAAAAATAACAGGGTCATGGGGGAAAAAAAAAAAGAAAAAAAGCTCATGCTCATACTTCCTGCTTTCTAAAGAGGACTAACATGGTACTAGAAGGTAAAGTCCAAAGCAAACAATAGTCTTCCTGAGCTGAGGAGGCAGAAGTCCGAAGTTTGAACTGCTAGAGTGCCCAGGATTTGTGGGAAAAGGTAACAGAGAAGAAGAAACTTTCCAGAAACCCCACAAACACATGCATGGGGGTTCACTATGAGTCTCTGGCCGAAGGCTGCACTGTACAAACAGAGAGAAAGACACTGAAAGGCCTGGTTTGGTCAACCTGTGGTTGCAGTGAGGCTGAGAGTAGAGTAGCGGTATCAGAGTTCTTCCTCTACTGTGAAATACTGTAATTCACATTTAGCCAGAGTAGAGTAACCTCAAGAACACTTTGCAAACACCTCAAGCATTTGGCTGGGACTAAAAAGAGAAAACGCAGGCTTTTAGAATAAGAGCTATGCTTTAGTGTAAGAACTGTATCTTAGAACTAAGCTCACAAATGATATAGACTTATCAGAAAAAGATTTATTTTTAAAGTCTGACAACACCAAAAAAAGTTTCAGTATTTTAACTGCCTACAGAAGAGAATTTGACATTCATTAAAAGACAGTGGTATATTCAAATCTCCAGAGTGTAGCCAGCACAATGTCAAGCATGCCATCAAAGTATTAGACACATAAAGTATGGATTGTACTCATAATCAACAACAAAAAAAGTTAATGACAATAGAACCCAAAGTAACACAGAGTTTTAAATTAGCAGACAAAGACCATTGAGAAATTGAAACTAGAAAAAAAGAAACAAATGAAAATTCTAGAACCGGAGAGTACAATATATGAAATTAAAAATGCACAGCTTGAATACTGAAGAATGAATACTGAAGAATGAAGTTAAAGACACGAATATAAATAATCCTATCTTAAGGAAAAAGAAAATAATTGAGGAAATATATGGATAGGGACTTAAACAACTATGATATCAATTTGTCTAATAAGCACATGTCCGAATTTCCAGGGAGATAAGAAGAAAATATTAGGACTTACAAATTATACAAAGAAACATTGACAAAAACACCAAATATGCTTAAAACACATAAATTTTCATTTTCAAGAAGTTCTACCAAACTTACGCAGGAATGAGCACAACAGATTCAAAGTTAAACATATCATAATCAAACTGGTGAAAATACAAGATAAAGTGAAAATCTTTTTTATTTATTTAAGTTTTAGGGTATGTGTGCACAACATGCAGGTTAGTTACATATGTATCCATGTGCCATGTTGGTGTGCTGCACCCCTTAACTCGTCATTTAACACGTTAATGCTATCCCTCCCCACTCCCCCCACCCCACAGCAGGAGGTAGTGTGTGATGTTCCCCTTCCTGTGTCCATGTGTTCTCATTGTTCAGTTCCCACCTATGAGTGAGAACATGCGGTGTCTGGTTTTTTGTGCTTGCGATAGTTTGCTGAGAATGATGGTTTCCAGCTTCATCCATTTCCTTACAAAGGACATGAACTCATCATTTTTTATGGCTGCATAGTATTCCATGGTGTATATGTGCCACATTTTCTTAATCCGGTCTATCATTGTCGGACATTTGGGTTGGTTCCGAGTCTTTGCTATTGTGAATAGTGCCACAATAAACATACGTGTGCATATGTCTTAATAGCAGCATGATTTATAATCCTTTGGGTATATACCCAGTAATGGGATTGCTGGGTCAAATAGTATTTCTAGTTCAAGATCCCTGAGGAATCGCCACACTGACTTCCACAATGGTTGAACTAGTTTACAGTCCCACCAACAGTGTAAAAGTGTTCCTATTTCTCCACATCCTCTCCAGCACCTGTTGTTTCCTGACTTTTTAATGATGGCCATTCTAACTGGTGTGAGATGCTATCTCATTGTGGTTTTGATTTGCATTTCTCTGATGGCCAGTGATGATGAGCATTTTTTCATGCATCTGTTGGCTGCATAAATATCTTCTTTTGAGAAGTGTCTGTTCATATCCTTTGCCCACTTGTTGATGGGGCTGTTTGTTTTTTTCTTGTAAATTTGTTTGAGTTCATTGTAGATTCTGGATATTAGCCCATTGTCAGATGAGTAGATTGCAAAAATTTTCTCCCATTCTGTAGGTTGCCTGTTCACTCTGATGGTAGTTTCTTTTGCTGGGCAGAAGCTCTTTAGTTTAATTAGATCCCATTTGTCAATTTTGGCTTTTGTTGCCATTGCTTTTTGTGTTTTAGACATGAAGTCCTTGCCCATGCCTATGTCCTGAATGGTATTGCCTAGGTTTTCTTCTATGGTTTTTATGGTTTTAGGTCTAACATTTAAGTCTTCAATCCATCTTGAATTAATTTTTGTATAAGGTGTAAGGAAGGGATCCAGTTTCAGCTTTCTACATATGACTAGCCAGTTTTCCCAGCACCATTTATTAAATAGGGAATCCTTTCCCCATGTCTTGTTTTTGTCAGGTTTGTCAAAGATCAGATGGTTGTAGATATGCGGCATTATTTCTGAGGGCTCTGTTCTGTTCCATTTGTCTATATTTTCTGTTTTGGTACCAGTACCATGCTGTTTTAGTTACCATAGCCTTGTAGTATAGTTTGAAGTCAGGTAGCATGATGCCTCCAGCTTTGTTCTTTTGGCTTAGGATTGACTTGGCAATGTGGGCTCTTTTTTGGTTCCATATGAACTTTAAGGTAGTTTTTTCCAATTCTGTGAAGAAAGTCATTGGTAGCTTGATGGGGATGGCATTGAATATATAAATTACCTTGGGCAGTATGGCCATTTTCACAATATTGATTCTTCCTATCCATGAGCATGGAATGGTCTTCCATTTGTTTGTATCCTTTTATTTCATTGAGCAGTGATTTGTAGTTCTCCTTGAAGAGGTCCTTCACGTCCCTTGTAAGTTGGATTCCTAGGTATTTCATCCTCTTTGAAGCAATTGTGAACGGTAGTTCCCTCATGATTTGGCTCTCTGTTTGTCTGTTATTGGTGTATAAGAATGCTCGTGATTTTTGCACATTGATTTTGTATCCTGAGACCTTGCTGAAGTTGTCTATCAGCATTCCCTTTGAAAACTGGCACAAGACAGGGATGCCCTCTCACACCACTCCTATTCAACATAATGTTGGAAGTTCTGGCCAGGGCAATCAGGTAGGAGAAGGAAATAAAGGGTATTCAATTAGGAAAGAGGAAGTCAAATTGTCCCTGTTTGCAGATGATATGATTGTATTTCTAGAAAACCCCATCGTCTCAGTGAAAATCTTAAATAAGGATATTATATACAAGGGACTTTCAATTTTCATGACAACTACATTCTCAACAGAAACAATAAAGTACAAAAGACAATAAAATAGAATCTTTAAAGTAACGTGAAACTGTTAATCCAGTTTATATTGATCGAAAATATTCTCCAAGAACAAGGATAAAATAAAGATATTTTCCAATATATAAAACCTGAAAGAATTTATTAACAGCAAATTTGCCCTGGCACAGATGATAGTTAATGTTCAGGCTGAAGGTGAGTGATACATGACAATGCAAATTTCTAGAATAAAATAAGGAGTTCAAAAAGTAGTACATATTGGCCATCTTTTTCCTTTTTTTTAAAGACAAAAATAAAGGCCGGGAGCGGTGGCTCACGCCTGTAATCCTAGCACTTTGGGAGGCCGAGGCGGGTGGATCACGAGGTCAGGAGATAGAGACCACAGTGAAACCCCATCTCTACTAAAAATACAAAAAATTAGCCGGGCGCAGTGGCGGGCACCTGTAGTCCCAGCTACTCCAGAGGCTGACACAGGAGAATGGCGTGAACCCGGGAGGCGGAGCTTGCAGTGAACCGAGATCGTGCCACTGCACTCCAGCCTGAGCAACAGAGTGAGACTCGGTCTCAAAAAAAAAAAAAAAATATATATATATATATATATATATATATAGACAAAAATAAAAACGAAACATTATATTATTGGTATTAAATATGTAGAACTAATATAGGACAGCAGTATCACAAAGAATAGGGATGAATTGAATTACACTTGAAAGAATTTTTGTTCTGTTACAGTTGTAAAACATGAACCTTAAGCAGAATATGAAAAATGTGAATGTATAGTATACTCACTAGAGCAAACACTAAAACAAATTGCAAAAACATACAGCAAATATTCCAAAGTAGAGGGGAAAAAAAGAACAACAACAACAAAAAACACATTGATCGAAACTGAGAAAAGAGGAACAGCAGAGCAACAGAATAAAGAAAAGAGAAGGTGAATGGTAAAAAGTAGATATAAATAAACCCATATCAATAATTAAATTAAATGAACATAAAGAATGTCAATTAAAAATGAGAGACTTTCCAATTAGATAAATATGCAACTAAAGTCTATCTACATGAGATATATTTTACACATGACAACAAGCAAGGCAGCTTTCCATAAGAAAGATTGAACGGATAAATTACAAGTGGACAAAAGATTTCATGACACGTTACTTGTGATAAAAAGGGACATTTCATAATGATAAAAATGTTAAATTCTCAGAAAGCCATACAATCTTAACTGTCTATATACTTAAAAACAAAATTTTAAAAGAAAATCCTCAGAGAATTCAATGAAAAGGAAATCAGTATATTGAAGAGATATCTGCACTCCTATGTTTGTTTCAGCACTGTTTACAAAAGCTGAGATTTGAAAGCCACCTAAGTATCCATCAACAGACGATTGGATACAGAAAATGTGGTAGATATACATAATAGAGTTACACTCAGCCATACAAAAGAATATCTCGTCATTTGCAACAGCATGTATGGAACTGGAGATGATTGTGTTAAGTGAAATAAGCCAGCCAGAAAGACAAACACTGCACGTTCTCACTTATTTGTTGTATCTAAAAATCAAAACAATTAAACTCATGGAAGTACAGAGTAGAAGGATGGTTATCAGAGACTGGGTAGGGTAGTGGGAAGGTTGGTGGGGAAAGGTGAGAATGGTTAATGGGTGAAAAAAGAAAAGGCAGAGAGAATGAATAAGACCTACTATCTGACAGAACAACAAGATGACCACAGTCAATAATAATTGTACATTTTTAAATAACTTAAAGAGAGTAATTAGATTGTTTGTAACTCAAAGGACAAATGCTTGAGGGGATGGATACCTCATTCTCCATGATGTGCTTATTTCACATTGCATGCCTGTATCAAGACATCTCATGTAGCCCATAAATATATACACCTACTATATACCCACAAAAATTCAAAATACATAATAAATAAACTATTTGGGACCATTAAAATAATAAAAACAAATGCAGTTGTAGATGTATATTTCAAAATGCTATTTTCATAATTAATATATAATTATACAAAATATCAGTTAGAACATAGAATATTTGAAAAATACTATTAACTAATCTGATATAATTAACATTTATAGACTAACTCATCCAAAATTCAGTAAACATATTTTTCTAGGTGTAAGTGGAACATTAACAACAGAAAAAATGTTTATAACTCTTTATGCATTTAAAAAAATTGCAACTTCCAAAATAGTTACTCTGTCCCAAGCAGAATTATATTTAAAATTTAATGTCTAAATTTCCTGATATTTTAAATAACTAATGACTTAAAGAAGAAATCATAATGAAATTGGAAAAGATTTCTAACTGGATGATAATGACAATATAATAGGTAAATAACTGTGATGCAATTAGAGTGATGATTAAAAGATAAATGCTTACATTAGAAAGAATAGATATTTTAAAACAGTTATCTAATATTTATCATAAGAAGCTGGAAAACAGAACAAAATTGACTGAAAGTAATTGCAGGAAAGGAAATAATAAGAGTAAGAGCAAAAATAAATGACATAGAAAATAGAATCAAAAAAAGAATATAAACACAGCCAAAAATGACTCTTTGGGAAATTTAATAATATCGATAAATCCATAGCAAGTTTAAGGATACAAAATAGAAAATAGGTAATACCAATGTCATGAATAATAGACAGTAATATAGATCTCACAGATATTAAATACATGGTAGGGGTATATTACACTAATACATTTGACAACTTGGATTTAATGGAATAATTCATGAAAAAATAAAAATAAAGCCTACCAAAAATCACCCAAGAGGAACTAGAAAATGCATATAGTCCTACCAAAGTAATTTGATTAATAATTCAGATAATTTCATTGATTTTCTTTCTTTTTAGACACAAGGTCTTGTTCTGTCTTCCATCAATCACTGATGATAAAAGGATTCCAGTGAAGCTATAATTAATGTAAACAGGAAATTACAAAATAATTGTATATTTACTATGAAAGGGTAAGTGAAAGATACTATTCCACTTTTGGATTTAAGGAACCTTCTTGGCGAAAGTAACACATGTACATATCAAATAACACAAGAGGGCGTTTACTAGGCTAAATAGACTGTCAGCATTGATTCACGGACAAAATAGAGCTCTGGTTCTAGAAACAAACTGCTTCTGTTTGAATAGCACATTTCTTCTCATTAGTTCTAAGACTTTGGGAAGTAACCTGATTTTCTGGAAAATAATAATACCTATACTACTTAATTACTAGGAGGATTAAATATTGTTTTGGTGGTCCATTCTATGACTATTTTCAAGTTCACTGATTTGCTAGTACTCACAGACCTCTACAGTAAGTTATGTATTCATAGCTAAGATTTGTCACAGCAAAGAACAAAAAGTAATAGCAACAGGAAAAAGGTATTTATTGATGAAAGTTAAAACGGGTAAAGTGAAGGCTTTCAATTCCTTCCCTGTCCAGAGTCTCATAAGACCCACTTTCTCTCTAGTAGAGAACTACAAAATACAAGTGAGAAATCTCTGCCTATTGAAGTGCAGAGTCTCAAGGGTTAAGGCTTTTATGGTAGACTGGTCATATAGGCACTTTTTCATTATGCAGTCAGCCATGATTACTGAAACTCAGGATCTTAGCATAGATGCCAGATGTACATCATAAGTCTTGCCAAGCACTCCTGACAAGCATGACAACCCTACCCACCCCTACATGGGGTCCCATTGTTACCCAGGCATACAATATAACATCATCAATTATCAACATAAAGAAAATTTGAGGACCACATTCACAGGCATCAATCAAGTGTAAATCATGATTCTAGTTTGCCCTCGAAGCAGGCAAGGATTGAGTAACCATAAATGCTGTTTATTCTTCTTCCATCTTAAGACCTTAAACACTAACATGATTCTCTAAAAAATAATAGTACCTGTATCATAGAATTACCATGAGGATTAAATTTCTTCACACAAAAGGACATAGGAAGTGCTCAATAAATATTAGATGTGATAATAATGCAATGATTTTGTCTTTATTATACTATTATAATTAAGAAAGTACAAAGACTTTATGTTCTAAAGTGAAGAATACTGCGGTAGTGGTTAGAAGGACATGTTTAAGTGGGTGATAGGATGTGAGAAATAAGGCTGGAAAGGTGGGAAGAATCAGTATCATAAATACTTTGATTGTCATAAATTAATTTAAACTTGTCTAACTTAAAATATTTGCAGTGAAAAACCTTCACACAGCATTTTCCTCATTCTCTGTTATCAATTTTGTTAAAATTGACTATTTTGGATGATTTTGGAAAAATATAGTAGTGAAAAATCCAAAGCATTGAAATTGCATGCTATTTTATCTTCCCATTGCTAGGAAGTTCCCAATTTCCCATTTCCCACTTGTCTCAGTCTTTCTTGTTTCTTTTCCATAAGACCCTTTCAGCCGTGCACTTTACCATGTTTATGGCATTTTTCCCCAAAAAGCTAGACCAAGAAATTTAACAGTTGTCAGTCATATTGGCTAAATATGACATCTCATCAAATCAGATAGACAATAGGCCTCATTACATACTACTGAAATCAAATATGAAATTTCATATTAAAACCTCACTGGTAGGGTACAGTGGCATGTGTCCCAGCTACTCTGGAAGTAAAGATGGGGAGGATTACTTGAGGAAAGGAGTTTGAGGCTGCAGTGAGCTATGATTTCTATTTTGACTAGCCACTGCACTCCAGCCTGGGCGACATAGTGACGCTTCATCTCAAAACAAAAATTAAAAAACAAAAATTCTGAACTGAACATGATTTTGAGTAGAGTCAATGACCATCAAACATTTGTTGCTCCAATACTTTTTCTGAGTAGGAAATAAGTGACTGTAGATATTACATTCATTAAATAAAGTATATAATATATACAGTGTACAATACGTATATGTTTATATGTAAATTCATATGTAAAGACAAACATAAATCCGTATATGAAGACACATATGTGTGTATATACATATGTGTCTCTATATATGTTTATATGTTTATATATATGTTTATATTATATACTCATATGTAAATCTTGGAATCATTTTCATTCTTAGCGGACATTTGCTGTTTTGCCTGCCTGCTCTACCTCCATTTTCCTACTGCTGTAAATTCACATTGATTTTCCTTTGGAGAAACACCTCTGTCTTTTCTCAGTTTTGGTATAAATTGGGCTGATACTAAGTCCTAGTTTGAGAAGTGGGTGTGCACCTCAAGGCTGCTAACTAGCATATTCTTTACTCTGGTCACAATATTGGCTTAAGGATGGGCTATAATGAGTACAAAGAGACCATGTATATAAATTTATAACAGACCAGCCTATTTCAGACATCAGTTTGTTAGTCTTTCCAGACTACATTTTAACATTGATTTTACTTTATTTTTCTGCCTTCGGTGACATTCAAAAGTAACGGTTATTGCCAATTTCATTGTGGTTCCCCTCCGCTGTTAGCAAATGGTTTGACACATCTTTTGTGGAAGATCTTGTTTACATTCACTTTCAACAGCTCTTAAAATTTATTGCCCATACTGACTCCCTAAACTTTCACTTATGTTTTCTTGCTTTTTAAGGTTAGAAAAATCGAGATTTCTATGCTATGCATTGCCTCATTGGAATTATCTGAGGCACATTTTCCTTCACTGTATTTTAGCACTGCAGTTTCTGAAGGTGAAGGTAACTTGTAAAGTCCACGTAACATTTAAGTCTGTATTTGGTTCAGGTCTCTCTTTTTTCATTTAATCATTTATCTTAAGCTCACATGCACTGTACTTCATTCTCCTGTTGTCTATGGAAATCAGGCTGCCCACTAAACAGCTACATGGATTTGTGCTGAGATCTCAGCCATTCACTGCAAAATCAATCAGATTCAAATGGAGAATGTACCTTTTTGAGAGGAACTGATTGCATAAGTTTTTGGTTACACTTGTATAAAAATGTAATTGGATAATAAAACTTGGTCGTTGCAGCACTCTGAAACTCTCAAAGCACGTAGGAAATAAAAACACGTAGTACTATTATAGTGAATAAAAAAATGAAGCACAGCGAGGTAGGTGACATCCAAGGTCACCCTGGATGCTGATAAGCTATCTGGAACTTTTGATACAGGACATAGAATACCAGCTTATTATTCTAATTTTTATTATCACCCCCCCCCCCCAGTTATTTGTAATTGAGAACTAGCTCTGCTAGGCATTTTGTTAGGTAAGGTGAAGAATCCAGGGATTGATAAGATGTAGCATCTCACATGCTAGATGGAGCCTAGAATCTCTTGCTAGTTTTCTTTCTTTGCTTATTTTAATGTGTATTGAGTACCATTTAAAAAAACAGCTGAAAAATAAAGTTGCCTAATTAGTTGAAAGATCTCTCATCCTCTATTTCAATTTGAGAAATAGCACATTCTTTTAAGCAATGGATTTCAGAAACTTCTGATAATGACAGAAAAAAATCCTTTTCGCAAAGTGATATTGAAAGTTCTTAATGTATGATAACGGGTGGCTAAATAATTTGAGTTTATGTTATTTGCTCATACAAGCTAAGATAATTTCAGTTTTATATAAGATAGAAACAGTAGGAAAGTAGAAATGGCTATTTATTGTTCATAAGCCCTCTTCCAGAATTGTATCTCAGGCATGAAAGGTGATCTGGTAGTTTTAGACAACATGAAGTATGCACAAAGTCACTGATTTAATAGAGTATCACTTTTTTGTTTTAAATTGATTGGAGATCTTCATTTTACATTTTTTTAGATAGAAAATACTATGTCTTAAGGAGGTACAACTAGAACTAATCTCTTTGAGTTAGACAGGTATAAAAATAAACTGCATTCAATGTGTCAGGCAGTATATAAAATTCTCTATATTTAATGTTGCAGTTAATTTCCTATATTCTGTCCAACAACCAATTTGAAGATGAAGATACATCTGTAAAGTTTCAGGGAAATTAAGGTATTTGTCAAATTTTACTCATCTTGGGAATAGGAACTTGGTGTAGGGAGGCAACATACTTTGGTGATTGAGTGCAAGTCACACTTGTGTAGTCATGGGCAGATATTCTCAAATTTATCAATTACAAAATGGGGACAACATTGATTTTCATCTTCTTAAAGTTTCAACAGCTGAATGGGAGGATACATGTAATGTTCCAAGTGTAGTTCCTGATACAGGGTACATGCCTAATGAATGTTATTGATGGTAATGGACACTACCGTGCTTTGCTGAGAACCCTTCATCAAGGCCCATGTATTCACATTCTCTGCAGGAAATATCAGTTGCCATTGTCTAATGATGATTTCTTTCAGGGGAACTCTCTTCAACTGCAGAGAACTGCCTTGTGCAAAGTTTTTCCCAATTCTAGGGGTTGTCTTGTTCTTAATGAGAGGCTCATGTGCAGGTACAAAGGCTCAACCTTCTTACTTAATTGGAAAACTCTGAAGGGCCATCTCTTAACAACAAAGCCCACCAAAATGACCTGCTGAGGCTTCAGCTACAGCTGCATTGCAGGTCACCTTCTCTTCCTGTCCAATCTGTCTTCCTCAATTCTTTCAGATATATCTCCTGAGAGCTCTCTGCAATAAACCTACATGCAACACTTTGTCTCAGGGTCTGTTTTCAGGAATTCTAAGACACTGATAATGACGATAATAGTGATGTGTGTGTGATGTGGTGATGAAACATACTCTAAAGTTACCCCCACTAATTCCTATCAGGGACCCCAGGTCACACAGCATGGGGATTAAATGCATAGTATTGGAAAATACAGGCTGCCTGTAATTGCAGAAAACTACTTGAGTCACAGTTTCCTGATCTGTAGAATGGGGATACTATTAGTTCCTAACATCTGAAGGTTTTTTGCCTTATTTTTAGAAATAAAGAGATATGAATTTTAAAAATACCTGTATTAAATACAAAATTAAGCTAGTAATCATTATTCTAAGTCTCAGTACATTTATTTGAAAGATGAGAATAATTATACTACCTTCTAGACTTCTGGGAGATCAAATGATGCAATATAAATGACCAAATTGTGATTAACTACAGCACAATTATAAAGCATTTTTCTTGTTATTACTGCATCACACAGAGAGGTGCCAAACTAGGACCTAACTTTTTGTCTTAGGACCTGTTTAAATGAGAGTACAACTCTGGTTCAAGGAGGGTAATTGAGAAGGGATCTTGTCTAATTTAAAATCATACAGCAAGAGAACTGAAAATAAATTAACTGAAATCTTTGTGTGTGTGTGTGTGTGTGTGTGTGTGTGTGTGTGATCTATGATGGTCTGGGTCTGCGACCTTGCATAGGTCACCTAATACTGCTGAGCTTCAATTATTTGCCATCTACTGCAGTCCCAGATTGTACGATAAAGAGGTGCTGAGATAGTGATATAACATTTATGGAACTCTTTGAGAGTCTTTGATAAAAGATGTCACATGAACAAAGGGCATGATCTCACTGTTAGTTATTTAAGGAAAAACAGTATAAGGTGACTGTTCAGTCAAAACACCTAACTTTGGAAAATAAAATCAAGGTATTACATGAATTTTCTTCACTTTTCTGTATAGTCAAGTAACACTACCCCTAGCCCTTTCTAAAAGCTGACAGAGCAGTTTTGACTAAGCACCCATGTAAGCTGCAAGTACATAAAGAGAAACTACACTGATCATAAAGACTTTGTATTTGTAGCTTATTTTATAGTTTAAATATAAACAGAGTTATAGCTAAAAGTTCACAATCTTGTGCCAACTGCTATCAAACTCTGGCTCTAAAATATGTTAGCTGTGTAACCTTGAATAAATTACTCACCCCTTTCTCTTTGCCTTTGTTTCTTTATTGGTAAAATAGGAACAATAATATCACAAACTTTATAAAGTGGTGGGGGTTAAATAAAATAATTAAAACTCTTGCACATATAAAAATTATTCACTATAGATTAGCCATTCTTATTACATGTAGCCTCATGGGGTCTGAAAATTGACAAAGGTCAAACAGCCTTGGACAAATAGCATAATATTTTCAAGACAGAAGAGGGTTGCACAATACAGCAACAGAGTCAAGATTCAGTATTATGAAAGGAAATATCAGTTTCTCTCATGACGAGCCTGCCCTAATGATTTCTAGAAGTCATAGTCAAAGCAGGGACCCACGATCGAAATACAACTAATGCAATCAGATGGTTAGGGCAGGTTCGTGGCTTGGATCTACTGGGCCTTCTCTGTCACCTGAAGCAGTATTTAATGTACCTCATATAATTATGTAAACCTCTGCCAAAAGTTGACTTAAATATACCACTTAGTTTCTCACAAAACTAGACATTTTTCAAGACAAGAACCATACTCTTCCTGATCTATAACAGCTATCTCTTTCAAAGGAAATAAATAAATTCCACACAGAAAATTGTACTAGAAAACTATGGTGATGCCAGAAGCAAATGAGAACTACAGCCTAAATCCTTCAGCAATTAAGTTCTGTTTCTAGGGAAAGTAATCCTAGTGAGCAATTATCCTAAGCCTTAGCATTAATCTAATTTATCTTAAATCACTTATATATATATATATGTATATATATATATGTGATATTAACACTGAAATACACTAAAAAAGCAAAGATTGCTTGAGTCTATTTATACAGCATTTTCTCTAAGAGCTAACGTAATGGCACTGCTAGTTCAGTTCTCCGTAGTACATAGGTGAGAACAGCATACTATGCTACATAGGAATTCATTAGATGCCTTCAGTGATTGAAAAATCTAAGAGAACCAACATGTCCTTACCCAGTAGGGTGTTAGACACAGATGTCATTCTAGATCCTTAGTGACGGTTTTTCAATAAACTCTTTATTTCTGGCTTTACTTCTGTATCGCTTGACTAATTATTTTTCTTTAGGGCTTAAGCTTCCTAAACTCAAAGTTTGGATTTATATGAGGTACATGCTAAGTTACTGTAGCAAAATGACCACCAAATACAAACGTTGAGATGGAAGTTAGGGTGCAACCGATTGATTAAGAAGTATGTTCGTAATTAAAATCATGAAAGGAAAGGGAGAGAGCATGGTTCAGCAGGGGGAGAAGTAGAGCCATGATGCAGTTTAATGGAACCCTGTGGGGAGTTCTGAAGATACTAATATGGTTTGGATGTTTTGTCTCCTCCAAATCTCATGTGGAAATGTGACCTCTAGTGCTGGGACTGTGCCTACTGGGAGGTGTTTGGATCATGGGGTGGATCCCTCATGAATGACTTGGTACTGTCCTCATGGTAGTGAGTAAATTCTCACTCTGAGTTCACACTGGATCTGCTGTTTTTTTCTCTTTTGTTTGTTTGTTTGTTTGTTTTTGTTTTGAGACAGAGTTTCCTTCTGTCTCAAAGGGATTGCAGTGGTGTGATCCCAGCTCACCGCAAACTCTGCCTCCTGGGTTCAAGCAATTCTCCTGCCTCAGCCCCCCGAGTAGCTGGAATTACAGGCACATACCACCACGCCAAGCTAATTTTTGTACTTTTAGTAGAGAGGGGGTTTCACCATGTTGGCTAGATTGGTCTCAAACTCCTGACCTCAGGTGATGTGCCTGCTTTGGCCTCCTAAAATGCTGGGATTACAGGCATAAGCCACACTCCTGGCCTAGATCTGACTGTTTAAAAGAGTGTGGCACCTTCTCCCTTGCTCTTACTCTGTCTCACAATGTGACATACCAGCTTCCCTTCACCTTCTGCCATGATTGTAAGCTTCCTGAGGCCCTCACCTGAAGCAGATGCTGGCAGTATGTTTCATGTACAGCTTGCATAACTGTGAGCCAAATAAACCTATTTTTTTAATTTTAATAAATTACCTCAGGTATTTCTTTATAACAACACAAACTAACATAGAAAATTGGTACTAAGTGGTGAAGTATTGCTATAAAGATATTTGAAAATATGGGAGTAGCTTTGGAACTAGGTAACAGTCAGATGTTGAAAGAGCTTGGGGGTCTCAGAAGATGACATTGGAAGATAAGAGAAAGTTTGGAACTTCTTAGAGACTTATAAAGTGGTTGTGACCAAAATGCTGATTGAAATATGAATCGTGAAGGCAGGGCTGATTAATTATTAGATGAAAGTGATGAATTTATTCAGAACTAGAGTAAATATCATCCTTATTATGCCCTAGCAAAGAGTTTGGCTGCATTGTGTCCATATCCCAGCACTTTGTGGAAGAGTGAACTGAAGAATTATTACTTAGAGTATATGTAGGAGGAAATTTCTAAGCAGCAAATCATTCAAGATATGGCATGGCTGCTTCTAACAACGGCTTATGATCAAATGTGGGCAAAAAGAAATGACTTAAAGTTGGAACTTATAGAAACAAGAAAAGCAGAGTGTAAATATCTGAAAAATTTGCAGCCTGGACATGTGGTAGAGAAAGAAAAAACATTTTCAGGAGAGAAATTCAAGAGGGCTGTGGAGTAATCACTTGCTAGAGAGGTTTGTGTAACTAAAAGGAGCCAAGTGCTAATATCCAAGGAAACAGGAATAATGCTTTGAAATAATTTTAGAAGTCTTCAGAACAGCACTTCTCATCACATGCCCAGAGGCCTAGGAGGAAGAAATGGTTTGAGGAACATGCCTTGGGCCTCACTGCCCTACACAGCATCAAGACACTGCTCCCTGCCTCCCCGCTGCTTCAACTCTAACCATGGCTCAAAGGGCCATGAGTACTGCCTGGGCCACTGCTCTTGAGGGTACGAGTCGTAAGCTTTGGTAACTTCCATGTGCTGTTTGGTGACTTCCAGGTGTGCAGAATGCAAGAGTAAAGGAGATTCTTGGCAGCTTCCACCTAGATTTATGTGGAGGTATCAGAAAGCCTGGGCGCCCAGGCAGATACCTGCTACAAGGGTGACTCCCCCGTGGTGAGATGCTCCTAGGACAGTACCAAGGGGAAATGTGTAATTGGAGCCTCCACACAGAGTCCCCATAGGGCACCGCCTAGTGGAGTTGTGGGAATGGGGCCATTGCCCTCCAGATTTGAGAATAGGAGACAGCTTGTACTCCGCACCTGGAAAAGCTGCAGGCACTCAACTTCAACCCGTGAGAGTAGCTATCATGGCTGTACCCATAAAGCCACAGCGCAGAGCTGCCCAGTGCCTTGGAAGCTCACCCCTTGCCCCAGTGTGCCCTGGATATGGGACATGAAGTCAAACAAGTTTACTGCGGAGCTTTAAAATTTAATGACTTCCCTCCTGGGTTTCGGACTTGCATGAGGTCTGTTGCCTCTTTCTTTTGGCTGATTTCTCTATTTGGAAAGGGAGTGTATACCCAGTGCCTCTACCACCACTATATCTTGGAAGTAAATAGCTTGCTTTGATTTCATAGGCTCCTGGGTGGGAGAAAATTGCCTTGAATGTCAGATGAGACTTTGGACTTTAGACTTTTGAATGATGCTGGAATGAGTTAAGAATTTTGGGAAATATTAGGAAGGGATAATTGTATGCTGCAACATGAGAAAAGTGTGAGATTTGGGCGAGGGGCAAGGATGAAATAATGTAGTTTGGATGTTTTCTCTCCTTCCAATCTCATGTTGAAATTTGACTTCAGTGTTGGAGGTGGACCTAGTAGGAGGTGTTTTTGTCATGGGGGCTAATTCCTTTTGAATGTCTTTGTACTATCCTGTGATAATAAGTGAGTTCTTACTCTATGAATTCACATGAGATCTAGTTGTTTAAAAGGGCCTGCCACCTCCCCTCTTGCTATCTTACTCCCTCTCTCACCATGTGACACACTGGCTCCCCTTCAGCTTCTACCATGATTGTAAGTTTCCTAGGACCGTCACTAGAAGCAGATGCTGTCACTATGCTTTGTGTACAGTTTGAAGAACAAGGAGCCAAATAACCCTTTTTTATTTATAAATTACCAAGCCTCAGGTACTTCTTTATACCAATACAAACACAGGAACACAGACAGTATGACCTTTCATAGGTTTTCAGGGGTTTTTCCAATATTGAGTTAGGAGGGTCCTTTATACTCTACCTATCAATCAGTCTTTGCATGCAGGACACATAGGATAGGGAACTTGACCTTAGCCAAGGTAGCAGCTTACTTCAGAAGTAGAAGCAATCCCCAAGGGGGTTGACAACTGAGGGTTGTCAGCCAGCAGCACTCCAAATAGCTGTCATGACCCATCTTCATTCTGGAAGGTGAATCTTGACAACATATTATATCATTTACCATGTTTTATATTGTATTGCCAAGATGGAGTCTTTGAAATTTTTATGTTCAATTCTAAATGCTACTTCAACTGTGGTTTTAGTTTTTGAATCTACTTGTTCTTTCAAAATCTAGCTCAGTAACTACTTGCCTTTCCCTTCTTCATTCTATCCCCTATACTGTTTTATCATATTATCACCTACATGTCCTCAGCCTGAAATATAAACTTGGAGTTCAGTCTGGCACCTTGTATGCTTTAAACTGCTAATCTTGTCCTCCTTTATAGCTTCATGATCTGTCATCTCAGGATGAAATATCTCTCAGGTCTACAGAACTACTTGTGGATCATGAAACACAACATGTGTACTCACACTTTTCTGTCTTCACATATTCAGGTTTCTCTGACTGACCACTGCTCTTTTTTGCAGCCTAATTAAATCTCATATATTTGTTAAGATTAAGCTCATGTATTACACAATCCATTAAGCCTTTACTGATAAATGCACCCTTCATTCCTGCCTCCTTATTATTTTGTATGTATATTTTTATTGTTTATATTAGACTGTATAATAATTGCTAGTTCACTTATTTGGTCCCTCCTCCAGACTGTGAGCTCTTTCTCTATGTTTCAAACATATATCACGATATCTGGCCCCAAAGAGACTTTTAACCACACAATGAATGCATGTTAAATGAATGTTTATCTGTCATAATACTGCAAGCTGAAAGACGACAAAGAGGAGGCAGGCTTTCTATGATAAGCTTCGTTTAACTAGATGTAAGTGCTTAATCAAGAAATGAATCTTCAGCAGTATTGATAAAAATAGTAATGGCTTGAAGATTTCCTGTTTCCTACCAGTTATAAAAAGCAACAGTTCATTAATTTTATATATCAATACAGTTACAGAGGAAAACCATTGGAAAACTGGAAAAAAGTCTTGTTCCTCCAAATTTCTATTTTTAATTTTAGTTTGATTTTTCTCTGAATTGCAACTCTAAAACTGGCCTATAATTTAAAACACCAGTGAGTATGGGATGCTTGTAGTTCAAGAACCAGCAGTGCCTTTTTCTGATCCTCATTATTTTTGTATGTTTATTTTATGTATGTAGGTCAGCATAAACTCTAACATCTAGATATTTTCTGTAATAGTCTTGATAAATTATAACTGCAATACAAATATATATCATGCTGTCCTTAAAACATGTACATTTAGATCATACTTTGCTCTATTCACTGTCCTCAATGCTAGAATGTTATCAATGAACAAGAAATATCTATGTTCCAGGAAACTCAGTGAAAGAATCTGACAAGTGAAAGTAAACAAATATATATGTCATATATATTTACCTCATGTATAAAATAATTGATAGTGAGAAAAAGTGAAATATGGCAAGGGGCATTGGACTGAAGGAACTAATGTGCAACTTCATATTTATTGACCACATACAAAATACACCAAGAAATCTAGGTAATAACTATTTTACTAAATTTTACAAAAAAAATAGTAAATTTTTAAAATATTTTTCTCATATGATCTTCGAAATTCATAAATGTTAAGAAACTGTCTAATCACACAGGAAGTTACTGGTGGAGATTGCAGTAAATACTAGATATTCCTAGGCCAAAACCCAAGACCATTGCAAAAACAACGACAGCAACAAAACCCTTTCACTTCTCCAGTTCGGCTTCTGCATGAATGTTTAGTCCATTTTATTATTCCCTATAAGTACAACTCAGGGGGCTCCAATAGTGCTAATCGACTGAAACCAAGAGTGTAGATGTAAAGGAAGAGAGATAGAAAACTTTTCAAGAGCAGTGATAAAGTCAGTGTCTAGACAATAGGAAGGCTTCTACAACAAAGTAAAAAGCATGTCTTATGTTTCCACAAGACTTTAGTAGGGCAGCAGGAAATCAAAGAGAAAAACGAAAATAAGTTAAGTTTAAAAGAACAACAACATAGCATCAGCTTTTTATTTACATTTTAAAAGTCTTTATTTCCAGGAAAAGTGAACAAATGTTTTGGACCTGTTCCAGGAAACACATGCTCATAAACCAAGTTCTTTAAAAAAAAATAGTATATACGTATAAGGCAAAAAGATAACACTCAAATGTTGTAGTGGTTTTATGAAAGCTAACAGCAAAGCACTAAACATTATCTAAACCTGTCTATAACTGCTTTGCATTTATATAACACTCACTATATTTGAAAAACATATTTTTACCATCACTGAAGTATGCCACCCTTGCAAACCTTCTCATTTTACAAATGAATATTATCACACAAAGAAGCTTACTGAATCTTAGATGAAGAAGAGACTTAAAGCTTTTATTCAACTCGATGTTCCTATTTTATGGATAAGACAAGTGGGTTTCCGAGTGGACAGCTGATTAGCTCAAGGTCACAGAACTATTCATTGGCAGAAATTCACCTAAGAGCAGTGCCTTTTTATCACTAGTCCAGTGCTTTTGTAGCTGCCACTACCATTACACAAATGCAATACAGACATTAAACATCTGTTGGATTCCAGACTCACAAAAGTCTGGCAAATAAGATGACCTCTAAAAAAAAAATGTTGCATGAATCAGTTTCGATCTTTCTTTCTGGTCTCCATATCTCCTTCTTAGTTCCCTCTATGGCTTCAGAAGGGATCAGCTTATATATTGGAATACTTGGACCTGCACCCTTAAATCCTCTTCCTCATAGTTAACTGCAATGGGGTGGACCCCACCCAAATATATTGTTCATATTGGTTATTCTAAATTTTAACACGGAGAGATAATATTTTATGTCAGACATGGCTGAATGAGAATGATTGATCAGGATGGGCCACTTATATTTGGTGCCTTGCAAATAGAGCAGTAGATATAACTATGGGGAAGGTTAAAAATTTAGCAGAAACCATAATCCCAGCATGTTGGGAGGCTGAAGCAGGGGGCAGAAGGACTGACTGAGGACAGGAGTTTGGGACCAGCCTGTCAACATAGCCAGACCCTGTCTCAGTAAACAAAAACAAAAAACTAGGCAGAGACATTGAAGCATATTCACAAATGAATAGTTTATCCAGACAGAAAAGAAAAATGAAAACAGCAGACTTTAGAATGCCACAGACCAAATGTACCTAACAGATGTACAGAAAATTTCTTTCAACAGCAACAGACTCACATTTTTCTCAAGTGCACACAGAACATTCTTCAGAATAAATCACATGTTCGGCCACAAAACAAGTATTAACAAATTTAAGAAAATAGAAATCATCTCAAGTATCTTTTCTGACCATAATGGTATAAAACTAGAAATCAATAACAAGAGGAAGACTGGGAAATTTCCAATTGTGTGGAAATTAAATAGCACTCTTGAAAAACCTATGGTTAAAAGTTTATATAGAAAATGAAAAATGTATTTTGAGGCAAACAAACACAACATGCCAAAATTTATGAAATGTAGCAAAGGCTGTTCTAGGAGGGAAGTTTATAGCAATGAATGCAACATTAAAATAAAAAGAAGAAAAAAACAAAAAACTCAAACAACATAAAATCACATCTCAAGGAACAAAGAGAAACAAATTAACCCCAAAGTCAGCAGAATAAAGAAAGTAATGAAGAATGAAGAAATAAATGAACTAGAAATTAGAAAGATAATGGAAAATATAAAAACAACTCAAAGCTGTTTTTATAAAAATATAACCAAAATGGACAGACAGACCTTTACCTAGACTAATCATGGATAAAAAGGAGAGCATTCAAATAAATAAAATGGGAAAAGAGACATTACAACTAATCCTACAGAAATACAAAGACTCATTCAAGAATACTATAAAAATTATATGCCAACAAATATTATAATATAAAAGAAATGTATAGAGTCCCAGAAACATACAACTTGAAAGATTGCATTGTGAAGAAATAGAAAATCTCTACAGACCAATAATGTGTAAGAAGATTGAATCAGTAATTAAAATCCTCCAAACAACTAAAGCTGGAGACCAGATGGCTTTTCTGGTAAATTTTACCAAGCATTTACAGAATAAGTTACACCAATCTTTTTCAAACTACTCAAAATATTAAAGAGAAAGAAAAAGTTTAAACTGATTTTATGTGACCAGAATTATTCTAAAACCAAAGTCGGATAAGAACACTGTAAGCAAAGGAAATTACAGGCTGTTACGTCTGATGAACATCAACACAAAAATTCTCAACAAAATACTAGCAAACCAAATTCAACAGCACATGAAAGAATCATTTACCATGATCAACTAGGATTTATCCTTGGGATGCAAAAATGTTTCAACACATGCAAATCGATAAATAAGATACACAACACAACATTAACAGAATGAAAGATTTAAATAATACGATCATTTCAATGGATCCAGAAAAGCATTTAATAAAATTCAAATTTTTTTCCTGATAAAAATTCTTAACAAATTACATATAGCATGACTGTATTTCAATATAATAAAAATTATATTTGAAAAGTCCACAGCTGATATCACACTCAACAGTGAAAAGCTGCAACCTTTTTCTCAAAGTTCAAGAACAAAACTAGAGTCTCCACTCTCACCATTTCTACTCTCTCTATATAGGATTGGAAGTCCTAGCCTGAGCAATTAGACAAGGAAAGAATAAGAAAAGGCATCCAAATTGGAAAGGAAGAATTTAAATTGGCTCTGTTTGCAGATAACATAATCATATCTATGGAAAACCCTAAAGACTACACCAAAAAACTGTTAGAATAAAAAAAAAAAGATTCAGTAAGCTTGCAGGATACAAAATCGGTATACAGAACTCAGTTTTGTTTCTATTTACTGACAACAAACTTTCCAAAAAATGAATTAAGAAAGCAGTCTAATTTACAATAACAAAAGAATAAAAAATTAGGAATACAGATAGCCAGTAAGGTGAAAGATCTGTACACCGAAAGCTGTCAAAAATTGATGAAAAAAGATAAAGAAGAGACATAAATGGAAAGATATCCCATGTTCATAGATTGGAAAATTAATATTATTAAAATGTCTATATAACACAGAGAAATTCATGGAATCAATGCAATCCCTATTAAAATTCCAATAACGGTTTCTACAGAAATAATTTTAAAAATAATAAAAGTTGAATGAAACACAATATCTAAAGTCATCCTAAGAAAGAAAAACAAAGCTAGAGATATTACACTTTCTAATTTCAAAGTATGTTACAAATTACAGTAATCAAAACCTTAGTGTATTTGTACAAAAATGATACACATTCAATGGAACTGAGTAGAGAGCTAAGAAATATATACACACATATATGGTCAGCTAATCTTTCACAAGGGCACAGACAGTACACACAAGAAAAGGACAATCTTCTCAATAAATGGTGCTGGGGAAACTGAATATCCACATGCACAAGAATAAAATTGAATCCTCGTCTAATATTATATACAATAATTAACTTCAAAGACTTAAATAGAAGGTCTGAAAACATAAAACTCCTAACAGAAAGCAGAGAAAAACACCTTGACATTGATCTTGGCAATATTTTGTTGTATATAACAACAAAAGTACAGGCAACAAAAGCAAAAATATACAAGTGATACTGCATCAAACTAAAAAACAAACAACAAAAAATTTCTGCACAGCAAATAAACAAAATAAACATTAAACCAAATAACTCAATTAAAAAGTGCTCCAAAGGCCTGAAAAGATATTTTTCCGAAGCAAATATTAAAATGGCCAACAGGTACGTGAAAAGGGCTTAACATCACAAATCATCAGGGAAATGCAAATTAAAACCACAAGGAGATATCACCTCACACTAGTTACAATAGCTATTTTCCAAAAGAAAATAGATTGTACATTGTACATTAAACATGATGTATAATAACCTTTACACATTGATGTATGAACCTTTGTACATTGAAAGGGTGTTAGTAAAGGTATGGAGAAATGGAACCTTTTCACAATGGAAACTTTACCAACACTAGTTGGTGTTAGTAAAGGTGTGGAGAAATGGAACCTTCGTACAATGTTAGCGGAAATGTAAATTGATACAGACATGATGGAAAATAGTATGGAAGTTCCTCAAAAATTAAAAATAGAACAACCATGCAACCCAGCAATCTCATTTCCAGGTACACATCCAAAGAAAATGAAACAAGTATCTTGAAGACATATCTGTACTCTCATGTTTATTGCAGCATTATTCACAATAGACATTATATGGAAACACCTAGCTGTCCAATCGTTAAAGAAAATATGGTGAAGTGGTATATTTGTGTGTGTGTGTGTGTGTGTGCACAAAAGAATATGATTCAGTGATTTAAAAAGGAAGTCTTGCCCTTTGTGACAGTGTAAATGAATGTAGAGGACATTATGCTAAGAGAAATAAGCCAAACACAGAAAGGCAAATACTCTGCATGAAACAGAAATACTATTTAATCAAGAGAATCTGGTTGTGATGCATGGAACATTGTCTACTAGCTCATTACCTTAAATCCGACTTCCATGACACAAGACTAAGAATCCAAACTTATTTGTAGATGGAATATTAAAAAGTCAAACTCATAAAAGCAGAGAGTAGAATGGTGGTTACCAGAAGCTGGGGTAATGGAAATGAGGAGATGTAAGTTAAAAGGTGCAAGCATTAGTTACAAGATATGTTCTAGAGATCTAATGTACAGCATGGCGACTTTAGTTGACAGTACTGTATTGTTTGCTTGACATTTGATAAGTGAGATTTTAAGTGTCTTCACCACACACAGACTCACACACAAACACATATGCACAACCAAATAACAACTGTGAATGGTGATGGTGTGTTAGTTAACGTGATTATGGTAGTCATTACACAATGTATATGTATATCACATCGTCACATTGCACACTTTGAATATATACAATTTTTATTTGTCAATTATACCTCAATACCTGAGAGGACTAATGAAACAGAGATAATATTTAATTAGGAGAATCTGGTTGTGATGCACAGAGCATTGTCTGCTAGCTCATTACCTTAAATCCAACTTCCATGACACAAGACTAAGAATCCAATAAATCACTGGGAAGTTGGAGAATGGTTGAGTCTTATTAATGGCAATCAAAAGAAGTCAGGCATCGGAAAACACAGTAAATAATTATACTGTAAGAATTGGTATGTTAAGATAGTTTTAGGTACAATACATTCATCTACCTGACCCAGCAGTGTCTAGTCACAGAAACTGTACCATGTTTGGATGAAATCAAATTTATTTACTTTGTACACATACACAAAGTTACAAAGGTGATGAAATAGCATTTTTGGATACTTCAATCTATTGTGTAAATAATTAATTAGTATGGATGTAATTGTGCTTAGCCTTTGTTTTTTTCCTAAAATTTTTTTCTATGCAATGACTATTTTTAAGTGTAGTCTGAATGCATGAGAATCTTTAGTTCTAACATGTTTAAAAAACAGGTAAAGAAAATTGTTCATAAAAAAATGCACATTTCATAGATTACCCCTCAATTCTGCTTCTACCACCAACCACACATTCTCCTCTTCCTCCTTGAGCAATAAAATATTCATACCCCATTATACTGCATCTTCTTTACAACTGTCCATCTTGTTAAAGTAATATTATTCCCTATATAAACTGGTTTTCATTGTGTGTTTGTTATATTATTCTATTTACAAAAGAAGTGTTTGAATTTCTTAGGCTGAGATGTAATGCATCCTATTTCTTGTCAAACTTACTGAAAATAATTTTTCCATTCACTGGAATTTTAATTACAGGCATAGGTTTCAGCAGCAACTGAGAAGGCCTGGAGGAAGAGGCATTAACATGAGGCAAAGAAGGCGTTTTTTGTTTGTTTCTAGGTGAAGGTAATTGTCTAAACAACTGGAGTGAAACAAATGATTGTGAACCCCAGAGAAAAGTTCTGCCTATAGATCCTGAGTTGGAAGACAAAGTATCACTGTAGATTTTAATCATCAAATATATAGGCTTAAGCTGTATTACTGCTTTGCCACTCTTGATTTCTTTCTTCACATCTGACTAATAGAACTTGGAAATACGTTAGATTCATATTTTCAAATCCTTATTTTCTTCTTCATACTCCTCTACTTAAAAATTTTCGGTAGCTTCCTATGGCTTTACCAGACATGTAAAGACGTCTATAAACCAATCTGAGCCACTTTTCTAGTCATGCCTTTTACTCTTAGTATAGTTTCTCTGCCAAATCAGATAGATTTTGCCTTCTTCAAAAAGCATACCTTGTTATTTTCACCAACATATATTTGCTTATGTTCTTCTCCCTGCTCACCTCTCCTCCGTCCACTTATCTCTTGAAATTCTACTTCTCTTTCAAAGCTCATTTCAAATTTCTCCTTTCTATTATAACATAATCTCTGCTGCCTTTGACTCTTTAATATATAGCTTAAGAATAAGCTGTATATTAGGAGCTTATTTTGTCTGCATTTTCTTGATAGTCCTTTTGACTTATGTTTCTAGTTTGAAGCCCCGATTTAAATTTTTTATTAAATTTTCTATATCACTCAGCACAGTGTCTTCCACAAACTAGATGATTAATAACATATTGACTAATTGTAAAATTTAAAATAAGTATTAATGAAGAGTCTAGATGTGGAGGTCGGGTTCCTACATTTTTGTTATTTAATATGTCCCATTGTTAGCCGAAGATTCAAAATATTGAAAAGCCTTATTACATCTAGAATTGTTGCTAACACACAGTCAGTGCTTAATTAATATTTGTCAAATGAATGAATAGATGAAAAAGTAAAGTAATTATCTTCAGAACATTTCTGATTTTTTATGCCACTATCACTCCTCCGCTTAAAAACATCATTTGCACTAGACAGTATTCCCAGTGTATGGAAGTGCCTGCTCTAGATTAAGAAAAATGTAAATCATACAAAGTTTACAATAAGAGAGATAAGAATACTGAGAAGATATTAACATACCAACAAGTCAAATTCAGAGAAGTAAAGAAGTAGAGCTTCGAAAATAAGAGTTTGGGTAGAATTTGGATTAACTGACAATTAAGATAAGGAATTCCCATGCTGAGCTATTCATCTGATAGATGTAAACCTAAACATAAGCACAAAGGAGTTGCCATTTATGGTAACCATTGGACACTCTTACTGCAGTGAATAGTTTGTGTTCAGAAAGAGTAGAAGTTTGGAAGACACAATGAATATGTACATTGTGTGTGTTTGTGTGTGTGTAATATAAAATCTGTGTAACATTTATATTAAAAAGATAAGTTCCAAACAAAAATCCTCAAGTGTAAATCTGCCAGGATATTCTGAAATTCCTTCCAAGTGCTCCTGTGTCTTCCTGGGTGTAGCCTAATGCACTCAGCCAACTCATTTGTTGGAGATGATGTTTCCAAGTTTTGACATAGTCCAAGAGAATCTTATGGGAGAAGATGGTACCTCCCCACTCTAGAATGCCTTGATTATTAGCCTCTCTGACAGGAGTTCCTAGATAAGAAATAAACAAATGGCTTCTGAATTCTTCTCTGGGAAACTCATTTTCCTTGTTAGCTCATTTGAAGCCACAGGTGAGCTATGATCTTGACCCCTATCACATTATTTTTGAAGTGGAAATATGCATTGGAAAGCAACAAGGCTAAAACCCTCTGACTAAATACCATTTGCCATTTTTAAGTAAATGTGGGGTTCTTGTTAAAGATGATTTCAGGAGTGAAAGTGCAGGAAAAGCCTATGGCTAGAATAAAAGTGTGAATAATTCTGTGCCTACACATATCATAGTAGGCCATCTGTTCCCTTTGGGAAATAGACTATGATTGCAAAATCTCCAAGTTTCTATTATAATATTTATTACAGCCTAGTTTGCAGTAATTTTATTTGGCCTGCAGAAACAGTACTATGGGCAGTTGTGCGTCACCATCAGTAAAATCTTAATGAGCACAAAATTGATCTCATCAATTTACTGTCACTACTCAGCTCACTATATCCAAAAGCTGCTCCTTAAAAATGTTGTGTCCTGGGAGGACCAATCATGATGCCTGTTTTGCTTGCAGTTTTTGTAAGAGGAAAACTGCCAGGCCATATCCCTAGGTGAGGGAAGAGCATATACACATCTTTTGCCAGCTTACCTCTTACCAGCAAATATAACAGCTTGGACCAGTGTAGGACATTTAACACAATGATGACCAAACTATTATAAAATTTAGCCAGAATGTACTATTTGCCTCCCAATATCTGTTATGTTTCTTCCTTAGTAAAAAAAATAAATAAACCTCAATTTTTAATTAGGAACCTTGCTACCCCACTAAATGATTACATTTCTTTTGCAGCTTAGCCTCATTGCTGAGTTCTGGCTAACAAAAAGAAGAAACAAAAATTCACAAAACTTCTAAACGTTGCTTTTTTATTTCTTCCTTCTGACGCCTGGAATTTAAATACAATAGCTGAAGTATTACAACCATAATGTGACCCTGGGAAAAGAAGCCACACTGAGAGTAGTACCACTTCCTCAGAACATCTTCTAGACTGTTTTACCCCCAATGTCTTTAACAGGAAAAAAATAAGTTTCTACCCCAAGTCCTCATTTTTTGAGACTCCACTATTCTCAGTCTAAAATTATTCTAACAAGTATTATTGGCTAGTTGCCTGGGAGTCAGAAGTGACAGCAAAGATGGTGAAGTACAAAATGATTCCCTCATTTTCTGACGTAATTTTGGGCCAAGGATCATTGGCTTGCAGTGGCAACTGTATTAAAAGCTGCACCAAGACATGCAGTAACATAATGTCTGTGTCATGTTAAATCAGAGTCCTAAAATGAATATCAACAACCTCCTGATATATCAGGTCAAGATATTTTGACCTCTTGCACAGCATTGGATCATGAACGTTCCAGTTTTGATAAAACCTGAAAGCATAAAAATCCCTGGAGTCTCATTAGATGTTCGTTCCTGGGCGGGACAAAGTGGCATACATCTGTAGTCCCAGCATGTTGGGAGGCTGAGGAGGGAGGATCATGTGAGGCCAGGAGTTTAAGAGTAGCCTGGGCAACATAGGAAGACTCTGCCTCTAAAAAAATAAAAATAAAAATAGAAATAAAAAATAAGTCAGCAGCGCAGTAGAATGACTTAAGCCCAGGAGTTTGAGCTTCTTGTGAGCTGTGATAGCACCACTGCACTCCAGCCTGATAAAAAAAGATTTGTTAGACTGCAAACTTTCTTACCATCGTGCATATTATCATGATAAACCTTCACTTGCAGGAGCAAATCTAAGAACAACAGGTTCTTTACACATATTGTTTTCTTTTCATGGCTTTTTTAGAGTGCTCACGAATGCACCTAATTACTCTGTCTTCTCCATATAATCGTTTGTCAAGACTGAAGACTCTAACGTCATAGTATTTCCAGAACATAGCCCTCTTTTCCACTTCTGTTGAAATAAACTCTACTCAGATACTCACTTTCTGCTGCCTAAACATTTGACATTGACCCTTCCTAATACCTTACCCCTCTACATCAATGTCAAGGTCATGCTGATACATGACATGGAAAGAAATTATTTAGGCAGATAATGAGGGCAAAAGAGTCCTTGGCAGAACTTCCCTTCTGACAAAAAAGCGGCCCAAGAAAACACCTCTTTACTAACGAAGAGCAGCCTGAGAGATTGAGCAGCAAACATAGATAAGGAAGTTGGAAGCTTGCACGGGGAGATCCTGGCAGCTGCGCCAATAGAAAAGGGCTACCTGGGGGCCAGGCATGCCCACCATGAGGGATTCTCATTCCTTTATTTTTTGTTAGCATGTGTACAGTAAGAAAGAAAGAAACTACATGCAGTAGCTACCTGCCTGCATAATAAAAGATCGGGGTGGGGACTGACAGAGATTTGTGCCCTATGCAGATGGCACTTCTGGTCCTAACCAGTTTTTTGCACCCTATGTAGATCAGACATTGCCTCCCCACTAGCTCATCTATAAAAACTCCTGCATTTCACCTCAGATCAGCAACCCATTTTTCTGGGACCTCTCTCTGTAGTGGAGAGCTATTCTCTTTCTTTCACCTATTAATTTTCTGCTCTTAACCTCACCCTTTGTGTGTCTGCATACTTGATCTCCATTGCTGTGAGACAAAGAACCTCTTGTGTCACCCCAGGCAACAAATCTGCTTTGATGCTTTATCGGCCTAGAAAATGCTGCATTATTCCCACTTGGTTTAGTCTTGTTTATTCTATAGAAATGACTCTGTACTTTTTTAATGTTGAGCTACTGCATCTCCAAACTAACAAAAAGCCATAGACATTCCTCGACACTTCCTGAAAAATTATACCCAAAAGCTTCAGTCTCACATTCACCATAGCCTTACTTTACACTAGTCATCGTGTTCACCTGCTCTAGACCCATAGTCAACAATGCCTCATTTTGGAGCCTCTCCTATGTCTCTGTCTTTGCGTGTGTTTATCCCACTGCCAAGAATGTCCTCTATTATCCCATGAACCCTGTACTTTTGCTAAAACCACAACCATTGTTTTGAACTGAATATTTGTGTCACCCCCAAATTCACATGCTGAAGCCCTTACACACAATTTGATGGTATTTGGAAGTGCATCTTTTGAGAGGAAACTAGATTTAGATTAGATCATGAAGACAAGACACTCAAAATGGGTTTGATACCCTTAGTAGAGGAGGAAAGCAATCTCTCTCTCTTTCTCCATGCACACACACAGAGGAAAGGCCATGTGAGGATACAATGAGAAATTGGCAGTCTATAATTCTAAAAAAAGTCCTTACTCGAACCCAAGCATACTGGCATCCTAATCTTGGACTTCCAGTCTCCAGAATTGTGAGAAAATAAATGTCTGTAGTTTAAACCACCCAGTATATAGTATTTTGCTACGACAGCTCAAACAGACTAAAACAGTCATCTTTCAAGTCTCACATCAGATATCTCCTAAATGGAGCCTTCTTGCTTCCTTCTCAATCTTCCCACCAGATGTGAGCTTACTCAGATATGAAATCTGGTAGTTTCTTATTTGTAACACTTGGTATAATAGCATGTAATCCCAATTTACTATATGAGTTTTTTCTCGTGGAAGACTAGGCCTGGGTTATATGGTTTGGATCTGTGTCCCCACCAGATCTCATGTCAAATTGCAGTACCCAGTGTTGGAGGTGGGACTTGGTGGGAGGCGACTGGATCGTGGGGCTGGAGTTCTCATGAATGGTTTAGCACCATCCCCCTTTGTTACTGTATAGTAAGCTAGTTCTCATGAGATCTGGTTGTTTAAAAAGAGTAGTACCTCCCTGCTCTCCCCCTTCCTCCTGTTCTGGCCATGTAAGATGTGCCTGCTTCCCCTTCACTCTCCACCATGACTGTAAGTTTCCTGAGGCTTCCAAAGGAGCAGAAGAAGCTACGCTTCCTGTACAGCCTGCAGAACTGTGAGTCAATTAAATCTCTTTTCTTTATAAATTACCCAGTCTTAGGTATTTCTTTATAGCAGTGTGAGAACAAATATTATTTGCAAATTTAATATGTGTTCAATTGAATTGAGTGTGTTTCTATTGACTTTGTTAAAATTATTTCCCTGGAACAAGGTGGCAAAACCATTCTGTTTAGTTTCTAATCAATTGGACTAACTTCATTACTATATCTTATATAGCCAAGCAAAATATAACGTTTGTAAAGAATACATCTTTTAAAGCTCAACATGTATGATTTAAAATTACAGTTTGGGTGAAGAAGGAATATATAGATTCAGTTATTTAAATTGCATGGTGGCTTAAATTTTATGGATAAATTCAGCTCCTTATTCTTGATCAATACTTAAGATCAACTAGACTCATTTCCTACCCTTTGTTGATTCTTCAATTTTTTTTTCTAAAAGGCAATTAGGGAATTTCAGAATACTGGAATTAAAGAGAAACAAAAGAACAAGTGAACCACCTATTAACTCCTAAATCTCTCTTTGTTGAGAACGAAAATTAAGAATGGGGCGAAAGGGGGAGATACAGTATAGTACTTTGATTAATAAAACAGATGTCACAGTTGGATCTGAGTTCAGATCCTGATTGTGCTGCTTGCTGAATATGGAACTGGACAAGTAACCAAATCTCTCTCATACCCCTAGATTCTCCATAAATGAACTGACTAGCACTTTCTACTGGTGTCTGTGGGATTAGGGGAGACAATGAATATGGAGAACTCATTTTCTGATATGGTCACATAGTTGCTGTTCTATAAATTATTTTTTGATCAGTTATATCTGCTTGTTAACTTAATTATTTTAAATAAATGAGATCTATGACATGTATTGTTGTTAGGATTAAAATTTTAAGTGCCCCTCAATTTTATTTCTAAATAAGGGCATTCTTTCTAATCCTTTTTCAAATATTCTGCCAATCCTACTATACCCTACAGTACAAGTGATTTTCATAAGGAAATCAAATCACAGTAACCAAAGTATAGAGAGCCAATGAAGTTATGTTCCATAAACGTTTTGCCCTAAGTTTTGTTTTATTTTTTTTTTTACCTCTCAGCTTTAATTTTCTGAATGTTTTCAGGGCAGTAATACTATCACTATTGCTTTTAGTAAGTTAGTCATGTAGCTGTAAGTGTTAAAGAGGTGTTAAAAACTGAGAAAAACAATAAAAAGAAGCAGAGATAATTTTCTAAACAGGTTTTAAAAACACCTCTGGTCAATTAACTTTCTTATTTTAAGAAGCAACTTAGGTTCACATTAACTAAGAATCTTATCTTACATAGGACTTCCAGGATCTTGGTATCTATATTCTTCTCAAATGTTTTGTCAGAAGAGCAATTTCTCATTATGCAGAGCCATCACACTTGCAGGAATAAGCACCCTTTCTTGCAACTTTCAAAAGGCACCTTTAACCTCTCTTCTCTGAATGAAGTAAATCATGATAAAAATCTAAATGTCAAAGTTCCTTCAAAACATATCTGCTGCAGCTATTTAAAATTATGAGTTAGAAACCTTTTTGTGTAAATATTTTATAGCTCTAAAGGATCTACACTATTACTGTGCTCTTAAGTGAACAACAAATACTATTGTCAGACTGAATGAACAGCAATCTTCTTCCACTGCTTTTAAGTAATGGATACCTTTTAATGTACTGTTTTCTGTTAGCCATTCCCAGAGGGGGTCCAGGTTTATAAGTATATTCTGAGTAGAGAGTCAAAGTTGTGGGAAAAATATACTAAAATATTCTCCTTCTAGTAATCCACCTATAACTCTGCTACTCTTCTGTTGTCAGTACAAAGTAAGAGACAAGAGAGAACCAGAAGAAAGATAAGGGGCCACTCTCTTCAGCCTACATGGGAGAATATAGCCACATTCAGTTCTAAATGGTTCTTATTATGCAAGGACATCATAACAATTATTTTACATTTTTTAAATCCCTCTATGTAAATCTTTACCCTCATCCTGTTTACATACCCCTGTCTTTTATTTAAATCTCTCAGGGACTGGACTTCAAATGGCCTAGCTTGAGTTAGATGTTTACTCATCATTAGACAAACAGTATCTGGCAGCAAAGGTGTGACTGTAGAGGGACACCTTTGTCAACAGTCCTCAGGGGCAAGAGAAGATAGTCAAAACCAATAAGATCTCCACAACCATGAACTCAGGGGCTGTGGTGTAACCATTAGTTTTCAAAAACCTATACATATACATAATTTGAAGTACCATTCACTTATCCTGAAAAAATTGGCAAAATATACTTGTTTTCCTATTTCTCTAAGTACAACTAAAAATTGTAGAGATTAGATATAAAACAAATATAAGAAGGATCTGAAAAGTGGAGAGAAGAAGGCAAACTAAATAGGGACCTGGGGATCCAAGGAACAATGGGCTGGTGAGTGCACTGGGTTTTCTTTTTGCCCAGTTTATTCTACACTTGGAGCAGGAGAGGTTGGTAACACACAAATGCCAATAACCACAAGGGGAAGAAACCTAACAAGACTAGGAAGGGGCTGCCTCACAAGAGGAAAAAGTATTAGACTTTGCTAATATTAAGATGAACAGTCAGGAAGAAAACTGATCCCCAGAGGAGTCACACTGAGGACTATCTCTCCATACATATATATAATAATTTTCTTAAATATTTTCTATATATACATTTTGAAACATGAAAAGTGATATAATTTTGTTTCAACTGTCAAATATAAATTAGAAAACACAAGAAGAGAAGGGAGTTTTTTTTATTCATATTATTGTTTAGCATGTTTTGTTTTGTTTTTCTAAGATTTCAAGACCTATTCTTTTTTGTTTCCTTTATATTTAAAGAACTTACTTTAGTCATTGCACCAGCAAAGGAAATTTTCATTTTTATTCATTTCAGAATGTCCTTATTTCCTCTTTGATTCTGAAGGACATTTTCTCTAGATACAAGTTTCTGGGTTCGCATTGATATTATTTCAGCCCTTGAAAAATATTGTTCTACTTCTTTCAGGTCCCTATAACTTCTCATGAGAAATTCACTGTCATTTAAATTGTTTTTCCCTTTTAAGTAAAGTGTTTCTCTGTTGTGGATTTCTGGATTTTTTGCTTTGTTTTCCTACGTTTTAAATTATATATACATATAGGTACTTGAGAACTGGTGGTTGCACCACAGCACCCGAGTTCAGATCTAAACTACAAAACTAAAATTTACAAAACAGAATTGAAACAAATCAAAGAAGATACGAGTAAATAGAAAGATATATTGTGTTCAGGAACTAGAAGACACAATCTAGTGAAGATGTAAATTATTTACAAACTAATACCCAAGTTTAACACAATGGCTATTAGAATCTCAGCAACCTTTCTATAGATATAGAAAAAATTATTATAAAATTTAATTTAAAAAGCAAAGAAACTAGAAGAACTAAAAAGTTTTTGAAAGACAACAACAAAGGGTGGACTGGGTCTACCTGATGTCAAAATTCATTATACAGCAATAGTAATAAAGACTGTGTGGTGTTGGTGAGGAGTTAGATGTATAGCTCGAAAAAGCAGAATGGATTAAACAGACATAGATACATACAAATATGCCCAACTTATTTTTGACAAAATTAATTATTGAAAAGACACCCTTTTCAGCAAATGATGCCAGTGTAATTAGGCATCTATTGACACAAAATAAACATTGTCAAAGTCTCAAAACTCACACAAAAATTAACTAAAAATTGATGACAGACTTCAATATAAAACATAATCTTTGGAACTTTTTGAAAAAAATAGGAAATCTTTAGGATTTAAGATTAAGCCAAGAGCTCTTAGACTTGAAATCAATAACATCATATATACAAGGAAAAAATGGCTAAGTTGACTTTGTAAAAATTTTGTTTCAAGTTTTGTTTTATGAAATTTTTGTTAAGAAGTTGAAAGGACAAGATGCCGACTGCAAGAAAATATTTGCAGACCAAGTACCCCAACAAACTAGTATCTAATATATTTAAAGGACTCTCAAAACTCAACAATAAAAAAATTCAATTAGAAAATTCACCAAAGACAGGAAAAAACCTTTGTCCCCTAGAATATATGGATAGCTAATAAGCACATAAAAATGCTCAACATGATTGGCTATTACAGAAATGCAAATGAAAACATAATGAAATATTACTACATACGTATCAGAATTGTCGAAATTTTTAAGTACAAAAATCTAATCCTAGCAGGATATATTTACTTGTATTTGTAATTTTACTTTAAGGCTAGTCAGATGAAGCAGTGGGAATAGAGAAAGACAAAGAAGTCTGTAACTAGTTGTGATCAGTTGGTTATAAACACCACTGCACTTGGACCATCCCTTAGCAGGATCAAAAGAATATGAATCACTCATGAACTGCTGGTGAAAATGTGAAATGGTATAGTGAATCTAGAAAACAGTTGGCATGTTGTTAAAAAAAACTCAATGTTCAACTACTGTATGGCCCAGAAGTTGCATTTATTCTAGACATTTATTCCAGATAAATGAAGACTTAGGTTCACATAAAAACTTGTGCACAAACTTTTAAGAAAGGGTTTTCTTCTTAATAGACTTAACTGGCAACAACCCAGACATTTTTCAAGAGATAAATGTTTAAACGGTGGAAGATCTACACCATGGAATACTACTCAGTAAAAAAAAAAAAAACAAAAACAAAACAAACAAACAAACAAACAAAAAAACAACAAAAAAAACCTATTCATACACACAATATCTTGAATATCTTGAATAAACCTGCAAAAAAGTACACAGTGAAAAAAGCAAACTGCAAAAGGTTGTATGATTCCATTTATATAACATTATTGAAATGACAAGATTATCAAAATGGAGAACAGATTTAGGGTTGCTAAGGGCTTTCCAGGGGTCACAGGTGGGAGGAAAGTGAGTGTGGCTATCAAAGAGCAACGTGAGGGATTTTTCTGGGGATGGAAATTTTCTGAATCTTCACTGTATTCATACCAATATTTTAGTCTTTATACTGTACTTTTTCATGTTGTAGTTTCTCAAGAAATTGCCTTTTGGAAGAAACTAGGATAATGGTACACACAATTTTGTTGTATTATTTATTAAAATTTCATGTGAATCTATGGTAATCTCAAAATAAAAATTTTAATTAAAAACAAATATCATGTAAAAGTACTACAAACAACATAGATAAGAAAGTTATCAAATAAATGAAATAGAAATGCAAAGAATGAATTTATTACCAATTTTGGACAGATCTTCTGTCCTTTAGTGATCCACAGAAAGGGGAAATAAAAGCTTGAAGAATAAGTCACTTTAAAACAAAAAGCAGGGGTGAAATGCATTCCAGGTAGAGGGACACAACTGGCTAACACATGGAAACAGTGATGTGCTTGGCATGTTGGGTGAGGTATTGGGTCACTGTGCAGCAATGACTGGCTGGAGGAATACATAATAAAATCAAATCATCCAACCTAGAGTATGCACCTTATTTTTCTGCCATGGTTTACCAAATTCGGTCACAAAATTTTGTGTGAAGTATCAGTTGCTTTCCAAAGTCTCATCATTCATCCAATAAGAACTTCAGCATCTCATTCACCTTCCAGAATATTCTCGAAATCCCAAATCTTCTCTAAAGGTCTCATTCAGTAACATTTCATCATGACATGTGATCTTAAACATTTTACCTTAAGAATCTCATTAACTAGGCCGGATGCAGTGTGCTCACAACTGTAATCCCAGCTTTTTGGGAGGCTGAGGCGGACGGATCGCCCAAGGTCCAGGAGTTTGAGACCAGCCTGGCCAACAGGGCAAAAACCTTATCTCTACGAAAAATATAAAAATTAGCCTGGTGTGTGGTAGGCATTTATAGTCCCAGCTACTGAGGAGGCTGAGGCAGGAGAATTGCTTGAACCCGGGAGGAGGAGGTTGCAGGGAGCCAAAATCACATAACTGCACTCTAGCCTGGGTGACAAGAGCAAGACTCTATCTCAAAAGAAAAAAAAAAAAAAAAAAGGAATGTCATAGGCTAGAAGTATTAGTTCCTGGAAGTTTTAGTGGGTGTAATTGGACCTTCTTTCGACAAAAAGTCTTAACTTCTCCCATCTCACTTTACCCCAAGTACTGATCAATTAATCTGTCTCCAGACCTCCCCTTATCGTGTGGCAGCTGGGATTTTTTTTTTTTTTTTAATGAAAAGGGTTTTTTTTTTTTTCTTTTAGCCAAAGTAAAGAATAATTATTCAAAGTTGCATGAATACAAATATAAAAAGAAACATATTAAGAATCTACCACGTGAATAGAAACATTGAGGGGGATGAAGGGCTTGATTATGCTCAAAAACCTACTAACATCTCACTTTGAGGAGACAGATTTTCCTGAGTCCAGCAGAGGTAGCAACAGTTGACTTTCTTTAAGATATACTTACTTCTAGTTACTCTTATTCTTCACCCAGTAGCTATCATCCTGATAACCATTGGCTTATGCAACATAAGTAATTAATATAATAACATTAAAATTTGTTATCAATTGCAAATATAATCAGATAATACTTAGTCATATGACATTAGGATGTTTTTTTTTAGTTTGTTTATTCCAGGCAATAGGTGAGTTATTGTTAATTTTTAAAATGTCACAATTTAAAAAAATTTAGCCTAATAAGCCCCTATTTCTAAATATTAAATATAACCACTCAGAGTTTTATCATTTATAGTGTTTTATTTCTCATCCAAACAACAGTTTTACCAGAAAGGAATTAGTCATCACCTTTGGCAGGTAATAAATGGGGAACTGGGCTAGAAAGAGGATTCCTTAATCTCTAAGGTCTAACAGCCAATGTCAGAATTTGGCAGAAAACTAGTCTTATGAAGAAGATAGGGGAGTAAACAGGCATTTATTGACTATCTACCATAAGTCAGGCACTATGGTAAACACTAGAACCAAATTTTATCTCATTTTACCAAAGCAAAAGCCCAGGGGGCCAGTGTTGTTATCCATGCTTAGCTCATACATAAATAATTTGTGACTCAGAGAGACAAATCAGTTTACCAGAGGACATTTTTCTTATTTATTTATTTTTTGTATTATATTTTAAGTTCTAAGGTACGTGTGCACAACATGCAGGTTTGTTACATATGTATACATGTGCCAAGTTGGTGTGCTGCACCCAATAACTCACCATTTACATTAGGCATATGTCCTAATGCATTCCCTCTCCCCTTCCCCCACCCCACAACAGGCCCCGGTATGTGATGTTCCCCTTCCTGTGTCCAAGTGTTCTCATTGTTCAATTCGCGCCTCTGAGTGAGAACATGTGGTGTTTGGTTTTTTGTCCTTGTGATAGTTTGCTGAGAATGATGGTTTCCAGCTTCATCCATGTCCCTACAAAGGACATGAACTAATCCTTTTTTATGTCTGCATAGTATTCCATGGTGTATATGTGCCACATTTTCTTAATCCACCCTATCATTGTTGGACACTTGGGTTGGTTCCAAGTCTTTGCTATTGTGAATAATTCTGCAATAAACATACATGTGCATGTGCTTTTATAGCAGCATGATTTATAATCATTTGGGTATATACCCAGTAATGGGATGGCTGGGTCAAATGGTATTTCTAGTTCTAGATCCTTGAGGAATCGCCACACTGTCTTCCACAATGGTTGGACTAGTTTACAGTCCCACCAACAGTGTAAAAGTGTTCCTATTTCTCCACATCCTCTCCAGCACCCGTTGTTTCCTGACTTTTTAATGATCGCCGTTCTAACTGGTGGGAGATGGTATCTCATTGTGGTTTTGATTTGCATTTCTCTGATGGCCAGTGATGATGAGCATTTTTTCATGCCTCTGTTGGCTGCATAAATGTCTTCTTTTGAGAAGTGTCTATTAATATAACTTGCCCACTTTTTGATGGGGTTGTTTGTTTTCTTCTTGTAAATTTGTTTGAGTTCTTTGTAGATTCTTGATATTAGCCCTTTGTCAGATGAGTAGGTTGCAAATATTTTCTCCCATTCTGTAGGTTGCCTGTTCACTCTGATGGTAGTTTCTTTTGCTGTGCAGAAGCTTGTTAGTTTAATTAGATCCCATTTGTCAATTTTGGCTTCTGTTGCCATTGCTTTTGGCGTTTTAGACATGAAGTCCTTGCCCATGCCTATGTCCTGAATGGTATTGCCTAAGTTTTCTTCTATGGTTTTTGCTTTTAGGTCTAACATTTAAGTCTCTAATCCATCTTGAATTAATTTTTGTATAAGATGTAAGGAAGGGATCCAGTTTCAGCTTTCTATATATGGCTAGCCAGTTTTCCCAGCACCGTTTATTAAATAGGGAATCCTTTCCGCATTTCTTGTTTTTGTCAGGTTTGTCAAAGATCAGATGGTTGTACATGTGTGGTATTATTTCTGAGGGCTCTGTTTTGGTACCAATACCATGCTGTTTTGGTTACTATAGCCTCGTGGTATAGTTTGAAGTCAGGTAGCATGATGCCTCCAGCTTTGTTCTTTTGGCTTAGGATTGTCTTGGCAATGCAGGCTCTTTTTGGTTCCATATGAACTTTAAGGTAGTTTTTTCCAATTCTGTGAAGAAAGTCATTGGTAGCTTGATGGGGATGGCATTGAATCTATAAATTACCTTGGACAGTATGGCCATTTTCACAAAAATTGATTCTTCCTATCCATGAGCATGGAATGTTTTTCCATTTGTTTGTGTCCTCTTTTATTTCGTTGAGCAGTGGTTTGTAGTTCTCCTTGAAGAGGTCCTTCACCTCTCTTGTAAGTGTATAGAAGGAAATGTATAGCATTAAATGCCCACAAGAGAAAGGAGAAAAGATCTAAAATTGACACCTGAACATCACAATTAAAAGAACTTGAGAAGCAAGAGCAAACACATTCAAAAGCTAGCAAGAAGCAAGAAATAACGAAATAACTAAGGTCAGAGAAGAACTGAAGGAGATAGAGATACAAAAAACCCTTCAAAAAAATCAATGAATCCTGGAGCCGGTTTTCTGAAAAGATCAGTAAAATTGATTGACTGCTAGCAAGAATAATAAAGAAGAAAGGAGAGAAGAATCAAATAGACACAATAAAAAATGATAAAGGGGATATCACCACTGATCCCACAGAAATACAAACTACCATCAGAGAATACTATAAACACCTCTACACAAATAAACTAGAAAAACTAAAAGAAATGGATAAATTCCTGGACACATACACCCTCCCAAGACTAAACCAGGAAGAAGTTGAATCCTTGAATAGACCAATAACAGGCTCTGAAATTGAGGCAATAAGTAATAGCCTAACAAAAAAAAGTCCAGGACCAGATGGATTCATAGCCGAATTCTACCAGAGGTACAAGGAGGAGCTGGTACCATTCCTTCTGAAACTATTCCAATCAATAGAAAAAGAGGGAATCCTCCCTAACACATTTTATGAGGCCAGCATCAACCTGATACCAAAGCCTGGCAGAGACACAATAAAAAAAGAGAATTTTAGATCAATATCCCTGATGAACATCGATGCAAAAATCCTCAATAAAATACTGGCAAATGGAATGCAGCAGCACATCAGAAAGCTTATCCACCATGATCAAGTGGGCTTCATCCCTGGGATGCAAGGCTGGTTCAACATATGCAAATCAATAAATGTAATCCATCATATAAACAGAACCAAAGACAAAAACCACATGATTATCTCAATAGATACAGAAAAGGCCTTCGACAAAATTCAACAGCCCTTCATGATAAAAATTCTCAATAAATTAGGTATTGATGGGACATATTTCAAAATAATAAGAGCTATTTATGACAAACCCACAGCCAATATCATACCGAATGGACAAAACTGGAAGCATTCCCTTTGAAAACAGGCACAAGACAGGGATGCCTTCTCTCACCACTCCTATTCAACCTAGTGTTGGAAGTTCTGGCCAGGGCAATCAGGCAGGAGAAAGAAATAAAGGGTATTCAATTAGCGAAAGAGGAAGTCAAATTGTCCCTGTTTGCAGATGACATGATCGTATATTTAGAAAACCCCATCGTCTCAGCCCAAAATCTCCTTAAGCTGATAAGCAACTTCAGCAAAGTCTCAGGACACAAAATCAAAGTACAAAAATCACAAGCATTCTTATACACCAATAACAGACAAACAGAGAGCCAAATCATGAGTGAACTCCCATTCACAATTGCTCCAGAGGACATTTTTCTACCATGAGAGCTGGAATGTAAATTTACACTTTCTGACTACCAGTTCCAAAAACTTGTATTGTTCCCACTGCTAACTGTAAACAAGGGCAATATAATCTAATATATGTTGAATATTTGATATGTGTCAATCATTGCTTTAAGGGTTTTTTTGGCTATATTTTATTGTTTGTTTTTCTGCAGAAAAATCTTTTCCCTCCTTAAGATAATATAAAACATATGCCTTCATTCCAATCAGAATACTTCTCCAACATTTTTTAAATTTTTATTTTGTATTGGAGCTGACAGAAAAAACCTTTTCCCTCTCTGATCATGCAGCTATCTATGTCTGGGATTAGGCAGCCAGCTCTCTTATATAATGGAGAATTCTGTCTGATAGAACTAAGACAACATTCAGAGAAAACAGATTTAGAAGAGGAATTTTTTATTTAAAATTCCTGTTTCAAAGACTCCTACCATCCCACATCCAGATTTACTGCTGCTGTTCAAACTGTGGTTTTTACATATTCACTAATTGTAAGGCTTCTTACTTGTTTTCTATGTTTTTGCAGTTGCTTTATTCTTTTACTTAAATATACCTTTACTGAATGAAGACAACTTTATACACATTGATTCACTCAATCCTAGAATCAACCATGTTAGATCATTCATTCATCCATTCAATATTATTGGTCTTATACAACATATACTGTCCTACTTGTTGAAGCTACAACAGTGAACAAATCAAACCAAGTGTCCTGCCTTCATCCTTATTATAAGGTGAAGCAATTGAAGCACAGATAATTTAAATGCCTTACATAAGATTTCAGCATTAGTAAATGGCAAAGGAAAAAACTAAAACAAAGTTGATGAGAAGTTCATATTTCAAATTCTCATTATTTGAGAATCATGTTAATGAGAGCCTGTTTCTCCCTTTCATTTGCTCTCTTGGGAGATCCAGGAAATTGAATTTAACTATTAAGTTTTATTTATGATTGCTTAAGAGGTGAATATTACATGGCTTGGGGAAATGTCTAGAGTCATGAAATTATTTCTTATCAATTGAATGTTTCTTTTGTTTAGTCAACTTAGAATTTGCTAAGTTTACTAAGATGGATAGAGTTAAGAGAAAAATTGATCCTCAGAGGAGTCACACCAAGGACACTTTCCATATAAAACCTAACATCTTGTTAAAGGAATTCTTACTCACAGAGTGATATATGTCTAAGAAATCCTGTTTCAGAAACTTTCTTTTTCTAGAATTTAGAAACCCATGAATCTAGTGAAATGGTTAAAAGCCTTGCTGAGAAATCAAACAGTTTTGCAGTCATACTTCTGGATCTTTCATAAATTTGTTTAATAAAAAATAATTTATTTAAGAACTATTTTGAATATTTTTCATCCCTTCCATTTTATAATAAAAGCCAGGTTAAAATCTCAAACCGGTCTGCCATTCTACCACTGTGCACCCTACATTCCAACCATCTGAATCTCAGCTGTCGTCTGAATGCTTCTGGTGCTCATGTGTCTCCACAACCTTGCTCATATTTCTCTGCCTAGAGACTTTCCCTTTCTGTCTATATTTTCCTTTGTTCCATTTCACACATCCCTCTTGCCACTACCAGCTCACATTCTTAACTAAAGAACTTCTTTTAATTATTCAAGGCCTAGCTCAAAGTTTGTCTTTACTAACCATTCTCTCTTATTTTCCTCTCTTTTCTCAATTTACGTAAAATGTTCCCTCCTCCCATTATTGTTCCATTCATATGTTTATTCTAGCACATTGTGCCACCAATAGTCTTTTTCTATTATGATTTGTTTCTAATTTGAGCTCTGTGAAAAACAGAGCTAGATTCTTTCCTATATTTATTCTTCCAGTGCCTAATTTAGTGCTTAGTTAATATTAAAAATCAGATAATTATTAATGAGTTAAAGTTGTTTTGCTAAATAGTAACAGAAATAATGTTTTATTATCAGAAAGATAACTAAAAAGATGGATGGATAGATACCTGAAATTCATGGATTTATATAAGTGGAAATATTATATTAATAGCTTTAACCAGAATTTCTCTTTGGGAATGAGGAAAATTTGTTTAAGAAGACAACTTGAAGTGTTTTGTGGGTACAGGTGGGATAAGAAGGCTTGAGTCAGTCAGCATCAGGAAGTATGAAGCCAGTGAAAGAACAAGGTGCATCACCAAAGGTAATATAATTAACAAAAGAGAGATCAGCAGAAAGGTATTCTTGAAAACAAAGTACAGATAGAATTGGTTGTGAGAATCACTACCAGAGGGATGGCTGAAAGCTTATTATGCGCTGGTAGTACCTAGCAATCCAGTTGAAATGTAGTGCACGTCTGCACTGTAAATCTCTTTTGAGAGACTTCCATTTCTAGAAGTAAATGATTGCTCTGTACTATGTTTTAAAACAAAATTCTAAAAGTTCTGTTTAATGTAAAGTAAACATATCTCTAAGTTTATACTTTTGATTTCAGAAAAGTAAAGAAAATTCCCAGGGGATAAAATGTAAAAAATAGGCTAAAACATAGAGCAAAAATGCACCGGGTGGCCTAAATCCATGTGGCAGTCTTAGTGATCAAACAGCTTCAGTTTTACTGGCTAAGCCATGTGGATGGAATAAATCATAGCCTTGTAGTTACATAAAGGAAATTTGGAAATGACATTTCCTCATATTGCTTCCTCCTTGAAGGTCTCAATGAAAAGGCTGAACTAATAAAATACTCGCACCTCTATAGAGGGAGAAAAAGATAGATGGTCTGTGCTCTGAGGCTGAGTAGGAAAAACAAGTTTCCTCTAAGAAATATTTGTAAATACCTCCCCTAATTAGTCATCAAAGTTTAATTTATATTCTGTGTAAATTCTGTAAAAATTTCTGGGGTGGATTTAAAAGAGGCCCTAAAATATTTGATATTGCTTCTTTTTAGAAGCTGAAGTTAATTCTCTTCATTTGCATGTGGGCCAGGCTTAGTGACTCATTCATAGTGAATAGGATATATCAGAAGTGCAATGCGTGGCTTTTGAGGCTAGGTCACAAAATTCATTTCAGCTTTCTTCTTGTTCTCTCTCTTCTTAGTCATTCATCATGGGGGAATCTCCTGCTATGTTATGAGGACACATCAAACAGTCCTATGGAAAGGTCCATGTGAAGACAAACTGAAGCATCCTGCCAACAGCTAGCAAGGATTCAAGGTCTTCTCCTTACAGCCATTTGAGGGAAGCAGATCATCCAGCCCCACTAAGGCCTTTGGAAGACTACATCTTTGACCAATGGCTTATCAATAACCTCATGATAGATCCTGAGCCAGAACCACCTAGCTAAGAGGCTCCTAAATTTATGACACACAACAAAGAAACACACCTCAACATTTATAAATGTTATAATAATAAATTATAATAAACATTTTTTGCTTAGAATTGCTAAGGTTGATGTTAATTTGATACAGAGCAAAATATAAAAAATGCAATCTTATGCAAATACTTTAATCGGAAATCTAAGACCAGATTGACAGTGACACTTTGAATTCTGACAGAAGCCAGTCCACACCCTGTGTGGAAAGACAAACCCTCAGATAAGACCTTATATTTACAAAATTCTCACAGTGAAAGCTCAGATGAACACTATATTCATCCATTTTCACCCTTCTATAAAAAACTGCCTGAGATTGGGTAATTTATAAAGGCAAGGAATTTAATTGATTAACAGCTCCACATAGCTGGAGAGGCCTCAGAAATCTTACAGTCATGGCAGAAGGCAAAGGCGAAGCAAGGCATGTCTTACCTGGCAGCAGGAGACAGAAAGAGTGAGGTGGGAAGTGCCACATTTTAATACCATGAGATCTCATGAGAACTTACTCACTCTTACAAGAACAGCAAGGGGGAAATCTGCTCCCACAATCCAATCACCTCCCATCAGGCCCCTCCTAAAACACATGGGGATTATAATTTAAAATGGGATTTGAGTGGGCACACAGTGCCAAATCATATCATCCTCCCCCTTACCCTTCTCAAATCTCATGTCATTTGCACATTTCAAAATTAATCATGCCTTCCCAACAGTCTCCCAAAGTATTAACTCATTCTAGCATTAACTTAAAAAGTCCAACTCCAAAGTCTGATCTGATACAAGACAAGCCCCTTCCATCCATGAAACCTGTAAAATCAAAAAACAAATTAGTTTCTTCCAAGATACAATGGGAGTACAGGCAGTGGGTAAATATTCCCATTCCAAGGGGAAGAAATTAGCCAAAACAAAAAGGCTACAGAAACCATGCAAGTCTGAAATCCAACAAGGCAGTCATTAAATCTTAAAGCTACAAATTATTCTCATTTGACTCCATGTCTCACATCCAGGGAAAGCTGATGCAAGGGGTAACCTCCCATGACCTTGGGCAGCTCTACCACTGTGGCTCTGCAGGGTACCGCCCCTGTGGCTGCTTTCACAGGACGACATTGAGTGATTGTGGCTTTTCCAGGTGCATGGTGCAAGCTGTCGGTGCATCTACCATTCTAGAGCTGGGAGAATGCTGGCCCTCTTCTCACACCTCCACTAGGCAGTGTCCCAGTAGGGACTCTGTATGGGTGCTCCAACACCATGTTTTTCCTCTGCTCTGCCCTAATAGAGGTTCTCCATAAGGGCTCCATCCCTGCAGCAGAGTTCTGTCTGGACATCCAGGCATTTCCATACATCTCTGAAATCTAGGCAGAGGTTCCCAAACTCTTGCCTTCTGTGCACCTGAAGGCTCAACACCTCATGGAAGACACCAAGGCTTGGGGCTTGCATTCTATGAAGCAATGGCCTGAGTTCTACCTTGACCCCTTTTAGCCATGGCTAAAGTTGGAGAACTGGGACACAGGGTGCCATGTCCAAAGGCTGCACAGAGTAGCAGGGTCCTGGGCCCAGCCCGGGCAACCACTTTTCCCTCCTAGGTCTCTGGGTCTGTGATGGGAGAGGTTGCTGTGAAGATCTCTGAAATGCCCTAGAGTCATTTTCCCCCATTGCTGTGAATATTAACATTTGGCTCCTCTTTACTTATACAAATTTCTGTGACCAGCTTTTATTTCTCCACAGAAAATGGGGCGTTCTTTTCTACTGCATGGTCGGGCTGCAAATTTTCCAAACTTTTGTGCTCTGCTTCCCTTTTAAACATAAATTCCAATTTCAGATCATTTCTTTCAAATGCATATGACTCTACACTGTTAGGAGCAGCCAGGCAATATCTTGAATGCTTTGCTGCTTAGAAATTTCTTCCACCAGATACCCTAAATCATCTCTGTCAAGTTAAAACTTCCATAGATCCTAAGAGGAGGTACACAATGTCGCCAGTCTTGGCCAAAGCATAGCAACAGTGACCTTTGCTCCAGTATCCAATAAGTTCCTCATGTCCATCTGAGACTCCATCAGCCTGGACTTCATTGTCAAAACCATTCAACAAGTCTCTCGGAAGTTCCAAACTTTCCCATATCTTCCTGTCTTCTTCTGAGCCCTCCAAACTGTTCCAACCTCTGTCCGTTACCCAGTTCCAAAGTTGCTTTCGCATTTTCAGGTATCTTTATAGCAGTGCCATACTCCTAGCACCAATTTTGTGTATTAGTTCATTCTCACACTTCTATAAAGAACTACCTAAGACTGGGTGATTTATGAAGAAAATAAGTTTAAATGATTCAAAGTTCTGCATGACTGGGGAGGCCTCAGGAAACTTACAATGATGGTGAAAGGCAAATGGTAAGCAAGGCACATCTTATATGGTGGCAAGAGAGACAGAGAGTGAAGCAGGAAGTGCTACACTTTAAAACCATCAGATTTTGTAAGAATTCACTCACTATCATGAGCACAAGCAAGGGGGAAATCCACCCCCAAGATCCAATCACTTCCCACCAGGCCCTTCCTCCAACACATGGGGATTACAATACCAGATGGGATTTGGGTGGGGACACAGAGACAAACCATAACAAACACAAACTCACAAAGCAAATTTTAAAAACAATCAGCCTTCAGGAGTAACAAATAATAAGGTATGGAAGACTTAAATAATACCACTATTTGCAAAGCAGAAAACATAAACAAATTCATATCCAAAATATAGAGTATATATTCTTCTCAAGCACATAAGAAATATTTTAAACAATGAACCAAATATTAGATCAAAAACAAACTTCAGAAGACTTCACACAAGTTGTATTATAAAGATCTTGTTTTCAAGCATGATTCAATTATGTTAGAATTCAATAATATCATACAAAAAACACCCCATATATTTTTGAAATTATAAGCACAATTCTAAATATTGTGAGCTGAAAAAATTATTCACAATAGATATCCAAATATATATTAAAATATTAATATTGCAGTTAATTCAAATACTCAATTTTAATACTTTGAGATACATGGATGGTGATTATAGCTAAACTTGTAGATATAAATATTTATATTTGAAACAAAGAAAAGCTAAATATTAGCAAACCAAAATTCTAAATTAAACAAGTAATTAAAACAATAAACCCAACAAATTGTAGAAGAAATCAAACAAAAATAAAGTTTATTAAAAATTAATGATAGACCAGGTGCAGTGGCTCATACCTGTAATCCCAGCACTTTGGGAAGCCAAGGCAGGTGGATCAAGAGGTGGGGAGATTGAGACCATCCTGGCCAACATGGTGAAACCTCGTCTCTACTAAAAATACAAAAATTAGCAGGGCGTGGTCGCATGTGCCTGTAATCCCAGCTACTCGGGAGGCTGAGACAGGAGTATCGCTTGAACCAGGGAGTCGGAGGTTGCAGTGAGCCAAGATCGCACCACTATACTCCAGCCTGATGACAAAGCAAGACTCCATCTCAAAAAAAAAAATTAATAATAATCAAAATGGGTTTATTGAGGTAATAAAAATATATTTTAGCATTAGAAACTCTAAGGAAGAAAAATCACATGCTCTTTTTAATATATTTACATAAATAATTGATAAAATCCTATATGCCATATCCACTTTCACATAGAATGGAGAGCAGACAACTACAAAATCCAGATAAAATACTAAACTCTTCTGTTTAACAGAATCAGAAAGCTGTTGAATTTCTAAGTTTAAATACTAAGAGCTAGGGTCTAGAGAGAGTTGTACCACAGAAATCAACTGATCAGTTGATCATCTGAACTCACTTTTCCACTGGAAGCATTACTTAGGCATAAGGAATCTTCAGTAAATGTCATAACTGGGCAGACGTAGATACTAACTTTTGTGAAAATATAGAGCAATCTTTACTCTCATAGAGAGCTGATGGATGAGTAAGTTGGTGCAACCATTTGGGAAAATTATTTGGCAATATCTACTGAAGCTGAGCTAATGCATACTTTATGTTTCAACATTTTCATTCTTAGGACTGTATTGATTATTGGGGCATGGTGGCACTCATCTGTACTCCTGGCTACTTGGGAAGCTGAGGCAGGAGAATCACTTGAGTCCAGGAGGTTGAGGCTAAAGTGAGCCATGATCACACCATTGCACTACAGGCTGGGTTACAAGAGCAAGACTCTATCTCAAAACCAAATAAAAAAAAAGAAAAAAGAAATGTGTCCAATATAAGTGCACACATGTTCTCAACAATACAAGTACATGAATATTCAGAGGAATATTATTCATGATATACAAAATCAGAAAATCACAACATCCATCAGCACTAGAATGGATAAATTTATAGTATTTAAAACACTAAATATTATTTATCAGTGAAATTAGAATAATTACAACTACACATAACAACCTGGCTATCATAAATATATTCTGAGCACTAGATGTCTAAAGCAAAAGAGTATCTCTGACACGTTCCTATTTATATATTATATATTAATTAATTATATATTTAATATATTATTAAATATATTTAGTAGTAATATTTATATAATAAACATTTACTATATTATTAACATTTATATAAAGATTAAAAACAGGCATTATTGATTTATGATTTTAGAAAAGTACAATGGTCACCTTTTATTTTATAGCAGGGAAAGGAAAGATAAAGTGACTGAAAGAGAGTACAAGGGGTTCTTTTGTGGGTATTGTTCAATGTTCTGTTTCTTGATCTAGGTGATGATTGCATGAATGTGGTTACATGCATTTTGTAAGTCAATAAAAAATTAGTAAAATAAATACTTAAAAACTTTAAATCAATTCAGACTAATAATAAATACCTTTAGAAAAAGGAAACTATCTTAACTTGATAAGAATTATCTTAAAAAAACAATGCAAACTACAGACTCAAAACTTTCACTTTTACATCAGGAACAAAAAGAGAAAGCCTAATATCACCTATTCAATACAACAATGAATCAAAGATGTAACTAGGTCAGTAATACATGAAAAGAGCCAAAATATCTAAAGATTGGAAAACAAGTAAAACTATATGTGAAGAAGCTATGATAGCATAGAATAAGAAAATCCATAGAAAAGTTATTATAATTCATTATTGAGTTCTTAAAGTTTCTATGTGTGAAATTAACATACAGATCAACTACATACTTTATATCAGCAAAAACCAAAAAAAAATGTATTATTTATATTAACAATGAAAAATAATGTAATCCTTAGGAATAAATTTAACATATGGATGAATATTTTGGAGAAATATGTAAATATCAATCAGAGGCATTACAGAAGACCCAATTATTGATTTTCCTAGGTCTTGGGGACAGCTTTGAAGAAAATCAAGGTGAGTCACTTTTGCTTGTCAATATTGAGATTTATTCTAAAGCTACATGAATTGAAAAATTACCATCTCTGAGATGGAGAAATCAATACAACAGGGAGTTCTTAAAAATACTCTTGTAGATATGGGTATACTATATGATACAGCTAGCATTATATACTGTAGAGAAATACATATCAAAGGAAAACAAATGCTATTAGTAAAATTTATTTAATAAATAGTTTGAGAAAATCAGTCATAAAAATAATGTAACTCTTATATTTACTATCCACAAATAACAATTCCAGATGGATTAACAACCAATTAACATGGATAAAATGTATTAAGATAATTAAACTAAGAAAATTATTTAAGAAAAGAGCAGACTACAAAAACATACATCATATAATAGTTCATCTGGAAAAAAAGATAAATATATAAAGTAATTATATGTAACACATTCAGATGAATACAGATATGGCAAACTAATAAAGACAAGGTATAGGTGAGAAAGATATGGGAAAGAAAAGTATGTCATTGTTGAGGAGGGGTGCTGAATTATTCTTGTAATATTTTATGTACACATACATACACACACGAGTGGATTTCAAGGAAAATTGGAATGAAAACAATTAAGTAAAACAAATATTTTAAATAAAATAAAAACAATTTTCAATATAAGCTCCATAAGATCAAGACACATTTGTAAGTGATGATAACAGCCATTTAGTCTGGCCCTAAAGAGCTCAGGGCCCTGTGAATTTAAACATGTTAATACTATATTTTTGACATTACTAACTGAAGAGAAATGGGAGCCCTTTCAAGACTTTTTAAGATTAGGAAATGAAAAGGAGTCAGAGCCAAATCAGAACTTAAGGCAGAAGCTTAATGATTTCCCATCAAAAATCTCTCCAAATTGCCTCTGTTTGATGAGAGATTAATGTGTAGGAACATTGTTGTACTGGAGAAAGACTAAAGCTTTCCTGGATGGTTTTCTGCTAAAGCTTTGGCTAACTTTCTCAAAAATTCTCATAAACAGATGTTATTGTTCTTTGGCCCTCCAGAAAATCAATAACCCAAATGCCTTGAGCATCCTACCAAAACTGTTGCCATTACCTTTGTTCTTGACACATCTGCTCTTGCTTTTACTGGATTATTTCCATCTCTTGGTAGCCATTGCTTTGACTGTGCTTTGTCTTCATGATCATACTGTTAGAGTCATGTTCTATCTCCTATTACATTATTTGAAGAAGTACTTCAGGAGCTTGATCCCACCCATTGAAATTTGCCATTGAAGCTTCTCTTGTCTGAAACTGATTTGTGCCATTAATCATTGATCCTCTACAATTAGGGCATAAATAAGATTTTTTTGTCCATGAAAATTGATGTGGATCATCTGATGCTATGGGCTTCATCTTCGACATGGTCTTCTCCTTTCTTAAAATGAGTTATTCATCTGTAAACTGCTGATTTAATTGGGCCATTATCCTTATACACTTTTTGTAAAGCATCAATGATTTCACCATTCTTCCATCGAAGCTTCACCATGAATTTTATGTATGCTCTTGCTTCTATTTTAAAGGATTTGTGTGAGCAACACAAACATGTTATATGGTTTTGCTGTGTGTCCCCACCCAAGTCTCATCTTGAAGTGCACCTCCCATAATTCCCATGTGTTGTGGGAGGAATGTGGTGGGAAATCATTGAATCATAAGGGTAGTTTCCCCCATACTGTTTTCCTGGTAGTGGATTAATCTCACGAGATCTGATATTTTTATAAGGGGTTTCTGCTTTCAAATCTCGCTGATTCTCTCTTGTCCACCGCTATGTAAGATGTGCCTTTCACCTTGTACCATGATTGTGAGGCCTCCCCATGTGGAACTGTGAGTCCATTAAACCTCGTTTTCTTTATAAATTACCCAGTCTCAGGTATGTCTTTATCAGCAGTGTGAAAATGGACTAATACACTCAGATAAAATCTCTTTTGAAACTAATGTATAATCCTTCTTAGTGCCTCAAACTAGATCCTCTTCAGATATAGCAAATTAGTGTGAGTTTATATCGAAGTAAAAAACTTAAAATTCATGCAGTTTTTTCATAAGGCACATATTCCACGAACTTGTTGAAGATCCTTTGTATTGATTTTTGCATGCAGTTTTTGCATGCAGTTTCTTGCTTGTAACAAGGGCAGTTTCCCACAGCCCTTGTTGCAGTCTTTTGTTATAATGTTAAGGTAGTTCAGACCTGGGAATCAGGCCTCAGAAAATAAAATGTTTCTCTCTGACCTTCTCCTGCCTGCCTTTTACCAGTTCCTTTTTGTCCTCAAGGCAGGATTCTTTTTATACCTTTCTGTCTTGGAGCTGGTCATAAACAAATTCCCTGACTGTCTGATTGTATGTCATAAGACTTCCATTGCAGAAGAAGTTCTGTCCCAAACCCTGGAGAATGATATGCTATACCAAGTGGCAAAGAAGTATCTGAACAGACAGGCCTTGCCGGGTTTCCCCCATTCAATCTATTAGTATTACATCATACCCTTTTTGTCCAGACACATTTCTACACGGTTGTCAATCATACCTCAGTAATAAAACCTTCATATTCCCCCAAAAGGACAGGGTGGGGAGAGCTTCCAGATAGCTGAACATGTCTGTGAAGGCTCCTGGAGGGTAGCACACCCAGGGAGGATACAGAAACTCCCCACTATTTTCCATATCCAGTCCCATGTATCTCTTTATGTATATCCTTTGTAATATCCTTTGCAATAAACTAGAAAACCTAAGTACGTGTTTCCCTGAGTTCTGTGATCTACTCTTGCAAATTAATCAAACCTGAACAGGGGTTCATGTGATTCTAGATTTATATCCAGTAGGTCAGAAGCACATATAAACCAACTTGGGACTTGGGATTGGAATCAGAAGTGAGAGATGGTCTTGTAGGACGGAGCCCTCAGCCTGTGGGATATGATACTGCCATCTCCAAGTAGATAGTGTCAGAATTGAATTGAAGGATACCTAGTTGCTGTGTTCACTGCACAATTGATTGCTCGCTTTTTGATGAGGAGAAACCTGTACATATTTGGTTCCAGAAGTCTTCTGTGTTTATTGCCGTTGAGTGAGGAGAGAGAAAAAATCACTTTTTGAGTATGATTTTTCCACTCGGATTCCTAACTGCTTAGTCTCTCTTCACTAAATATAGAAACTAGATTATTATTGGACATATATTTTGAAAGACTCATAAATTTAGGAAGAATATATATTTTAACATGCTTATAGAACTTTTTATTTGAATTATTCTAATCAATTATTTGATGATATTCAAATGTGAATATTACGATAAAAAGTTTTATCCCTTAACAGCATTTTTTTATTGTTCTCCCTAACATTGTTGATTGTATTCTCAATAATTATTTTTACTTTTTTCTTGCGAAAAAATATCCAATTTTTCCTCAAGGAACTCAGGAATAAATCCTGTTAATGTTAAACTACCCAAAAGATTCTGATTCATCACTGTAGGCACAGACTAAAAAGGAGCATATGATAGAATTCTAGCCAATTAAAAGTGAGAGGATTTTTTAAGAATTGATGATTAATGGACTCAATTTGCTGGCATATATTGTTATTTTTGTAAGAAGTACCTGAAAATATAGTTCCAATTTTGCAACCTTGAGGACAGTGTAAAGCGAATGGCAAAATAGTACATTGGAAATAAGCAGTTTTAAATGGTTTATTGAGCTGCTCAGTTAACCATGAAATGACACTGCCTAGAAAATTCTGTTTAAATAATAAAATGTCCTTATTAATAAGCTATTTTAACATGTTTTCTATTACTTGCAATCAACAGCATAATACATGATACAGTGTCACAGTAAATATACTAGATGGGGATTAAATAGCCTTAATATTCCCATCGGATTGATTCAACTTTAGACAGCATTCTTTCTGACTATAGGCTCCAGATCTTTAGGTTTTTAGAGAATAGAATTTGTTGTTGTCTGAGACAGAGTCTCACTCCGTCACCCAGGCTGGATTACATATTAGATACAATATAGACTATCAAAGTTAAGTAAAATAATTTCCTGCTCTCAAAAAAACTTGTGGCATAATGAAGGTAGAAAAAAAGAGTTAAGGCAAGCACATATATAACCATAAGAAAAGTGAATCTATTTTAGATCCTGAAGGTTAGATAACAATGGGTTATGGGGATACAGAGCAAGGAAAGATTATATCCTTTTGGTATTAGAGTAGAGCTAGGAAAAATTTCCTTTAAAAGGACATTTGAAAGCAATGGTGAAAGGGACATGGTGAGCTCTAGGTATACGGAACTGCTTGGCACAGTTACAGAGGGAATTCAAAGGCCTGCACTGCAGCATCAGAGAATAGGATGCAGCAAAACATGGCAGGCTTGTAGAGTCTCAGTTGTTTGACAACGGGCAAGTGCGTTTCTATCTCTCAGCCTCATTTTCTATTTCTCTAAAGTAAAGGGTTTGGATTCAGTGATTATAAAGATATCTTTCTGTTCAATAGAAATTACATAAATCGATGCTATATTCATAGCTTAATCAAGAAACTCTGAGCCAGTATTAACACTTACTTTTACTTACGTAAATGGTTATTTACAAACATATATTAATCAAATCTTTTAAAAGGAGGACAAATTTGAAAGCTTGTTTTTTTTTTTCCTTTGTAATATAATAGCAAAGTGGCACCACATTTGGTTTCATGGCTCAGTGGATCTGAATACACTGACATTTTCATTCATTCTGGTCTAGCCAATTCTGTGTTAAAAGCCACTGAAGTGGTCTCCCTTGGTACTGAAATCAGAGCCAAATGGCTCCTTTCACTTGTGACATTCGAAAAAAAAATCTTTGTGCTAATGGAAATGAAGAAAAAGAAAATATTATTATAATTCCTGCTTATTAAAATAAAATAAAAATAATGTCATTTTCAGTGCAAGAGGTCCTAGGAGAAATTTATGAGGACTCATTTTCAGTGGTGCTTTCTTGTTTGGGTATGCTACTATAATTTCATTGGCTGAGTAATAATGGTTGCAATTAACCAGTTTGGGTATTAAGTACTTGACCCCTAAATTGAGCCTGTAAACAGCCCTTGGAATTTGGCATCTGAAAACAATTGCAAACAGAAAAATGTTCTCATAAAGACAACATTTTGTGCCCAAACTATTTTGAAACCTAGCTTTTAAAATCAAACTAAGTAAATCTGACTGGCACTGGTACAGCACTTTTCTTTTTAAAAAATTCCCACACTAGCAATGCATTCATTAATGATCTCTGGAATTGTTACATAATTAATCCACTGTTTAACCACACATTAAGTCATTTAAATTCCAAAAGAAAGCCAATGTTCGCTTTTTATATCTTACTAAATTCACCCTGTCAGGGGAAAATAATTTGAGGATCAAAGAATAAATAAACTCTGACACGTGATATTAAATATAAATTTGTATCTATTAACTTTCCACAAATATAGTGTCATGCTCTGGAATGACTCTTGAGAAAAAGGTATTCAAATACGAAGCTTAATTATATCTGATATATTCTCACTATTGTTTTGACTGGTCTTGGTGTGCATAGGTAATATTCATGATGGAACTGTCAGAAAAAGAGAACATTTTTCGCAGCTGATGTTTGATTACAAATGCAGCTAAGCACCCTGTTTTCTTACACGTGGGAAAAAGCTCCATAATGCCAATGCAACTGTGGTGTACTCAGAATAATATCTGCTATGGTGGTCAAAAAAGTGCACAGTCTTTAAGTGGTATCATTGTAAACTCTTTGGAGCCTCATATTATTATCTGAAGAAAGTTAAATAAAAATCAAAAGAACAAATAATTTATATCCTTCTGGTTATCACACAATAATACATATCAATAGTGCAAGTACAGGCATTTTACAATTATTATTTAAGAGATTTTTTGTGGCACTTCCTGAAACTTTCTTGTTTTGGTCTAGTGTAAAATATTTTGAGAGCTCTGTGACAGCTTTATTGGGTTAAAGCTATTGCTATATCAATGCACCTGTATCAAAGGGAAGGCTAACTTAAGACAGGGAACAAAGTGTTACATGAAGGATAACATCAGTCATTCCTGCTGTCAGTCATCTGCAGAAAGGGCTTTTTTCTTCATATATTAACAAAATTTAGGACTCAAGTTTAAAAACAAAAAAGAAAGGAGGTAAAGAATACACTCCATGCAGGTGCTTGTTAATCCTCTTGAGCCCTGGTGAAATGGAAAAAGGTCAGTAACCAAAGCAAACTATGGAGGGATTATAAACGTTATCTTTCTATATTAAGAGGAGTATGCCTTCCCTGCACTTTGGGAGGCCAAGGTGGGTAGATCACCTGAGGTCAGAAATTCAAGACCAGCCTGGCCAACATAGCAAAACCCCATCTCTACTAAAAATACAAAAATTAACTGGGCTAGTTGGCGCCGCCTGTAGTCCCAGCTACTACTCGTGAGGCTGAGGCAGGAGAATTGCTTGAACCCAGGAGGCGGAGGTTGAAGTGAGCTGAGATACAGAGCAAGACTCTGTCTCAAAAACAAAACAACCAACAAGAAAAAAAAAAAAGTAAAAAAAGAATATGCTTACTTGTAATGTTGTGTTCTTTGATATCTTGTAGATATTTCTGACAGACTGAGGCTACCCCAGTTGTGTCATCTATCTCCCAAAGACCAATAAATTATTGGGAAAAACTCTCACCATATCAATATATGCATATGTGTTCTGTGTATATGAATACGTACACACACAAAAAGACTTTGATAAATACTTTTTAGGGACCCTGATAGTGAGAGAAACTGGCATTCTCAAACTTCCTAGGAGTATAAATTGGAGCAATCTTTATGGAGGACAGTTTGTCAATATATATCATTATTCCAAATGCATCACCCTTTCAATAAGGATTTTTATCTCTTTTCCAATAAAGACTTATACGTGTGTTAATTACATGAAATAAACAAAAAAATAAAGCAGGATTATTTATGATAATTAAATATTTAAATAAGTTATATGTTCTTCAGCAAAAATCATGATCAAGTAAATTGTAATACAGCAATCTAATGGAATTCTGAAGAACTAGTAAAACGACTAAGTTAATTCAGACTTACCAATATTTCAAAAATCTCAATATATATTGTTTACTAAAAGGCAAAATGCATTATTATGTACAGTATGCAATTGTGCAAATGAATGTACAGTTACATATATTTAAAAATGTATAGATTATTTCTGAAAATAAAATTATTAATTTTTCACCTCTTGAGAAGAGAACTACATGGTTAGAGAAGGGAGATAGAATATTAATTGCGCCTTTATATTTTCTGTATTTCTAATGCTTTGTCATGTAGGGTTTTGCAGACTCTGGAAAGACAGCCCCTCCCAAGGCTAGCTAATTCCTAGAGCCAGTAAATAACTTTCCTGTGAGCCCACCTTTCATATGCAAACCAACCAATCCAGAGCCCATATCCCAACTACCTACTTTATCTTAGGGGCTTTTATACTCTTGGCCACTATTCCCCTACCCTAAGTAGTCCAAGGTTAAGTACTAGACAACTGGTGGCAATTTTTATTCACAAAAGTCCCCTGAAATTATTCAAACTAGACTATTCTAAACCTGCTTACCCCATCTCCTTCCCGTGGAAATCACAATAAAGGCTCTTGCCTATGCATTACTCCTGTACCCTCTGCCTCTTGACCTACCTTGGAGTTTCCCTGTGTGACTTTCTCTGGTGTGGTGTGCCCTCTCCTCTTGAGAACTGTGAGAAACAGCTAGCCTTTTAATATCAGTCCTCTCCTGTTCTGTAGACTCACCATAACTGAATAATAATAAAACCAACCTTGTGAAACAGAATCAGAGGAAAACTTATTTTCTACGGCTTGTCTTTTATCAGTTTTATGGCTATTTTACTCTTTGTAAATATTATCTATTTAAAATAAATACATTATAAAAGAAGAAGCTAAATGCCATGATATAATCTCAGTAATTTCTGACATATACTAATAGAAGCCAAAATCTCAAAATAAATACAGTTACTGAAAAGTGAAGAACATAATATGTTCTGGAATAGTCCAGAATAAATTGTTGAGCTATATGTTATTACATATTTAAGAAGCAAATCTGTCACTGTCATTAGCAATACAAGAGAACTCTGTGGCGGAAAAATACAAAATATGAGTAGAGAAAATAAAAGATCTGAACAAATGGAAAGATATACAACGTTCATATGTGTGATAACTTAATGTGGCAAAGAAACCAATTTTACCCAAATTCACCAATAATTCAATGCAATTCTAATTAAAAATTTTACCTAGTTGCTTCTAGAATTCATAGAAATGTATAAAAGACCAAAAAGCCACACCAGTTTTAATGAAGATTAAAAAATAGACTCAGCACTTAACATTAAGAATAATTATAAAACTAGAAGAGTTAAAAGGGTATGAGGGTAGGCACAAAGACAGAGTAATTTAATGATGAAACTGAAGAGGGAGCCTAGAAAAAACCTAGTTTATAAGGAATCTTGTATAGGAAAGTGGTAGCCTTACAAATCAGCAGAAGAGAATGCACTTTAATAAACAGTGCTAATAAAATTATTTGTCAATAGAAAACATGACAGAAAATAACATCTCTATCACACATCATTCATAAATAAATCCCAGAATTTATATAAGCTAAATATAATGAACAAAACTTCTAAACTTTTACAAGAAAATGTTTTTGAAAATTTTTATCATATTGGGATGGCACAAAAAAAGTAAAGAAAAATAATAATAAAATTCTGGCTTAATAGGCTCTATTTTCACCCATCTCCTTGGACAACTTTCTTCAGGACTTCAGGACTCAAAAGAGGACAATCAGCCATAGGAGTAGACAAGCTTGATTTAATGCCAAAATCTCTTCTGATTTTTATAAAACTTCCACGAGGGAGGAAGACAGGACAAAATTTTCCTCATTTTATAAGTGAATCACTGAGACATAGAAAGAAGACTGGTATTTGTCCAAGGCCATACATGGCTGAAAATGAATGACTTGAATAATTCAATGATTTTAAGTCTTGTAAATGAAACCATATTAAAAAACATAAAACATGTCAACCTCTATACATTCTGTATTGTAAATTACTACAATTATTATCTAGTCTTCCAAGATTTGTTTGCTGTCATTTTAAAGCATGTACTTATTTCAAAAATCATAATATTTTGCTTCTGAAATCAGCATCATGTAGATTTGGAATAAAATGTGAGTGTTGCAACTTCTCTGAACATCAAATAGTATTTTCAAATTTGTGTTAGCACCAGCAGATGATGCATCGTAACAACATTGGTAAGAACTACATCTCCACCTGGGAAATCTTCAAAGCATAATTAGATCGAAATTTTTAAATAATATGAATGAGACTAAGATTCTGCCTGGACTTACTGGAGTTATAAACTGTCTTCTGTGTTTCTGTACTTTCCCCATGTTGAATAGAAAATGCAGTCAAAGCTATCACAAATATTTTTCATTAAAGAATATGATGACTGAAGCTTTTATAATGGTTTAAAAGAACAGATTTGCCTTCTTATATTTATTTTTCTTGTAAATAAAGCACAGTGCTCAGTACAGGAGTGGCTTAATCACAAATACCCTTCAACCAGCTGGTTAAGTGCTTTAAAAAGCACTTATATACCAAATTGTCCAATCGGAATTAATCTTTCCATACCAAATGCTTCAATTATTATGAATTAGAGTATTCATATTTAAAAATCTAGTTTATAGATTACATTGAGTTCTTTGAGGGAGGAGGTTTTTTGCTACCACTTTTCAAATCGTCCATTACTGTCTATAGCCTTGATGCATAATAGAAGTTCAAAAAGCATGACATTTTTATGTACTAAGGAAACGTACCTTGCGGTATAGATATTGCAAGATCTTTTTTTCTTTTTGTCTTTTTCTTAAAAATTTTCTGAATTTTTAGCAAAAAGATACTTTGTTATTTGTATTTATTAATGTATCATTAAAATTTTAACAACTGCTTGTGTAAGCACCCAGGATATTCCAGGGCCTGTGTTACAAAATTATTTATAGATGCTAAATAATTTTCCTGCCAAAGTTATCATGCAGGAATGATTTTTTTTTAATTTTTGGGTGAGAAAACAGAAATGCAGGTAGGTTAAGTAGTACATTTCCCTAGTTCACAGAGCTAGTAAGAGTTAGTGCTGAGATGTGAACCTTTTCTTTATAATTTAATTTGACAATCATCATGCTAAATTGAAGAGTTCTCAGTTATACAGTTGTTTGCTGATATTTTTAACACTTTTAATTTTTTTAAAAGCCAAAATACTGGATTTTCAAGTTATGAGCTGCCATATACTTGCTATCTTAAGTTTCATACATCATTTTTTCTTGGATTCTTCTTCTTCTTTTTTTTTTTAAATATAGTCTCTCTGTCGCTCAGGATGGAGTGCAATGGTGCCATCTCTGCTCACTGCAACCTCCGCCTCCTGGGTTCAAGCAATTCTCCTCCTCAGCTGCTGCCTCAGGCACCCGAGTAGCTGGGATTATAGGCGCCTGCTACCATGAACGGCTAATTTTTGTATTTTTAATAGAGACTGGGATTCACCTTGTTGGACACGCTGGTTTCAAACTCCTGACCTCAAATGATCCGCCAGCCTCGGCCTCCCAGAGTATTTTTTTCTTGGACTCTCAAAGCATGTTTTAATTTTTTCTATCCAGTAGTTCAAGTATCTCAGACATCATCACAGGAAAAAAAAAAAATCTTTCATATTTGTTAATTAATCCGGCTTCCTGAACTGCCCGTTCTCATCAAGTTTATTCTCAAAGCCATTGGTAATCAGCGCTGTTGTGAAATTAAAGTTAGAATTCTAATTATGAGAAATGAACATCAGCATGCTTTTAATTGTTGTATATTCAGTGCACTCTTATTTGTTTGGTTGGTTGGTTTCAGGAAAACGTATCTGAATAAGCAAACTAATAAACTGCCTATTCATTCTGAAATATCATGATTTATATGCAGTGTAACTTTGCTTTTTGAAATTGATTTTGCAGCGGAAGAAAAATCTTTTTTTCAATCCTCATATGTTCTAAGTTGTAACAGACCCCTGAAACAAAAGACAGATCAACAAGAGAAAAAAAATAGAAGTTTATTAACATGTTTCTTTCATGCATAAGTGGGAAACAGGAAATGAGCAGTTCTCAAAAAGGTGGCTTTGAATTCCAGTTTATATAGTAACAAAGAAAAGTACATTTTTAGAAAAGTGACAAGACAAAGGAAATGGACTTTAAGTCTCTGGGGTCAGCAAGTTGTGGGAAGGTAAATAAATGGCAGATAAATGGGAGTTAGTAAAGATTGTTAAGGTAGATTGCTCTGGTACCATTCCCCAGGCCAATAAGGGTCTAACGGTTGTCTTCAGTGGTTAACCTTTGCTCTCCCTGGTAGAGTGAAGGCAGAGTACTTTCTGTCCTTGTAAAACTATGTACAAAAGCCAAAGAGCTTTTCTGCATCTGCTGCTTCTTCTAAATTGCCTTTAGCTCAACTTCATATTTTGAGGTGGTACATTGCGCTCTCTCACAATTCTAAAAGAGCAGATGAATTAAGATGTATATTTTTTTAAAGATGAGATTAAAGAAATACTTGCTAAAGATGATTAAATCTCTACATATGTATATGGATACACACAAATACAAAACTAAAATATGTTGTATATAACAAATCTATATAACTTATGTATTTATAACTGAAATATATATGTCATTTGTATTTATGTAATTTATATATGTTAACTCATATATGTGTGTGTATATATAGATATATGTATACACACATACACACACACAGAGTGTATGTGGAGGTAAATCTTACTTCATCTATTTTTAGTAGTATAGTAGTCAGTTAAAGATTATTTAAACTGGTAAAAAATGTAAATGACCGTTACAGTAATGATTTGCCTGTAATCTGAGATAACCATTTTTTTTTCTAGGATTTTATTTTTGCACTTTGCAACTTTTAGTTGAGATCTAGATTTAGAAATTAAAGAAAAGTTAGCTAGAAGAACAAAGAAAGAGTCAATAAAAATACTTAATAAGTGGACTAATTTTATACAAGTTTCAATACTTTTTTAAAAAAAAAACAAAAACCTATTTGTTCTTGATGTGTTTCCCTAGAATTATTTCTAACCAAAAAAAAATTACAGAGCTTGCCATAAATTTCTTGAATTTTTGGTGCATCAAGTACTTAAGTAGAAAATCTCTAAAAATTAATTTGATATTTTGTTCTATTTTATAGCATTTGGCTTTCAAGTACTAAGATTTAAAAGTTTTGTCATTAAAAAGTAAAATCCATTGAATGAAAATGTTTCAATTTTAACAAAATTTGAAGCTGTGTTATAGTGCAAATTATTTTTTAAATGGTATCTTGATACTTAAAACATTTGATACTTAAAAAAATACTTTCAAAACTTGTATGGCATGTGCCTGTAATTTCTGTAATTCAAGAATTATAGGAGTTAACTCTTGAGCTGAGACAAAAGGATGACTTGAGCCCAGGAGTTTGAAGCCAGCGCTTAGGCATCATAGCAAGCCGTATCCCTTAAAAAAAAAAAAGAAAAAAGTACTTTTTAGTTGGCTAAGGACTTTTGCATGTATTAACTCTTCCAATTCTCATAGCAACTCTATATGGAAGTTAATACGTTCGCATTAAAGATGAGGAAACAGAAGTTGAGTAGTGAGTTTTGCCCATAATGTTACTCACTGACAAGCCTAGAATTGTGTTTAATTTATAATTAATAATTTATTCATCTAACAAAAAAATTTGCCTAACACCTACTATATGCACTTTGGACATGGTAAACAATTAGTTGTCAATTCATCTACCCATCTTCTTTTTGTAGCAAACATAAGTGGTGGTGCTGAACCTATCCCTAGCTCCAGTAATTGCATTGATTGGCCTTTCCAATCAGCAAAATCCCTTCTCCCTTTTGATTGTTCGTGCTTTAGGGAAGGGCTTCTAACTCTGGCTCCAGTCAATCAACTGCCACAGTGACTAACTTAAGAGTTGTCACCTACGTTGTTCAGTGAGGGTTGGAGTCAGGAATTTTCATTTAATGTTAGATTCTTGCAATTTCTCAGAATATGAACAGAGAACAACATCCTGCCCCAGCTGATGTGAGCTGTCAATGGAAGCAAAGGGGAGAAAGCTGACAATGAAGAAAGCAGAGCAGTAGAAAGCATGAAACTGGGTTCTTGGATGTCACCAGTTCTGGATCATACTGATGCTGCGATATGCAAGTCACATGGACTAGTTAGTTCCCTCTACTATTTAAGCCTCTTTTGGTTGCGTTTTCTTTTACTCACAACTTAAAGACACAGTTAAATTCTAACATTATGTTACCTTCTCTGCTTAAAAAATTCGCTTTCCGTCCGGGTGTGGTGGCTCACGCCTGTAATCCCAGCACTTTGGGAGGGCGAGGCGGGCGGATCACGAGGTCAGGAGATCGAGACCATCCTGGCTAACATGGTGAAACCCCGTCTCTACTAAAAATACAAAAAATTAGCCGGGCGAGGTGGCGGGCGCCTGTAGTCTCAGCTACGCGGGAGGCTGAGGCAGGAGAATGGCGTGAACCCTGGGGGCGTAGCCTGCAGTGAGCCAAGATCGCGCCACTGCACTCCAGCCTGGGTGAAAGAGCGAGACTCCGTCTCCAAAAAAAAAAATTCGCTTTCCCTTGTATACAAAGACAAGAAAAACATTGTCTAATTTATAGTCCGTAGGTATTTAATTTATAAAAATGGAGTGTTTTCTATTGTTTTATTGACTTTATTTAACCATGTATCTTGTTATTGATTTTTTTCTTCAGACTGCATTACAAGACATGCTAAGCAGCAGTTTTTCTCAAATAAGATTGTTGCAGATGGTGATGACATTCCCAAGTGCACCTTGTGCTGTGATTAAGGAACAGAGATATGCAAGACTTCAGTTCCTGCCAATCACTCTCATAGATCACAGCTGAAAATACCTTTGTCCCAAGGCAGTTGTCAGCCTGAAAATTATCACCCAAAGCAGAGACAGTAGTTTGGATTAATGACAAAATGATTGATCAAGGCTAGTGAAATGCATACTTGGTCATATTAAAAGAAAATACACGAATAAACTTTACTCGGCTGGACAAAACGAGTAAGTGAAGCAGACAGCTGAGGCCATAACCCATCACAAACAGGTTAAAGATAAAAGCAGAAGTGACTAGTGTTTCGAATGGAGCTCTTGGACCTATCAACATAAACTTGGGACCAGAAAATTTCAGAATATCAGATTACAGGAGATAAATTTGGATCTTTAAAATTGAAATGTAATAAGCTTCCAATAATCAAGTAAACAGATGTCAAATCTAAGCAGTGATGCACATATGAGTCAGAATGCAATCTGCATATAGGAGAAGCATAATAACTTGAAAAGGCAAGGTTTGAGAAACTTTGGAAGATATATATGTAAGCCCTAGATAACTTTATCATTTAAGAAAGACTTGAATCTCATCCTTCCCAGTTTGTTTCTTATGGCCAATTCTAATACATGGAACCATAATTTCGGTATCTGATACCCAGGTCTATTCATTCTCCTCCTTTGTCATTCTTTACCTAGAGTAGGCATTCCCGCTTTGCCCCTTAGGTTTTAGACTGTGATTGCAATGGATCAGGTAAGGATAGAAGTGATTGAGTGAATGTGGGTTGCAGTATCATGTTATTACCTCCAAAGATACTTACATAGTGTTTTTTTCAGTTGAAAAAATTGCATGCGGTATAATTTACTTTTTTTAGTGTATAGTTTTTTCTTTGTTTAGAAAAAAAAAAAAAAAACCTATTGGTATCCAAAAACAACCAAAAAGATATTTCATCACCTTCCAAAAATAGTCTCTAATGCTACCCCTTTTTAGTCAACTACTCCCCTCCACATCTAACCAAGTAGCCACTGATTATTTTCTGTTTTTTGATTCTGCCTCTCCACAATTTCATTATTTTTTTCTCCAAAATGTCATATAAATGAAAGCATATAGCACGCAGCCCACTGAATTTGGCTTATTTTACTTAGCAAAATATGACTGAGATCCACCTATGCCATTGCATACATCAATGGTTTATTCTTTTTGATTGCTATGTAATAGATCAAACAGTTCAAATGTATTTTATTTTATCGATATACCTCATTTTGTTTATTCCCTAGTGAGTGACATTTGGCTTATTTCCAGTTTGGGGTAATTTTGAATAGAATATCTATACACATATAAACTTTCATGTCCATGTTTTTGGGTGAACATAAGTTTTCAATTCTATTAAGTAAATACCTCTAAATAGGATTGCTTGGAAGTGTGGTAAGCATATGGTTAACTGCATAAGAAACTACCAAACTGTTTTTCAGGATACCTGTATGATTTTTTTATTCCCCGCATCAACATACATATCCTTGTCAACACTTGTTTATCCAGTTTTTTTCTTTTGTTTTGTTTTATTAACCACTCTATTAGGTATGCAGTGATATATATTCATATGCTTATTTGCTATCTGTATGTTCGTATAGTCAAATCTTTGGCTCATTTTTACTAGATTGTTTGTTTTCTTGTTGAGCTTTGTGGGTTCCTTATATATTCTGGATACGAATATCTGTTGAGTTTTTTGACTTGCCAATATTTCCCAAAGTCTGTTACATGTCTTTGTCTTTTACTTTTCTTAACGGTGTCTCTTAAAAATTAGAAAATTTTGATTTTGATAAAGTTCAATTTATCAATTTTTTTTTTAAGTTAGTGGATTTTGATGTTTTGTCTAAGAACTTTTTGCCTAAGTCAAGGTCACAACAATTTTTTCTATGTATTCTCCCAGGTGTTTTTTAGTTGTTCGTTGTTCACTTATGTCTATGATCTATTTTGAGTTAATATTTCATTATAAGGTGCAATCTTTACATTGGGGTTCATTGTTGTTTGAATAAACATAAACATATAACATAACTTACATACAATTTTCTTATGGGAATTTGGTTAGATATTGTGAATTTGGCTACTTCTCCATCCAACTCTGAATTTTTGTCGTCTATTTTGAATCATGGCTGTTAAATGCATTCATATTTAAGATCGTAATGTCCTCTGTGAATTGTCTGTTTCATCATCATATTATGGCCTTCTTTATTCCTTGTAATATTTCTTCTTTTGAAACTTATTTTGTCTGATATTAATGTAGACACTTCAGCTTTCCTCTGGTTAGTAATTGCATGGTATATCATTTTCCTATTCTCTTGCTTTTGATTCATTTATCACTTTTTATTCCTCATGATAATCACAAAGCAAACAATCTACAAGAGATACACAAATGTTAAAGAAAAAGGAACCAAAGCAGCAGTATGGAAAATAACAAAATCACAAAGATGAAAAAGAGGAAGAAAGGAATGAAGGATACAAACAAAAAACAGAAATAATTAACAGAATGGCGTTAGTCAATCCTTATATATCAATAGTTACTTGAACGTAAATTAATTACATTAGTTACATCAAAAAAATAGGGTGGCTGAATGAAATAAGAAAATACAAAATCCAATTCCATGTTGCCTATAAGACCTTCTGATATTATTTTCCTTTGCTTGAATAAGTACCTTTAGTATTTCTTTTACAACAGGTCTGGCGATGAAGAATTCTTTTATTTTCCATTCATCAAAAAATTTTTTTTCAGCTTAATTTCTGAAGTATATTTTTGTTACATATAGAGTTCCGAATTAAAAGTTATATTCTTTAAGTACTTTAAAGATGACATAACACTGTCTTCTGCATCCAACCATCTCTGGTGAGAAATTAACAGTTATTTCAATCATTGCTTTCCTACATGTAATATGTTATTTTCCCTAAATATTTATATGATTTGTTTTCTTTTCCTTTCTTTTTTGTTTTCAGTAGTTTATTATGATGTATCTAGGAATTTTTTTGTGTGCATTTATCCTATTTAAGACTCCCCGAGCTTCTGGAATTCTTAAGTTTATAGGAATTTACAGATTTGGGGAAATTTTTGTTTCTACTTCATTTTTTTCTGCACCAATCTCTATTCTCTCCATCTGGGATATAGCCATACCACAAGTACCAGACCTGTTGATAATGTCTCACTCGTCCCCGAGGCTGTCTGTGCACATTCTTTTCAATCTCTGCTGTTTTCTCTTTATAAGATTGAAAAATTTTTATTTATCTATATTTTATTTCATTCTTACTTTTTGATCTTTATTCTGCTATTGAGTACATACAGTGATTTTTCCCCAGATATTGTAATTTTATTACTTTTACAGTTACATTTGGTTCTTTCTTATATTTCACTTTTTAACACTTCTATATTTTCACTCATTTAAAGTGTGTTTATTATCTTACTATATTTAATAATAATAATGATTGAATTAAAATAACAATAAATACTTACTTTTAAGTTATCTTATTATTTTTACATCATAATAGCTGTTTTAAAATTTGGCCTAATAATCTTATCATTCAGATCGTCTAAGGATAGTGATATGTTTATTTCTTATTCCTTAGAGAATTGGTCACATTGTTTAAATGTCTATTAATTTTTAATTTGGTCTTAGATGATTTGTCACGAGACACTGAGTGTTTGAAGTATGCTAATATTTTTGGAATATGCTATGTTTTCTTCTTTGTTTTGCTTGTTCAGCAGGTAACAAAACAGCATATATGTGACTCAGGATTTACTTTGACTCATGGGAAATGTTTTGCATTGACAAGTCCTGGATTGCTTGCTATGCTGCTCAGGGTCTCTCTGTCCCCTACCCCCGAAATAACTAAGGGTAAGCCAAGTTTTTGTGCTGGCTGATACTCAGAACTGAGGGTTTCTTTATTCAGTCTTTATTCTATTAGAATTTCTCCCACAATCTCCAGCTTTACTGAACTCCTTTTCCTATCCAATGCTGAGAAAAGCAAGGTTTGTCTTAGAGATTTCACTGCCCACACAGCTGTGTGACTATGAAATTTGGGCCTGCCTTCAGAAAAAGACAGTAAGAAAAGAGGAAGAAAAAATAACCACTGTATTCACTCACGCCTGAGTTCTTTTTTTAAAATCTTAATCCCTATAAAATGATTCAAGAGCACTGGATCTTGACTGGGGTTTTGCTCACACCCAAAACTTCCCGATCTCTACCTTTTAAATTCTAACACATCGTTGGGCTGGTTCCTGCTTGTTTTACTAAAATCCACTGAGGACATCTTTTGATTCATCTTAAAACACAAATATATCTGAGAAATGTAAATTTAAGCTCTTGGATTTATTCACACTTTAGGGTGCAGAGGACTCTGAAGAAAATTGATGGAGAATGGCAAGACAGTAGCGCAGATAAAAAAACTGCCTAAATTATCATTTTTCCTTAATTGAAACACATATTCAATCTGCGTAGACATAGAGTACTCAGATACGCAGCAATTTCAAATAGGGTACAGACAAGTTCATAGACAATGATCTAGAATGAACTATATTAATAATTCTATAAAGATCTTTCTAGGGACAGACAGTGCAGTAGCTCCCTTCTTATCAGTGCTTTTGTTTTCTGTGGTTTCAGTTACCTGAAGTCAACTATGATTTAAAAATATTAAATGGAAAATTTCAGATATAGACAATTCATAAGTCTTAAGTTGCATGTTATTCTGAGTAACATGATGAAATCTCACACTGTCCAATCTGTTCTGCTGGCAATGTAATCACCCCTTGGTTCAGCCTATCCACACTGTAGATGCTACCTGCCTGTTAGTCATTTAGGAGACCTCTTGGTTATCAGATTGACAAATCACAAGAAGAAAGGTGAGTAAACTACAATAAGATATTTTGAAATAAAGAGAGGGAGAACACAATCATATAACTTTTTGAGAGAGAGAGAGAATCCATGTGTCACCTAACTTTTGTTACAGCATATTGGCACAATTGTTCTAGTTTATTATTAATTTGTATTAATTTCTTACTGTGTATAATTTATAAATTAACCTTTATCATAGGTATGTATGCATTGGGGAAGAAATAGTAAATATAGGGTTTGGTATCAACTGAAGATCTTAGAATTTCTTTGAAAACATTTGAATGCAAATACTTGAAGATCAAATAAAAGCCATATTTGCTTCCCATAAGGTGAATTAATAAAAGAAGGAAATATCACATTATGATTTTTGCCAAAATTTTCTTTTAGTAACAGACAAGCTGGTAATAAAATTAAAAATTAAAATGTGTAGAATTGTGACTATACATACTTGAGCATTTGTTGGCTTATGAAAGAAATGTCATTAAAAGTTTATTTGTGAGAGTTTTACTGAGCAACTAAAACATAAAATTTCAATATAATCAAAATGTTGAATAATAAAAAATAGACCCAAATGTCTTCTATAACATTGGCTTATGTTAGAACATTTTTCATATTTTGGTTAAAATAATAAATGAGTTAATTTTATTTAGTATTTTGTGTGTTTTGTTACTGATTTGATAAAGTATCCCAAAGTTGAGATATTTTATGTGTGTTATCCTTTGCCTTCAGGCTTTTGTTTTGTTATTGTAAATGCTTCTCAACCATAAAAAAATTAGAAGTTTATATATAAAAAATTTAAGACTAAATAAAACATAATCTTTGTTTTCTAATTTTAATATCAGTGTTTGATATGCTAAAATAATTTTTATCTGATTGCTTTAATGACTTGTTCTGGGAAAAACATTATGCTAGACTGTATAATTAACCTCCCCACCCAAACAGCACATCCATGTTTTGACCCCAAATCCTTCCACTATACTAACTTACATGGCAAATTGGATTTTGCAGATCTGATTAAGTTGAAGAACTTGGCATGGGGGATTCTACTGAGGGAATTAATGTAATCATAAGAGTCTTTTTAAGAGAAAACAGGAGACTCAAAGTCAAAAAAGGATGGGAGATGACAGAAGCAGGGGTCGTAGTCAGAGAGAGAGTCAAAAAGAGAATGGAAGTTGCTACATTTCTGCCTGGCAATAGGCAGGGAATGTAGGCAACTTCTAGAAGCTGCAAAGGTATGGAGGCAGATTCTTTCTCAAATTCATTAAAAAGGAGGGCGGCTCTCCTGATCACTTAATTTTAGCTCAATGAGATTCATTTTGACTTCTGGCCTTCAGAGCTCTAAAATATGAAACCTTGCATTGTTTTCAGCAATAAGAAACTAATAGAGTCAACCTGACGTAAATTTGCCAAATTATTTTTACAAAATTTATTGTTATTTTGTTGAATACAACAGCAGGCTTTATTTTTCTTTTTATATTCAATGAATAGCCCCAGATAGATATTAATTTTAAAACACTCTAAGGATAAAAAGTGTTAAGATTTACATAATATTTAAAAACTAATGCAGTGGATAGTCATGATGAACTTAGTGAGTAAATGAATGAGTCATGTGGTAGCATTACTCTATGGCCCCCAAATTCTTTGAGATTGCTCTTATTGTGAAATGGGTCTACATCTTCTCCCCTAGTACCTTGGCTATATGATTACTTGATCAATAGAATATGATAAAACTGATTCTAGGGCAGTTTCTGGGCCAAGGTCTTATGAAACTGGTAGTTTCTCTTTCCTGTATTTGGGGACAATCTCTCTTGGAACTTGCGTACAATACTATGAGAAATCCAACCTAGGGAGATACTTAGATGGAAAGAAATCAACACTCAGCACCAATTTACCAGTCGTGCAAGTAAGTGATCTTAGAACCAGATCTTCTAGGCTAGTTGGGCCACCCCAAATAATACAGCATAGAGCACTGATAAACTACATCCATTGAATCCAGCTCAAAACTAAGACTCATAAGCAAAACATAAATGATGGTTTACGAAGCCACTACATTTGAAGTAGGTTTTGAATGCAGCAATAGTTAACTAAAATAAATAATCCATAGTCTGATCTGATCTCTATATTATAAACATTTGGGGTCTTCGAAGAGTTTCTATTTCCAACAAAACATGCTTAAATGACTAGATTATGAATCGTTACAAAAATATGTCTTGGAAAAATACCGTTACTTTTTAAATAACTTAAACACAAAAATATTTCATGACTTTTGGAAGTAATCAGAAGCCAGTATTTAGAAAATGGTGTCACAGCATGTCACAGCATGTGTTAGTTAATTCAGGGAAAGGAAAAGTGCAGTCTGGGAACAAAAATGCATATCCCATCTGCCACAGAGCTCAATAAATACCAAACCAAATATGTCACTCTGTATTATCATAATAAAATATATTGTGATAATATTTCCAGGGTAATATGTAAATAATCAATTCTGTAAATTTGTTACTGCTCTCTACTATCAGTCACAGTCATTGGTGTCTCTCAGTTGTCTCCAAAAACAAGCCCTTCAGACCTATTATATGATGGGATATAAAAGCCATGAACTTAGGATTCTTTTCTCTGTTCTATTAATGAATGCCCAGTGTTTTTACATTGTACAAAAGGGAGTCCAAGTTCCTCTGCCCACTCCACACCGTGTCCAACCCTTGCACCTTTAGTCACTGGAGAGGTAACTGTCACAAGACAAATACCACTTTGAAGTGGTATTTAAATAATGTTTTGTATTATCTCAGAAATACACTTCCCATATGTATTTCAAAACATTAAAAGTAGTTACAATTTTTTGTTTAAAATGTTATGAAATAAATATAAAATCATAATGATTATGAGATTTTGATATCTCACGACAACACTCTTTCTAAGCTTACTACAGTCATATATCTTTAATTCTGTGGTAAATCTCCCATCTTAAATAGTTGTCCTATTTCTCCATGAATCCTGAAAGTATCCTAGAAATTCTGTAAGTTTGGAACTTCAAAAATACATGTCTTACACTTTTTATTTTACTCAGAACCAGAATAAAATAAAAATAATCTGATATCACAATATCACCTCTTATTTTGGTATAAGAGATAAATTATTTCTGAAATCAGTAGCTTCAGGCCATTTGCATACAAAAGGCCTTTCTTTCAGTGAAAATGGTCTGAATTTAAAATAAAGAATTAAAAAGTAATCCAACATTTAGCACTTAGTTGGCATCTCATATAAAGTTTAAATCACACTCAGATTGATGATATTTTGGGGACCATCATAACATTTATGTTACAAATAATCATATCAACTCTATTACCTCATGTAGGAACATATGATTTTAGAAATATACAAATTTAAGTTTAATTTTTTTCTATAACATTGCACCTATAATCAACATAAAATCAAGAGAATACAGAAGTTTACTATGCTGTTGTATAAAATCTGGTGGTATAAAAAATGTTATCAAATCTCAGTTTTCTTAATAAAAGGCAGATCTCTCAGGACTAACATAAATTGAAATGCTCTAATTATGTGCGCCTTTAGAATTCCCTTGGTCCTTGGCTATAAAACTGTCAAAGTGTCAAGACAATCATCTTCCCTAGTTGTGGACAGTAAGCTGTTACCCTTTCTATCCTCTTTTCCTTCACATACCAGGTTCTTGACAGTAACTCCATCCCACTTTGTTTTTGCCACTTTGAGTCATGTTGATACATTCAATGCCTAATGCCAGCACTTTCTTCTCTCAGTAGAGAAGAAATCAGTTGTTGATATGCTGGTGTAGATTCCTGCATATGGTACAGTCCTGCCCACGTTTGGCATTCGAAATCACTCTTGATGAGCCGTTCTCATCCAATGTTCCTGAAGCAGAACAAACTTGCCAAGGAAACTATGTCTGTAATGACATAGTTTTGGAATAGACTCTTCCAGCATCAAAATCAGTCCTTCTGATAGCCACCAAAATGGCCATAAATAATCCTTGTCTCCTAGTGTGTTAGTCAATTCTCACACTGCTTGAGACTGGGTAATTTATAAAGAAAAGAGATTTAATTGACTCACAGTTCCACATAGCTGAGGAAGCCTCAGGAAACTCACAATCATGGCAGAAGGCAAAGAGGAAGCAAGGACCTCTTCACATGGCAGCAGGAGACAGAAGTGCAAGCAGGGGAAATACTAGACGCTCATAAAACCATCAGATCTGGTGAGAACTCACTCAGTATCATGAGAACAGCATGGGGGAAACCACCCTCATGGTCCAATCACTTCCTTCCCTCTACACATAGAGATTACAGGTCCCTCCCTTGACACATAGAGATTGCAATTTGAGATGAGATTTGGGTGAGGGCACAGAGCTAAACCATGTCACCTAGTATTCACACTCTCCAACATTAAATCAGAAGCAGCATGTGTTACCATTATAATACAGCAGATATGATACTGTGTGACTTCCAAGGCCATCAAAGAAATAGCACTTTCTGTCTTTGTCTTTTGGACAGCTTGTTTTGGGAGAAGCTAGCTACCCTTCCATAAGGACACTTAGCAGCCCTTAAAAGATGATCAAATGGAGAAGAACTGAGAGTCAAGAAGTCTCAAGACAAATATTAAATTAAAGGTGTAACTGTTCAATGGATGTCAGACAGTCTTAAAGCATTCCTCTAATAAATAAGAAAAGGGGAGACAATTACAAGGTTAAAAGGCAAGGAAAAAAGTAAAAACAAAAAAAACAAAATCACTTAGTTTTGTGTAAAGAAAAAATCATGAGTCCATAATAAAAACTCTGGGAACTCACTTAGACAAAACACACTCTTCGGTCCCAAATTTTCTTTAAGCAAGAAGGAGAAGCTGAGAAGATTGTACTGCTTCTCAGGAATAGTTTTTTTTTTATATATCTACTTTATAGGTGGGCAAGGTAGAGAAAGGTGATAGGAAAAACTCTCACAAATAGTAGTAAGAGATCATGGAGGGAAAAGAACAAAGAGATTGTAGGAAGCAGAATGAGAAGCTAGTCATGAATTTTACTCACCACAAGAGTAGAGAAGCCTGGCAAATGTCTTTTGAGTAACCTGATTTTCCATTTGTGCTACAATCCATGTATCAAGTCAATCACTGATAAATATGGGACTTGGATTTAAGTTGTGAGATATTTTATGTTAAACATAAGTAGTCTTGTTCAAATAAATTATTTACTGCAGCCTCAAATTGTCTTAAGAATGATTGTATCTAAGAATATTGGTATTTCAATTAATGTAACCACTGATTGCTTTGAAATTCCGGCAAACTGGCAAAATACATTTTTAAACAGTCAATGTATTTAAAAATTTAAAGTTTACTTAGTGTGTCTAAAGTAATAGCAAATCAGGATATAGTTTCTCTCATGGTTATGGCAAATCTTGAATAATTAGTCTAGAATAATTCAGTCAGGAGAAAGTTACTTTAGCAGATCTGCCTTAATTCAAGCCACGTTTTTAATTTGAGGATCATTGGGGGTAGGAATAAAAAGTTTGAAAAACAATAATTTCACATTTTACAATTTTTTTGTCATTTCCTTTTTAAATGTATCAAAAGTGCAATCCTTCAGTTTCACTTTTCCTTCAAACATAAAAAGCAGAGGTCATGTTTCCCCAAAGCTCTTTTCTCTTTATCTTTAATTTTAAAAGTTGATTTTTAAAGATATCTTTAAAGTCCTTTACCCTCAACATTCATAAGAGATCAATTGGACTTTCCTTTGGAATCTGGAATTGAGTAAGTGCATCATACAGATGAGTTGTAAAAATGCTTATCTTAATGTGTCCATTCACATACAATTCCTCTCATTTGATTCAAAGACTTTTTCAGAGAGCTTGCCTAATGTTAGCAGATGATCTCATTTTCTGACTATGGTTTGGAATAAAAAGATAAGAGATTTAATATTTTGTAAAATCAAAAAGTGCCGTGATTTTAAATATTTTATACCATATAAAACTCTCTCTGTAATTCAAGGGATCTTAGGTATTACGATTCCCACTTACAGAGGTAGAAACTAAGGCCCAAACAAATTAAATGAGTTGCCCAAGGTTACATAAGAATTATATTCCCACTGCTTAAACTTAAAACCTTCACTCTGTTGCCTATTTCATGCTGCTCCTCTCAATATAAACTTTGATATACAGAAAGATTAATCTGTCAAAGCTATGTGCAATGGCTTCCGATAAGAGAAAAGGCTAAGTTCAGAGCAGACCATGGAGTGCCCTGATGACTTGTCATTAAACAGTGGGATTTGTCCATCTACAGGCCTATAGACTGTAGGGTAGATAGGAGTGTCTTTCTTAGATATTGCAGTGCACTCTTGATGTGGGAAACAATAAAATATAATTGAATTTCTATTGTCATGCATTTAACTGTGTATTATTATATCTTTGGATATGACACCCAGAACTTTGTACTACCAGAACTGACTGGCTTCTGGAAACTATTCCCAAAAGAGACTGAGGATAGTGTCCATGCTCCTAGTCTACAGTGCACAATATTGACATATAATTGGTGTATCCACTGAAGACATTGCTACTACTAAAGTCTGCAGATATTTGCAATAGCAACTTCCTTCTGGATCTTTTTGCAACACCTTTCTAGTCTCTTATCTAAAGGGGCTTGGACCCAGTGCTTTGACCTTCATACTGATAATTTTCACTATAGTTTCCTGCAAGGGTTGAGACATTCACAAGCAAAGTTTAAGTTTGTTCTTTTTTGTCTTATTTTTCCCCCGTAGTTTTTTTTAAGAGAAAATGTGTTATGTAAGAAAAATTGGGATTATAAATAAAAGCTAAAAGTGGAGTGGCTAATTTGAGAAACTGAAAAGCTGAACTACTTAAATTTTTCTGGACTTTTTAACCTTGGATTGATAAAATGTGGCTTGCCATGAAGTGAGGGACTGTAACTTTGTTTGAGTTTGCTGCAAATAAAACAGGTATAAGCCATTACTAAAAAAAAAATAATAATAAAAATAAAAGGAAAATCAGTAATGGGTAGTATAAAGCATTCTTTATTCCTGTGATTTAGGGGTACAGAGTACAATGCAGTAAAGGCTATTGCTAAGCAAAGAAAAGTAACAAATATGTAACAGTTACTTTGGTGGTCGTTTATCCAATTTCAGAGAGTTGCTTGATATAATTTGTAAAAATTTTCATGGATAGTGAAAATTATCTTCCAGCCAATTTTTGCAAATGTGTGGATAATTCAATTTATCATTGTATTTTTGGTCCCCACTTACAGATTACAAAATCTCACTGAGTTAGTACTGTAGGGAATGGCAGACATGGGACACACTGTGATCATATTAAAATATTTGATCCAAAAGCTCTCCAATGTTTACAACTTAGCTGTCTAAACTGATGCTGGCTCCATTTTCTCCCACATAGACTGACAAAATAGAGTCATCTGTCACAAAGAACGTTAAAAACATTTCTGCCAAGCCGAGGACTAAAAGAGTGATCATGATCTGTCTTTCAGATGGGTGATATTCAGTGTCTTGACATTTATAAGGCAGATGCCACAAGTGACTGCTTTTTCCATAGGCCAAAACAAAAATGTCTTTTCTCACACTATTAACTAAGTGGAAAAGAATCACTTACAAGTGTTGGCTTTAGTAATGAGCATAAACCTGTTCACAAACCTGACTAGAGGGACATTACCTGATATAGCACATGTTCATCTGGAATTACTGATGAGTGTCTTAAGATCAAGGTCCATAAATATATTTTATTCATCACTCTTTCCCTTGTTTCTAGTGTCGTGACTAGCATGGAGAAGGTGTTCATTTAAAAAAAGTAATATGTGGAAACTAATGAAAAATAAAGATTATTATTTTAATGAAATTTTAAAATAAATTTAAAAGAACAGTCTTCATGTGGAATGGAAGACCGATATGAGATTTGATTTGCTGGAAGTCAAGCAAGACCAAGTAGGTATAATAGCATGTACCAAGGAATGAAGGTCTGAAATAATAGTGAATTGTGTCACTACATGCAGTGGAACATGGTTGACGCATAACACGTGAGTTGTAGATGGCCAGGACATGACTTTAGACAGGTGATAGGAATTCGTTTTTTGAAAGGCTTCCTGTATCACCTTAAGGAGTTTTCATTTATGTCTGTATGCTGATGAGTAGGCATTGAGCAACTATAATCAGGAGAGTGACAGGATCAAATGTTGTGTGAAGAAAAGCATGTTTATAGTTAAGGGTGGGAAAGAGTAGCTACTGCCTCTAGCCTCAAACGCCAAACACCATTTACCTGAAGTATGTGGACAGCATAATCAAACCAATTTTATCTCTCCGTTGAAATATATGGATAGAAATGGAGTTATGTAAATTTATAATTTGCCTGGAGTTCCAAATTTTTCCAAATTTCTTTGGAACTTTATCTAGAGTGCTTTATCAATTCACAATTTTATACTACTTTTCACAGTTTAAATGTAAATTTAAGCCTAGAAAATTCCAGGGCATATAGTATGTTTCTGTTCATTGATTTGATTAATCTTCATGGAGATAGCTTTTCTTCATATATTTATCACAAATATTTTGAAAACAAATCTTGTTTTGGATATAATCATACAGTAGGCACTTACTTTTTATTAAGCGACGAGATACATACAAAAGTAAAGTTTTATTGGTAAACATAGATATTTCTGTGGTGAAAACATTTCCCAAAATAAAATATCTGTTCTGGCTGCCAATATAAAACAAGACAAAGATGGTATGTTAAGAAAATTAAATCATTTACTCTTTGATGTTTGTGATAGCTGTTAAGTTAAAATTCATTTCACATTTAATTCCTTGAAAACAATGTGTAGTTGAAAGAATTACGGCATCATTGTGTTAAAATCTAATTCACCCCTGTGACATTTCTTGTCTGATATATACAAGCCTATCTTCTAAGTATTACAGAGTTACAATGAGGAAAAAACACATTGTATCATTAAAAAAGGCAAAGGAAAAATAGACTACAATTATAGTAAACTTGATAACTTTTGTAATAGACAAATACACAGATTGCCACAGAATACTTAGTTTAGAAAAAGTCCCTTCAATGAGGAAACATCTGTGCCAAGCTTGAGGCATGAATAGGAGATCATTAGACAGGCCTAAGCAAGCAGAATGGCAATGAAGTTAAGGAGATATAAAATGAATGACATGTTAAGGAAGGCACAAACTGTGTGCGTTTGTGTATGTGTGCCCATGCACATGTATGCTTGGGTGAGGGTTGGGGGGCTAATTATAAAGTATCACAAGAAAGCATCAAAAGAAGGAACAGAAAAGTTACGTTGGAGCCAGGTTGTGAAGGGTCTTGGGTGCCTTGCTTCAGGTCAATTCTAGAAATACTAATTTAATACTCATGAGAGAAATAAAGGACAGGATTTGAGGTGATTTTCATAATGGATATTTTTTATATGTGGGGATAATGGGAGGGAATAGAAGTAAAGATAGTGTCGAGGTCATGCCCAAATTGTTGGTGACATTGTAATTCAGGACCTCAGGTATTATATCTACAGAGCAGACGAGATAGGTTAATAAGACAGACCTTAGAGATAAGTGAGGCCAGACTAACTTTCTCCAGATTCCTTAGTCCATTCTACTGGAAAATTGTTATTGAAGTTGAACAAGGAGATTTAAATGGAAAACCCCAAGCCTAGAAAACAGATATGGGCAGCTAGACTCAAGTTACACTTTGTAACTAAATGAAAAATATGCAAACCAGCAAATCAGAGTGGAATAAATTTTGATCAGTCTTCCAAATAGTGTCATGGATAAATGACTGCACAAAATTAGACACGAGCAATACAATTTTTAAAGAGTTATTAAAATGCACAACGCCAGTACTTTGTTAATATGGACTGTTTGGTGATTCTTATAATTCTATGTGGGACAGAAAATTAAAACAAATCTTTTGTATTTATTAATTAACATTCCCTCTGATATGTGGTCCTTGTAACTGTACATAGTTCATGGTGTTATAAAAATACATAGTATTTGCTCAATAAATATTTGTGAAATAAAAGAATACATGACCGAGTCTAGTGGCCCAGATGTTTTCTGCAAACTGTAGTAAATTCTAAACGTTCTGAAGTGTACAGTTTTTTTATGCAACTTACCATTATGTTAGCCACTTTAATAACTACATTATCCTTTCAGTTATATTAAGCTTGTAATTAATTAGACCACAACATTAATGACTTTAAAATTTCTGTTTAAGGTGATACTTCTCAATCACTGATCAGCTCCAATCCTAAGTGTTCAAGAATTATAGCACTGAAAGTGTCAACGGAGAGACTGGTGTCTTCGCTGTGTTTCCAGTACTGTCTAATATGGGCTACAAATTCATAGATTTCAAAGAGGTCATAAGTTCCCTGCTTGCCAAGAATAAAATTCACGTAAATGATGTGACTGTACCTTCAACATAAAAGCTAGAATCTAGTAGCAATTCTCTCACAGCTGGAGGCCTGGGTTTGTTATAGTCAGACAAGACTTTGTAATAATTGGGGAATTCGATGCCATGGTGTGTACAACCTGATGACTTTGATATAAGAGGTTATGAAATGTAGTAGAAGTAACATGTAAGCGTGGGCTGCTGAAAACCTGGGTTTGCTTATATCCTGGTTCTGCCACTTACCAGATTATTATTAGATATTCACTTGTTCATTCATTCACCAAATATTTCCTGAAGACCAACTAAGTGCCCAGCCACTCTATTCTCTAGACACGCAGCAACAAACAAAACTGACATACTCTATGCCTTAAAGGAGCTTATATTCTTGTGTAAAAACAATAATGAGCAGTTTAAAAAATAATTTCAGAAAATAATAATTTTGAATATAAATGATAATGTGATAGACATTGATGCATGTGGTAGATGGAAGCAATATCTAGAAAATTGGGCAGGCAGTATATGAGGCAATATGATGCAACTGCACATAAAATGTGTGTCTTTGAGTAAAGGCAGATTTCTTTTGAGATAATATCTGAATGATGTGAAGTCAGCTGTATGAACTAAATAAATTGATTGTGTTTCTTTCCCTATAAATTTGGAATAAATACCTACTTTGTGAACTAGTTCTATGGATTAGAAAAAAATAGCGTGTGGGAGGTGAGCATTGTGGATTGGCACATATTAGGACCTTGAAAAATGCAGGTGGTAAGGTATTGTTTGTAATAGTGGTTGACAATAGCAATAAATGTTAGTGCTTAAAAATGGTATTTGTTCCTTGAAGAAGTAACTCAGGGAGAAGTTTATTTGGAATCTTTTCTCATAATTGCTATCCTCTTTTTTAGAGTTTCTCTGCATGTTTGGAATCTCACAAACACTTTCTGGTGTCAGATGAAGCCTGTTTGTTTTATTGTTTTCACACCCTGTGCTAATCTAATCAGCTACAGATGTGATGACTTTGTCCTGGCACATTCTGCATTATCCTGGCTCTGAAGAGAATTCATGTTACAGAACCACACTTATTATTGAAGCCTAGATTATTAGTCCCTCCAACCATTTACTGACCTCTTAATAGCAAGCTTTAAATACAGAGTATCTCCATTTTTATCTGCAGTTCATTCTATTTGTTGTCTGTACCACACTTTTTAGGCTCAAAGGGTACTCTAGGGCAATGGAGATGGCCCATCCTTGCGATTACATGAATGCTCAATAAAAAAGAAAAATAAAAGGACATTATAGACACTCCAAATGGAAATTGCAAAGTAAAGTATAGTGCAGTAGGTCCAAATGCATGTTTGCCTTGCACAGTGCACTTAATAGTAATATTAGGTTGGTGCAAATGTAACTACGGTTTCAGGTTATGAATTTCAAATCATCATAAATAGGCTCAAATATTTATTAATGAAAATAAAAATCATTACAATCATCGCATTTTTGCCAACAAGAAATGTTTGTTTATTCCTGTAGCGGAAAAATCCTTGCTTCGGGACTCGACAAACTCTTGGAAAGCATTCTCTGCATCCATTGGTCGTGGAAGCGTTTTCCCTGCAAATAAAAAGTTGCAGAGATACTTGAAGAAGTAGTAGTAGAAGTAGTAGTAGTAGTAGTAGTAGTAGTAGATAATTGAAGAAGTAGAAAAGTTGCAGAGATACTTGAAGAACTACTACATATTCCGGTGAATATGGCGATGAGGAAAAACTTCACAGCCCAATTTGTTCACGTTTTGAAGCACTGGTTGTGCGATGTGCAGTCGGACATTGCGGTGGAGAATTGGCCCCTTTCCGTTGACCCGTGCCGGCTGCAGGCATTGCAGATTTCGGTGCATCTCATGGACGTGCTGAGCACACTTCTCAGATGTAATGGTTTTGCTGGAATTCAGAAAGCTGCAGTGGATGAGACCAGCAGCTGACCACCAAAAAGTGATCACATTTTTTGGTGTGATTTTGGCTTTGGGAAGTGCTTTGGAGCTTCTTGTCGGTCCAATCGCTGTGCTGGCTGACGCTGGTTGTTGTATAGAATCCACTTTAAGTCACACAATACAATCGGATAGAGAAATGGTTTGTTGTTGTCGCATAGAATAAGAGAAGTTGACACTTCAAAAGGACGAAGTTTTGGATTTTCTCTCAGCTTATGAGCCAGCCACTTATTAAGCATTTTCACCTTACCAATTTGCTTCAAATGCTGAATGACCATAGAATGGTCGAACTGAAGTTGAGTTCTTCGCAGCTTCTCGTGTAGTTGTTAAGAGGATCAACTTCGATGATTGCTTCCCGTTGTGAAACAGGAAAAGTTCCCTTATCCCCCCTCACAGCTCATGCAGTGGGGGTGTGGCTTGCTTCTTAGGTATCCTGCTGCTAAAACCTCTAGTGGAGCATGCAGACAGGCAGGTTGTGGTCCTGGGCTCCAACCCCAGGACAGTGTCTAGGGGTGAATGTTTACAGCCCCAGAGGGCGTTTGTTACAGTGTGCTCTTTTACTTTTGCTGTCTGTAGGCAGCTTGTATTCATCAGTTCAGTTAGACCCTCTCCTTTATAGCAAGGACAAAGGGTTTTCTGTATCCCTGGTTCTTCCACTAGTGTGCTGGAAAACCTGGATAACATGTGGGCTTGGAGAATGAGTGTGAAGTTTTATTGAATGGTGGAAGGAGCTCTCAGCAGATGGATGAAGAGCCAGAGGGGGACGAAGGGGGAAGATGGTTTTTCCCTGGAGTTGGGCCATTCAGTGGCCGAGCTCTTCTCTGACTGTCCTGGCCAGTTCCCCTCGGGCGTCCACATCATTCCGCTGGTAGATGGCCTGCTGGTGTCTGCTGGGGCCTGTCTGTGTGCTCTTCCACTCCTCCATTCCTCTCGATGTCCAGCAGCCTGTATGCTCTTCTGCCGGTGTGTTCCTCTCAACGTCCAGCCACTTGTGTCTGTGCCCTTTAGGGTCTTGGGGTTTTTATAGGCACAGGATGGAGGCATGCAGTGCCAGGGTGGTCTTGGAAAATGCAACATTTGGGCACGATAACAGGAGCACCTGTCCTCACTTAGGTCTGTGGGCACAGGCCCGAGGGTGCAGCCTCATCAGGGACCCCACATTTTTCTACCCAGCACTTCCCTGTCCCCCTCCCATATCCATTGGTCCTTGCCAACTTCCAGTGGCCAGCCACTATGCTCCTCATCTTCAAGGCTCTCATCTCCTTTGCAAAACTTCTTGAATCACCATTGCACTGTATGTTCATTAGCAGTTTCTGAGTCAAACGTGTTGTTGACGTTGCGAGTTGACTCTGGTGCTTTACGACCCATTTTGAACTTGAATAAGAAAATCACTTCAATTTGCTTTTTGTCTAATATCATTTCCATAGTCTAAAATAAACATAAAATAAACAGCAAGTAAAAAGTAATTCCCAAAAACATAAAGCTAGAAATGCCCATTAAAACGAATAACATAACCACATTTATTTAAGAATGTATTCCAATATCAAATGGCAAATTTCAACAATGCATAAACCACAGTTAGTCTGAACCAACCTCATACAATGATAATTAAACAAGATGTATAAAGAGGTTTACATTATTAAGAAAAGCAAAAGAGGGCCAGCCTAGTTAATTGAAACTTTTTGAAAAAATAATAAGTTCTTGGCCTTCAATTTTGAAGTCTGAGGTGAATTACTCAGGACAAGGGAAGAGTAGCTTAAGCTCTGCCCGCAATGGGATTCCACTGCAGCATATGCCCTCTACCATCCCAACATAGTGTGCCCTTTGCTTATAAACCATATACACATTTTCAAAAATATAATTTTAAGGAAGGCCAAATTAGTGGCTTGCCTATTAGCCTTATATTTCAAGCTTAAAAAATCTAACTATAGATTATCCTTTATTAATGTTTAGGTAAACTGAGGATAAAACTTTCTAGTTCCAGTGAAACCCAGGTAAGGCAGTCTCTCCTTGGTTTTGGGCAATGGCAGTTGATGATTCTGTCTTCTCCGTCATTGCTTATTCCTTACGCCAGTAATGGTGCCTGACACCTAAAAGGCAATCAGAATATAGGGTGTGTTACTATGAAGTAGTTAGAGCGAAACTGAGAATGGAATTTAGTTAGTGTAGCATCACACAACTAAAGAGTGAAGTTTGTAAATGACTATTCACGCATAACAATCTTTGAAATGCCTAATTGTTTTCAGGAAAAAACTTTTCTGGATCAATCATTTTGGAAATTGCTTCAATTCTTGTCTTCACTTTCTATGCATGTACAGTATGCATGTGATAAAATTATTCTAAAATTTAGAAGAAATATAATTTTTGACCCAAATCACATGAAACTAAAGAGAACATTTCCAAATTTGGAAACATTTACAAAATCTTCTCCCTGGATCTTAGCCCTGCTTGCTGCCAGCAGATATTCATACTTTTGCGTTTCAATTTCAAATTCTTTGGTATCATTCATCTTTTTTGTTTGGTTGCTGTTATTGTTATTGTTTTCTGGTTACTTATTTTTCAGCTTTATTGAGGCATAACTGACAAATAAATATTGTATATATCAAAGGTATACAATGTGATAATTTGATACATGTGTACATTGTGAAATGATTACCAAAATCAAGTTGATTAACACACCCAGCACTTCACATAGTTCGTGTGTGTGTGTGTGTGCGTGGCGAGAACACTTACGAGCTACTCTCTTAGCAAACTTCAAGGCCAGGCGCGGTGGCTCACGCTTGTAATCCCAGCACTTTGGGAGGCCGAGGCGGGCGGATCACGAGGTCAGGAGATCGAGACCATGGTGAAACCCCGTCTCTACTAAAAATACAAAAAATTAGCCGGGCGTGGTGGCGGGCGCCTGTAGTCCCAGCTACTCGGAGAGGCTGAGGCAGGAGAATGGCGTGAACCCGGGAGGCGGAGTTTGCAGTGAGCCGAGATCGCGCCACTGCACTCCAGCCTGGGCGACAGAGCGAGACTCCATCTCAAAAAAAAAAAAACTTCAAGTAGGCAATATAGTATTATTTGTTATAATCACCATGCTGCAAATTAAATCCCCAGAACTTATTCCTCTTACAACTGAATGTTTGTACTCTTTGTTCAATATCACTCCATTTCCTCCACCTCCACTTCCTGGTAATCACCATTCTACTCTCTGTTTCTTTGAGGTGAACTTTTTAAGATTCCTTATATCAGTCAGAGTATACAGTATTTGTCTTTCTGTGTTTGTTGTTTTATTTAATATAACATGTTATGTCCTTCAGGCTCATTCATCTTGTCACAAGTGACAGAATTCCCTTTAGTTTTTAAGACAAAACAGTATTTCTTTGTGTAAGAATAAGCATTCCTTTATTCATTTGTCTGTCAACAGATGCTTAACATTGTTTTCATATCTTGGGTATTGTAAATAATGCCAGATTGAACATGGGAGTTCAGATATATCTTGAGATAATGATTTCTTTCTTTGTCTATATACCAAGTAATGGGATTCCTGGATCACACAATAGTTCTATTTTTAGTTTTTTAAAGAAACCTGCCAACTATTTTCCGTAAAGGTTGTAACAATTTACATTCCCACCAAAAGCATACAGGGGATCTCTTTTCTCTATACCCTCACCGATATTTGTTATCTCTTTTCTTTTTGATAACAGCCATAATAACAGGTGTGAGTGATATCTATGCATGTGGTGGTTTTGGTTTTCATTTTCCTGATGTTTGGTGATGTTGAGTACCTTTAAATACATCTATTGGCCATTTTAAAGTCTTCCTTGGAAAAAATGTCTATTGAGATCCTTTGCTCATTTTTTATTCTGGTTATTGGCTTTGTTTGCTATTAAGTTGTATGAATTTCCTATATATTTGGGATTTAACCCCTTAACAGATATAGAATATATGCTTTGCAAATAGTTTCTCTCATTTCATAGGCAGCCTTTTCATCTTGTTTACTCTTTCCTTTGTGGTATGAAAATTTTTAATTTGATGTAGTCTCACTTGATTCTGGTTTTGTTTTTAATTTTGTTGTTGTTGTTGTTGTTTTTACTTTTCCTGCCCACACATTTGGTGTCATCATAAAAATAATTATGCCTCTGACAAAGGAGTAATATACCAAATCTACAAAGCACTCAAACAACCCAACAAGAAAAAAAAAAATCCCATTAAAAACTGGAAAAAGGACATAAACAGATATTTCTCAAAAGAAGAAATACAAGTGGCCAAGAAGCATGTGAAAAATGCTCAACATCACTAATCATCAGATAAATGTATATTAAAGCCACGATGAGATATTGTCTTGCTCAAGTCAGAATGGCTACCACTAAAAAGTCAAAAAACAACAGATACTGATATGGATATGGAGAAAAGGAAATACTTATACATTGTTGATTGGAATGTAAACTCGTTCAACCTCTACGGAAAAGAGTATGGAGATTTCTCAAAGAACTAAATATATACTACCATTTTACTCAGTAACCTTCCTACTAGGAAGGTCAGAGAAAAAGAAATCATTATATTAAAAAGACACCTGCAAAAAAAAAAAAAAGACACCTGAAATTGTGCATTCATTGCAGCACTATTCACAATAGCAAAGTCATGGAATCAAGTTAAGTATTCGTGAATGTTTGGCTGGATAAAAAATATGGTATATATACACCATGAAATACTACACAGCCATAAAAGAGAATGAAATCATGTATTTTGCAGCAGCGTGAATGGAGCGGGAGGCAATCATCCTAAGTGAACTAACTCAGAAGCAGAAAAACAAATACCACATATATTTACTTATAAGTGGGAGCTAAACAATGAGTAAACATGGACACGAAGATGGAAACAGTAGACATTGGAGACTTTTATTTAGCTTTCATAGAGAAAATATTACTCATAAAATGTTTTTCTTCTGGCTGGCAAATATACCATGAATGTTGCTGTTACCAAGTTACATTTTAATAACATGTAACATATCCCTGCAGAGGAATCTTAAAAACATACTGCTGGGTAATGTTGAGTAAAAATGGCAAGGCACAACTACTTATATATACAATAAACAACCATTTCTGTACGGACTTAAAAATAAGAAAAAATGATTTTTAATTTTCATGGACATATAGGTATAGTAAATCTGTTTTAAATAGAAAAAAGATTGATTAAAAAAGTAAAAAGCAAATTCAGGATAATGACTACTTTCTGGATGAAGAAGTCAGTAGGATAAGATGGGATCAGGGCGCAAATTGGGAGTATATTATTTCTTAAATTAGGTAGTGGCTCACAAATGCCTTTTGAATTATAATACATATCAATTATGTATAGCTATGCATATTTATATATATATAAGTGGCACCGATGCAATTTGTTTTCTTAATATATCGAATATATTATTTTGATAACAATATTTTATAATTAAATGTAACAAATTCTATACATAAAATTAAAACATGATCAAAAATTATCTGTGCATCAATACACACTACAATAATGAAAAGATTCTTTAATGATGATGTATACATTTGCTTAGAAAACTTCCAATCTGGAGGCTCAAAAAGTGCATCTAATTTAGCCTTTTATTTATCAACATTACTAGTGTTTCAGTGTCATAAAATTAAAGAGAAGCTTAATTCCTACCTATTGGAGATTTTTGTCCATGTAACAACAAAAAAAGTAAGAAATCACAAAAATGTGCTGTAAATATGAAAAAACATGCTTCTTTTTTACATTTTTCAGTTTCTACTTCTGAAAATACTTATCTTTATATTTCTTCTAAAAGCTAAGTTGTAATTTCATTATTAATAGTTAATAAAATGGACAGCAGATTTAAAGACACAGGATTAAGCTTTTAGCTCTGAAAACAGTTTGATTTTAGAAATAACTCAAATTCTCTGACTTTCAGTTATTGTATTTTTAAAAAGAGAAAGTTGGGTAATAGAGCTCGTTCATTCCTTTTTTTATTATTATTATACTTTAAGTTTTAGGGTACATGTGCACAATGTGCAGGTTTGTTACATATGTATCCATGTGCCATGTTGATGTGCTGCACCCATTAACTCGTCATTTAACATTCAGTATATCTCCTAATGCTATCCCTCCCCGCTACCCCCACCACACAACAGGCCCTGGTGTGTGATGTTCCCCTTCCTGCGTCCATGTGTTCTCATTGTTCAATCCCCACCTATGAGTGAGAACATACGGTGTTTGGTTTTTTGTCCTTGCGATAGTTTGCTGAGAATGATGGTTTCCAGCTTCATCCACGTCCTTACAAAGGACATGAACTCATCATTTTTTATGGCTGCATAGTATTCCATGGTGTATATGTGCCACATTTTCTTAATCCAGTCTATCATTGTCGGACATTTGGGTTGGTTCCAAGTCTTTGCTATTGTGAATGGTGCCACAATAAACATACGTGTGCATGTGTCTTTATAGCAGCATAATTTATAATCCTTTGGGTATATACCCAGTAATGGGATGGCTGGGTCAAATGGTATTTCTAGTTCTAGATCCCTGAGGAATTGCCACACTGACTTCAACAATGGTTGAACTAGTTGACAGTCCCACCAATAGTGTAAAAGTGTTCCTCTTTCTCCACATCCTCTCCAGCACCTGTTGTTTCCTGACTTTTTAATGATCACCATTCTACCTGGTGTGAGATGGTATCCCATTGTGGTTTTGATTTGCATTTCTCTGATGGCCAGTGATGATGAGCATTTTTTCATGTGTCTGTTGGCTGGATAAATTTCTTCTTTTGAGAAGTGTCTGTTCATATCCTTTGCCCACTTGTTGATGGGGCTGTTTGTTTTTTTCTTGTAAATTTGTTTGAGTTCATTGTAGATTCTGGATATTAGCCCTTTGTCAGATGAGTAGATTGCAAAAATTTTCTCCCATTCTGTAGGTTGCCTGTTCACTCTGATGGTAATTTCTTTTACTGTGCAGAAGCTTTTTAGTTTAATTAGATCCCATTTGTCAATTTTGGCTTTTGTTGCCATTGCTTTTGTTGTTTTAGACATGAAGTCCTTGCCTATGCCTATGTCCTGAATGGTATTGCCTAGGTTTTCTTCTAAGGTTTTTATGGTTTCAGGTCTATCATTTAAGTCTTTAATCCATCTTGAATTAATTTGTGTATAAGGTGTAAGGAAGGGATCCAGTTTGAGCTTTCTACATGTGGCTAGCCAGTTTTCACTACCTGACTTCAAACTATACTACAAGGCTACAGTAACCAAAACAGCATGGTACTGGTACCAAAACAGACATATAGACCAATGGAACAGAACAGAGCCCTCAGAAATAATGCCGCATATCTACAACCATCTGATTTTTGACAAACCTGACAAAAACAAAAAATGGGGAAACGATTCCCTATTTAATAAATGGTGCTGGGAAAAGAGCTTATTCATTTCTAAAGTTTTACGTTGTATGCTGGAAAAGTCCCCAGTTTGATATTTGGTCTTTCACTCTCTCTGCATGTTTATACAGTGTTTTATGGAAATATTTATCAATATTTAAACCCTGCTTTCCAGAAGGAACCAAATACCATCATTGCATAGCTTCAGGTGACATAATGTTCTCCAGTCACATCTCATACTGATGTAAATGTCTTCTTTAGTTCATTAGCTGGAGAAATTGAGTAGCTACAGAGTGACTAGAACAAAGGTCAGCCTTACAATTCATGTCTATTTTTGTTCTCTTCATCTTCTTAGTCTGGTATTTTCAATAGCATCTGTTTTTTTATATAGGCCTACTAGTTATTCCTGTACAAGGCAGTGTATTTCAATCATGCTTTGCCTTTTGCATAACATGAGACAACTTTCAGTTAGAGCAAGATATAATTGTAAGCATCTCTAAACATGATCATGTCTTTCTTTTTTTTCCTTCTTTTTTTCTTTTTCTTTTTTGAGACAGTCTTGTTCTGTCCCCCAGGCTGGAGTGCAGTGGCATGATCTCGGCTCACTACAACCTACGCCTCCCAGGTTCAATTGATTCTCGTTACTCAACCTCCCAAGTAGCTGGGATTAGAGGCGTGCGCTACCATGCCCAGTTAATTTTTTTGTATTTTGAGTAGAGATGGGGTTTCACCATGTTGGCAAGGCTAGTCTCAAACTTCTGACCTCAGGTGATCCACCCACCTCAGCCTCCCAAAGTGCTGGGATTACAGGCATGAGCCACCGCGCCCGGCCGATAATTTCATACTGTAGAATTGTATGCCATATTCTATTGGGAGGGATGTATGTGAGTGTATATGCATATGCATGTGCCTGTGTCTCTGTGTGTCAGCAGCAATTATGCAGACAGAGAGTAAAAACAATATTATTTCACAAGACATTAGAAATTTATATACCAAAATAATTGATATGAGTGATGCAAAATACAACAGAGAGTCTCATAAACTCATAAGGTGACGTTCTCATAAGTTTTGAATCTAATGCAAATGAGGAAATTGTCCTTAAAGAGAGGCTGCTACTCTCAGGTGCTGCTTGGAACTTCCAAATGTGTCACAACATTTAATCTTTATAAATCTAAAAACAAATTAATATTATTACCAAGAAAAACAAAGTAAGGCTCTGCAGTGTAAGCACCTTTCCTGAGGTCACAATTGGTAGTGACAACAGATTCTTGAACTCAGTTCTGAATCAAAAGTACCTGCTTTCTCACTGACCATGGAAACAGCCAACCAACTGTAACTCACTACACAGGGCCCTGTTCATATTATCTTTAGTAGTGCCTAAGTGAAATTTTAATATTAAAAAGTTTAATGTAAATACTTAATTAATATAATAACTTCCATTGAAACTATTTCTTATATCAATGCATTACATAATTCCTTTACATCTAATGTGCATGCACTGCAATTCCAACAAGTTGTCATTTTTGATCTGAAAACTTTGATAATATTTCTATTTGTGCTAAAAAATTGTCTGTAACCAGAAGACATATTCTTGGAAGTGTAATGCTTACCTTTATCAACATATCAGACAAGGCTGACTTTTCCAGCTCTAAGAAATATTGTGATAACACTAATATTGACATTTGAGCTAGTAGTAAAACAAAAAGCTGTTTTGATACAAGCATTCTGTTTCCCTACACCCCTCATCAAACTGTAAGCCCCTCAGGGACAGAGACAGTTTCTTTTCGGCCTATGTGCTTGAACATTGCATGGAATATATTCGATGTTTAATAGATATACGTGATGACTAAAAAGATACTCCTGAGATATTTTCATGCATTAACTTGATTGAGGGACATTACATTACTCTATGTAATGATAAGGATTAATATTGTGAAGTTAGCCAATATTAAGACTTAGTAGCAAAATAAAATATTAGGTGATAATTTAATTTTATTTGGTTTATAGTTTCCCATTGTTCTGTGCAGCATTTCTCAGTTGCCACTTTCCTGCTATGATGGTTAATTTTATGTGTCAGTTTGTCTAGGTTATGGTACTCATGGTACCCAATTTTTGGACAAACACATCTAGATGTTACTGTGAAGGTATTTTTGAAAATATGATAAACATTTAAATCTTGGACTTTGAGACAAGTACATTTCCTTCCATAATGTATGTAGGCCTCAACCAATCATTTGAAAGCCTTCAGTGAAAAAGACTGAGGTCCCTGAGAAAGAAAAATTTCTGCCTCTAGACTGCCTTCAGACTGGAGCTGCAGCATCAGCTCCTCATGGGTCTCCAGTCTACCCACCTGACTTGTAGATTTTGGATTTGCCAGCCTCCACATCACAGGAGCCAATCCCCTAAAATCTATCTCTTTCTGTCTATGTAGGTAGATACATAGATCCCAGTGATTCTGTTTTTCTCTGCAGAACTCTGACAAATACACCTGCTATGGAGGAAATATTTGATTAGCCTTGAGCCCAGTTCTTTCTTTGCCCTTCATTTGGGACAGGGGTAGTAACTCTATCATTATACCTGTTTCTTTCTTCCTTAGTATGCCTGTAATCTTGAAAAAAAAATCTATCTCTTACTGTCCCATAGTGTAATAGGTATGAGAGGATCGTAGTCTCTAAAGTACTCTATTATAAATAAAACAGATCAGAATTTGAAGACCAGCTCTCTCGCTCTCTAGCAGCATAGCCCTAGTAAAATAAGCCTCAGTTCAGTTATTTATGAAATTAAAGGTAATGCATGGGAGATAAAGTCCTTAGCACAAGGTGAAAAAAAGATCAATATTATTATTAGCCATTTCACCCAGTCAAGAAAATAAAATGTCAGTGAAAGACTTTCTTGTGTTTTATTAATACTGCTACAGATATACTCTAAAAATCGATTGCTGCTAACATTGCTGGTTCATTTTACATTGGTGCTTTTCAAATGTATTTATTAAAGATAAAATAAGGTTGGTAACTCAAGTTTAAGATTATTTCTTGGAACAAATAATATGCCAGAAGAGTAAAAGATCACAAAGAAGTTTCCACTGTGTAGGAATTGCTTCTGTCCAACCAATCCCATTTGCACAGGTAATTAATTACAAACTATGTATTGGGCATCGGTGTTGACTGAGGACTTCCTGCACTGTGGTAAATTCCATTTTAGATGTTATCGTGAAGCCATCTATTTTAGCAGATACCCAGCAAGTCTGCAGCACTTTCCATGTTTCAGTCAGAATAGTTTTCAGCAGAATCCCTCTTTCTTGTTCTTTAACATTTATTACTGTGGGCCACATCTCCACAGGCTCGTCAGTGCAGAGTGGCCCAGACAAAGCAAGGTTTATATTTGCCTTTGGCTCATTCGTCTCCACATGTCTGCCCACCCCTTCACCTGCCATGATCCAAGAGCCTGAAGAAAAATGCACTGGTATGATTCATCTCCTTCATGTGGATGTCTCAGCTCTGCTGCTGCTGCGATAACCCCTGCCTCATATTATGGACTGAATATGATGAAAAGAAGCAGGAACAAAGACATTTATCCCAGATATTAAAGAGCTCTAGCTTCAAGATTGAATCATTACAATTTACATCATTAGTCACAATAAATATAACCTATTTTCTGAAATTTAAATTATGTTCCTAAACTTTTGTCATTATTTCTGACACTGTTTTGGCGAGAATTTGCTTCTCTCAACCTTAAGGAAGTCATGCTACCTATCCAAAAGATAATCGGCACTTTTTCTTTTTTCTTTTGCTTTTCTCTTTTTTTTTTTTTTTTTTTTATCAGCATTGTCTTTCTTGCTAAATGAATACAGATCTCATTTGAGTCCCAACAGGTCAGTCCCACGGCATTTACTAGTGATTTTTCTAGAGGGGGTGGGACACAATGTGAGATGAAGGAACATGTTTTTAAGAGATCTAAGAAAGATTTCCTTTCCTGTTTGCAATGGAGAGTCATACAAAGAGAAGTCCATTTAATCCCTGTTCTCTTATTTCCTAGTTGAGATTCTGTCCTTGTGAGGCTGTAATGCCTAGAGATAGGACTGAAATATCGGAATTATGAGAAGAGATATTGCCAACCTTCTTTCCACACTGTGGATAGATATGATGCGATGTATCTAGTTTATTCCTGATACTGTTAGTTGAGTGCGCAAAGTCTGAAACATTCTGCATAGAGATTTCATATTCAATAATACAGCATCTATTTTTCAGGCCTGTTTTAGTTGGAGATTGTATTCCTCGCAGCTGAATGCTTTGTGCTGCTAAGTATGGGATCCGGTTCCCTCCCTCCTAGTACTTTGCAAAGGAAAGGGGAATTGGCTGTGGATTGATAAGTAGCTTAGTCAGAAAGTGCTGAGTGAGGACTAAGTGAAAATCTGAAGTGCAAAGGTCAGAAAAAAATTATTGGAAAGTAAGTGTCATTTTAAATAATAGAAATTTCAAAATTGTAAGCAGAGGGAAAACTATGTCTTACTTAAAGTGCAAAGGGTACACTTGAGTCTATGAAGAAGAGCCAAACCAAAGAATCTCAGAGAATCTGCTCCTCCCAAAAGAGGAGAAGAACCAGAACAAGGGTCAAGAAAGAAGGTTAAACAAATGCCATGAAATGGCTAGGGTGCTCACAGCTAGTGTTTTTACAATCAATCTGCCTTAAAAGCCCAGGTTAAGAGCTATGGGTGGGCTCATTTTTAAAATCCCACAATCCTTTCTATTCCTTTTTGCCCAAGTTTCATGCTACACGCATCATCTTGTTAGGAAGGGACTTATAAGCACTGATAGCTCCGAATACGTCATTTTCTGACTTATTTTCTAAGATAATCAGCCAAATCAGCCTTATTGCTTTGCAAAATGTGATACCAAGAATATGCCAATGATATTTTCATATACTCTGTGGTATAATCTGAATTACCATGCCCCCTCCACAACTGACGTTGAAACTTCATCCCAATTGTGGTACAATTAAGAGGTGGAACTTTTAGGAGGTAATTAAGTCATGAGGGTGAACTGGGTCATAAATGAGATTGGTGCTCTTATAAATGGGGCTTCAGGAAGCCTTTTTGCCTTTGCCACAGAAGGTACCACCCATGAGGAATGGGCTCTCATCAGACACCCACTATGCTGGGGACTTCATTTTAGACTTCCCAGCCTTCAGAATTGTGAGAAATAAACTCCTGTTTTTTTTTTTTTTTTTTTTGAGACGGAGTCTTTCTCTGTCCCCCAGGCTGGAGTGCAGTGGCGCCATCTCGGCTCACTAAAAATACAAACTCCTGTTTTTATATATTACCGAAACTAAAGTATTTTGTTACAACAGCCCAAGCCAACTAACACTCTGAGACCAAAAAATCTCAGGAAACATCCTGAAAGAAGAGGAGATGCCAGAGCAGGAGGCACGAAAGAAGGTTACATAAATTCCATGAAATGGCTAGGATGTTCAAGCCTAGTACCGTTGGAGTAAATCTGCTTTAGATGCACAGATGAGGAGATACTGGTGAATTCATATGCTAAAATCCCACCATCCTTTTAATTCCTCTCACCTTCAGAGAGTTGAGTTTAAAAAATCTTTCCTAAGACTCTTCTATGAGCTTGGCCCTAGATTTGTTATCATCTTCAAGGAAAAACAATGCCACATTTTATGTTGATTTTTATATAATCCATATGGATGTAAAGCAAAGGACGCTCTTTCCCTTAGGCTCCTTACCCCTTTAAAGATGATTTTGCACATTCAGACTCAGTAGTTATATCTTCCACTTGATATAAAATAAACTATCTTTTTTTTTTTTCCAGAGTGTAGTCATCAATAAAGTTTGGTTGGCCTTTCCAAAGTAGAGCATTAAAGTCCTCTGGCAGAAATAATAATGATCTCTACGTTTTTGTCAAGACCCCCTGGAATAGCTGAACATATACATTAACTGCTGCATCAGCCAGGGTTATTAGTTTAAGCAACAGGAAACAACTCTAGCTAACATAAGTAGAACATTTATTCAAAGGGTATCAGGCAGCTCTCAGAATCTCTATGAAAGACTTAGAACCAAGGTAGGAACATATGCAGCAGAGGAACAAAGCTCCAAATTATGGTTCAGTGTGGCCCCATTGTAGACCCCACTGTTGTTGCCACCGGGCGTGCACACTGGCACTTACTCCACTGATGTAGACCATGATGCCACCTTTGGAATGGTCACAACTTTTGCTTCTGAAACCTGATAAAGCTAGGGCTGCTGATGCCAGGCTCAGCAGAAAAGATTCTGGATAGTTCTTAATTATTTTCATCAATAGCATATTATTCAAATTTTGAGGTGGATACATGTGATTGGGGGACCCTGGGTTATGTTAATTGGCCTTATTCTCAGGGATACCAGGAGAGTGAATATCCGATGTTTTATATTTTAGTAGAGGGCTTTGTGTTAGATGATTTCCCAGATGTCACAAAGAAATTCAAATTCTGGATTGAAACTCAGATTGGATGGCCAAAAAATGGCAAATATCCACACAGCAGTTGATTATCTTTTCTACTTCCTTTTACTGTCACTGTTCCATCACTGTTGATCATTTGTTTCAATTCAAATTTTCTGTCTTTTTTTAAGAAAAATAACATGAATATATAAATTTGATGTAACTGAGCATTAATAAGGAAACATATTCAGAGGGTGGTTAATTTATCCAATAAGCAGTAGAATCTTGATTCCAATTGATGGGAGACCTTCAAACTCATGTTATTTCCACATTGCCTTTTATGACATTTGAGATTTAAGAAACACATTTAAGATTACTGATTACGATTATGGATAAGGCCTAGATATAATATACCACAAATGGGCAATGAAGCTATATCCTAAGTTTGTTAACCTCACCCTGATAACAGGATGAGAGCTAAGTGGATACTAAATCTAGATTCCTTTCTTCCAGCTAATTTCTCAGCCCTCTTCCAGAAGAACCCCAGCCAGAGATTCACATGCAACTGATAGTAATGGGTTGAGTAGAAGGAATAGCTTATAATTATAGGGAAGGCCGTGTTTCTCCAGACCAGGGACTGAAGCAGCAATGACATTCAGAATGGGATACTGCAGTAGGATATGGAAATCCATTAGGCCAATCAATGTCAGTGAGAGGTAGAAGAGGTTATGAGATAGTCCGGAAGACTGCATTTGAGAACCCATATGTAAGAGTAGCCAGGGACCTTCTAAACCAGGGTGTAATAAGAAAGCCTTTCTCACAGTGTTTTTGGTTATAGCATAGTACTCCTTTTCTCTCTTTGCTGACGTAAGAAAAATGCCCTCTCTCTTCTCTCTCCTTTACATTTTACATTAACTCTATACAGCGTTGGCTACATAACTTGCAGGAGCCAGTGCAAAATGAAAATGCAGGGCTCTGAGTCCACAAACAAGGAAAATGTGTGGTTAATGATATTAAAATATGGAATGTTTTTTCTTTATCATCTCTCTTTCCCCTCACTTTTAAATTTCTATTTAGTTGTATTCTAATTAAAGAAAAACTAAATTTTTAAATTATAGTACTGAAATTTACTATTAACTTTTATTTTGTACGTCAGTTTAAACTGCCTTACATTTAATTTTAGGTTTTTTAATGTTAAAAATTCAAATACTAGTTTTAAATAAGAACAATTACCTTATATGCAGAATCAGTGAGATTACATAACTGATATTTCATAGTTCCTGCATGAATATGTATTTTTTTCTTACCAGAACAGCAGAAATGCACAAATTTAAATAAGCTGTTTTTATTTTAATTCTCAATAAAGTCACATTTGCCAATACTGTCTACCTTCAGCTTACTAATGAATAAAGAAGTACTGAAAAGAAAATAAACTACATTTTGCCCAATCTTTCTCTTTTCTTTTTATGTCATCATTTCTCCACCACTAATTGTCTAATGCAGGAGAAGAAGGTAAGTAAGAATAGCTATGATGGGATTATTTGGTCATTCTTATTTCTTTGAATGACATTGCTTTCTTCCTGGGTTTGAAGCAAGTTTCCCCACTCCTTACATAAGTTTAACATAACACATTTACTTTGAACTGGCTTTGGGTATCACCCAAAGACTTGTGGGTCTTGTATAATTCTGGGCTTATGAGCATCATGAATTACATAGGCAAAGGAAAACAGCAAGAAAGCAGGGCAGGGGGTCACACACACTGTGCATATCTCCTCTGCCCACGTGCATGTCCTATTGCTTCGTCCGACTTCAGGGAAAAAAAAATACAAATTCAAAGATAATTGTATTAAAAGTTTCAAGATGGCAATGACAGAGCAATAAATCAAGTTGCGGGTCCTTCTGAGTGTGGAACTGTGCTCTTCTAAAAAAGCTGGCTGTGGCACCTCTGTAGAAGACTCCCAAGGCAGAAGGTTTTGTGTTCACATTATTGTACTGATATATTAGTAATTTATTTAATGCTCCCTCTCCCTCTGACTCTCTTCCTCACATAGATCACAGTGACATAAGTTCTTGGATGGGAAAAATAGTGGGGAGGAAAATCAGAACTAGAAAATAGTGAAAACAACAGATTCTCTTGAGTCCGCAGAAGTCATGCTCTTCTCTCACATCAACTCCAGTTTTGGCCAAAGCTTATATGATATATAAGATTAAAAGCTTATTTTTAAACTCTCAGTATCTCCTTGGTATCTTACTAAGAAACTCTCAGGAGACGCAGCCAGCCAGAATTCTAAAAATTCCCTGATATACTGCAAATCTGTAGAAGAAAGGGAGCTCTCTTCACTCTGATTCTCTTGGCTCCCTCCCTCATCAGGCCCACAGTCACAGTCAAGATTATATATGTGTACCATATATATACATATACACAAACACACACACACAGACACACGCATATATAAAATGACGAATATACGTGTGTGTATACATATATAAATAACATCTATATGTGTGTATGTGTATATGTCGTTTACATGGCTACTTGTTGTTCGCCTAGATTTCACTTATCTCATAGACATTTTCTGTACAATTTTCATTACATAAAATAACCAATTTTTCTAAAACACAGACATTTTTAGACTAGAAGATAACTTTTAATTTATGGGTTTATAGCACATACTAATTTTGGTATCTTGAAAAGACACATATGATGTGTGCTCTGGCAAAGTTCCACACAAAGCAAAATTTTAAAATGAGGTTTTAATTGAATTCAAGAAATGTGCTCACACCTGTAGTCCCAGCACTTTGGGAGGCTGAGGTGGGTGGATCACGAGGTCAGGAGTTCAAGACCAGCCTGGCCAACATGGTGAAATCCCATCTCTACTAAAATTACAAAAATTAGCTGGGCATGGTGGCAGGTGCCTGTAATCCCAGCTACTCGGAAGGCTGAGGCAGGAGAACTGCTTGAACCCAGGAGGCGGATGTTGCAGTGAGCCGAGATCACACCACTGCACTCCAACCTGGATGACAGAGCAAGACTTTGTCTCAAAAAAAAAAAAAAAAATTCTTTAGTGTATTTCTTTGTAAAGTGATATTGATCATTTTCTAATGCACTCTCCTTGGGCATTTGCAATTTAAATTTATAGAGATTTTTACGTACATAATTTTTAAAATAAGCAAAACATATAATTTATACTACATGTATCTTTTATTACACTTTCATATTTATAATAAAGGCTTGTAGTTACAAGTTGTTGAGTTTTAACAGGTGCCATACACGACATATTGCATAGATTATTAATTAAACACTTTCAATATCTGATGAGGTAGATATTATCTCCAGTTTTGAGATAAAAAACCAAGGCTTACATGGTTTAAGTGATTTTGCAAAGTCACACAAATAAGTGAGTCATCCTACTCAGCTCTCTTAATGCCACACCTAAAGTCTCAGGCTGCACTACATTGATTTGTTGTAGTTCTGTAAATAGGTCTAATGCATTTTGCATCTTATGTACATTGAATGAGTTATTCTGATAGAAAACTGAGCATCATTCCTAAGCATTTTTAATATCACACATGTGAATGTGATAGAAATAATAGACACATTGTAAAGGAAAATGCTTCTACTCATAAAGTTTTTTTTTTTCTGATAGAGGTAACAGATTTGAAAATGTACGGATAAATCTATTGCATCTATTTCAGAGAATCACTGCAAATTTCTAAAACTATGGATGTATTTGAAAATGGATATTTGAAACCACAACACAAGACTACAGTTTGCACAGTTCAGAGCTGCCTGATTGAAAGCAAGTCCAGATGCCAGCCTTTGTTCACAAAAGACAGTGCTTCTCAGACAGTATGGTTCATTTTTTTGCTATCATTTTTTAGGTAAATGTAGGCTTATTTGTAAAGCTATTGCTTTTTTTTTAAGTTAGTTTTTCTCGCCTTCTCAGTCTAAACAAATACATAGACTTTTTTTTTTTCATTTTCAGTCCTGCAATTAAAATTTCAAAATTCAGTTTTGAAACTTCACATGTTAGTGACACTTATTTATTTGTATCAAGAAACAGACATTCTAGTTGAAAAGTACAGAGGCAAGTTTTATATTTTCTTAACATGCTTAATGTTGTATTTTAGAATTTATGAGCATTTTGCTGAGATTTATTGTCATATTCCTATTTCAAAATACTTAAAAGATTATACTATGTTTATTAACAATGCTTTTGAAAGAGATTGGTTCTTAGAGATGAAAAATAGACACCACCCACATCAAAACACTTTAAGACCCATAGTTATGAATGGTAACAGTGCTGGTGGTGGTATCAATAGTAATGGTGGTGGTATTGGGTATGCTTAAAAATATGCATGTTTGTATGTGTGTGTGTTTGAGCAGGAGTAAGTATGTACATTTTTAATTCTCAAGATTTATATTATTCAAAATTATCTTCCATTGATACATAATCTAAAAATATCCAACCAGACCTTTACATAAGCCCTCATATTGCATGAGAAATTCTGTCTTTGTTTTGATTCCAATGCGCCACAAGTTGTAAACACAGCACTGATTTATTAACAGGTTTTACTTTCAGAGAAAATAAACATTACTACACTGAAAACCTCATTTAGATTTTAGAAATATTCAAATGTGGAAGAGAATTACTATCCTTAAATTCAAAAACATTTAATATGTTTTTATCTCCTCAGTGAGCACCTTGAGGCAAAAAAAATGATGATTTTAATTTCCTTTCATTATTTTCAGACACTGAGAAAGTGGATAAATCATTACTAATGAAAGATATATGCACTGATTTTTAAAAAAGTGATTTTATCTTGGTTTGATGTCTGGTGACTTTTAGTTTGGGATTTTACTGAATGGCTGTTTTGGTTCATTATCCCATGAATCTGAAATGTATTGGCTGAATGCATCTAAAGAGTTGCACGCTGTGGACATAGGCCCATTTTGCTGATAAATAGCTGTGGCGGAACACAGTACTGAGAGGAAAGTGGTTTTAGTCTCAAATCTCAATGATCCTTACAGCCTGGGGCAGACACCTGCATTTATGAAAGCAGCAGATCCCAAGGCACGGGACTTAGTTCTAACTATATACTTCAGACAGTTCTGCAGCAGTAGAATAGAATCCCTTGGAATATCGTGGTGGCAGCTGTTTCATGCAACCTTTGCCTCTGTCACTAGTCAGGGTCTATGTAGCATAGTGGCTTATTCCGGAAAAAACAAATGCAGGTGGCGGGAGAAGTTTTAGAAACCTGCATAGTAAAGGGGCATATTTGAGTTCTGAGTCAATTTTGGTTCTTTTTCATGAATAAGCACTTATCTTTGGATAATCTAGGGAAAGATGCATTAGGTGAAAGGGCTAATAATGTGGGTGTGAGTTTGAGTGGTTTCAAGTGTTGCACTTCAGAATGTTAAATAGAAGACTGCTATTCACATCCTAAATTATAAGTCAAATGTTTCAGTCTTCGTGTATAATGTACTTAACTTTCACTAAAATTTTATATGATGCATGAAGTACTATTATTATATTGCTTTACAGATGATGAAGCTTTAAATTAGAGAAGTTCAGCAACAGGCCCAGCATTATACCATTATACGCAAAAGTGGTAGCTTTGAACCCAGGTTCATCTGTCTTTAAGATCTGGCCTTTTAACCATCATGTTTTACTGCTACCCAACCATCATTGTTCTTTGTCCTAAGGGACGTGGAGGGAATGTCTCAAATTTGAGTGTTATATCTACTGCCTTTATCTCTGGTATTTTGGGAGCATTGTCTTGCAAACTTTTACCTTAGATTTCCACAAGGGGGCATCCTTAGAACTCTCAGGAAGGATCTAATAGAATTAACTCTTAGTGGGAGGAAATCCAAGCTTTTCCATTTAGACCGGTGGTTCCCAAAGGGTATCCCCAGAACCAGCAGCATTGGCATTACCCGAACACTCGTTTAAAGTAAAAATTATTGAGTTGCTCAGCAGATATACTGAATCAAATCTCTGGAGGTAGAGTCCAGTAATCTGGGTTTTAAGCCTTCCAGGTGATTCTGATGCATAACAAAGTTTTAGAACCAGTGAATTCTTGGTTTTATTACAGCAAATATGTTTTTTTTTTAAGTTCAGGAATATTCGATTATTAATAAAACTTCCCACACTGTGAGAGCCACAACCCTAGAATAGATCATTGTCTCAAATTGAGGGCCAAGACTTATTCGTGAATCACAAAATCAATTCAATGGACCTGTAGAAAGAATACGGATGAGAATGCCAGAATCCATTACTTTTAGTAAGAGAAAAAGTTTCTTTGTGAAAGTTTGTTTTAAATGGGTCATGAGGTACAATGTATATCGTACTTTGGGCCACAGTCAAAAAGCCATCGTATAGTTTGAAATCTAGTGAGATATACTCTCAACAACATACAATATCCCCACAGCATTGCTTCAGCTGAGAAGGGTGAGGGGAACATAGATGGAGTGGTCATCTTAGGACAGTAGTGTAGAAAGAATAAACTTTGTCACGGAATCCTCCTCTAGTAAGGAGAATATAGTTTTTGGAAAAACAAAACAAAGAAGCAAAACTAATGAATATACAAACAAACAAATAACCATCAGCATTCTGTAGGCTAGCAAGGAATTCTGTGCCAGTCTACTAGAAGATCACTGGTTCTCTTTGATCTTAAGAGAAATATTATTCCCAAACTATCATAACTTGGGGCTACTAAATACATGTCTTATAGAAAATCTGCCCACTTAAGTATCTCCCTGATGAAAAGGTATGGCCTGCATCAGGGCCTCAAACTTTATGGTTATTAAGAAGGAATAATTCCCATTACAGTTATCAAAAACTGGAATCCTGGCTTATTTGTTTCTCTGATCAGTTTACCTCGGGGAAGTCTACTACTAGAAGATAACGTATTGTATGTGGAGAATAGGAACATCATAGATCCTGAGCAGGAAAAGCTCATTCAGGTTGTATTTCCCATTCATGAGCTGAGATGCTACTCTTAAGCCTTTTTCTTTTTTTTTCTCTCTTCCTTAGCCCTGGTCACTGACTGCTACTCTGTTAAGATCCCTGAACAAAATATTACAAGACAGGCTACATGATACAAGTTTAGACATGCTTTTCAGAAAGAGGCTAAAAGGATCAGGTTAAATATGGTTTCATGCAGATACAGATACATATATATATATACATTTCAATTAAAATCACAAGAACACAAGTCGGAGCCATAAAAAAATCATGAAAATCAACTTACAGCTGTCTAATGTTTAGCAGTCCCCTGCCAGCATGGGATAAAATCACCTGATGCTGTCAGGTCAACATGCATGGTGATGGCATCTAACAACAAACAAACACCCAGAATGCTTTTCTTCTTATATGTGAAGTCTGTGACATTAAGATACCATATAACTGAATAGTGACTCCAATATTGGGTGATTGTGGGATTTTTTTTTTTTTTTTTTTTTTTTTGAGATGGAGTCTCGCTCTGTCACCCAGGCTGGAGTGCAGTGGCGCAATCTCGGCTCACTGCAAGCTCCGCCTCCCGGGTTCACGCCATTCTCCTTCCTCAGCCTCTCTGAGTAGCTGGGACTACAGGCTCCCGCCACCACACCCGGCTAATTTTTTGTATTTTTAGTAGAGACGGGGTTTCACCATGGTCTCGATCTCCTGACCTCGTGATCCGCCCGCCTTGGCCTCCCAAAGTGCTGGGATTACAAGCGTGAGCCACCGCGCCCGGCCGATTGTGGGATTTAAAAAATCACTTCACCTTTTAATTCTCAACTTTTGTTTCTACAAAATGCAGATGGGGAGCAGTTGGGAATAACAATTTATGAATGCAAACAATTCATGTAGAGATTAAGTGAGATCCATGCAAAGACCTAGGACCATGCTTGAAATATAGTAATTCCTTAGTAGAAGATTTCTCCCATTATTATTTCATTCTATAGTAATTACAATGAGAACATAGTCACAGCTTCACAGCTGTAAACTCCAATGCTCCAGAACTTTTTAATTCATTTTTTGTTTGCTTATTTATTTTTGTACATCTACTGTGTGCCAACTCTAGGTATTGGAGTGAAAGTGTGAATCAAACAACCTTCCTACCTTTCAGGAGCTCACTTTCTACCAAAGGAGAAAGACATGCAAATGAATAGCTGTAATCAGTGTGACAGAAACTCCCATATGCCATGTAAAACACTGTGCAAACACAGATGGAAAACTTAAAGCTCCAGAGAGCAGCAACATCTTGGTTCCATTTCCACATGCACACATGGAATTGAAGACATACAATGAAAACCTTGGGCAAACAAGGTAGAATACCAGAACATAAGGATTATGGTTCTACTTCGATTTTCCTCAACTAGTAACTTCTTATGTTTTGTTAGAAACCACCCATGATTTCGGAGACAGTAGGAAGCAGCTTGAAGAATCAAATATCTATTTAGCTTTTATAGCAGGGTTTAAAAAATTTGGTCAATAGACCCCTGAGAATCTTGTAAGGGGGGTCTCTAAGTTAAAAAAATAATTTTCCTTGGTAATATTAAGATATTATTGCCTTTTTCTCCATGCTTATATTTCCACTGATGATATAAAAATAATAATGGGGAAACTGTTGGTGCTTCAGCTTTAGTCAAGATAATGGCACCAGATTATACTAATAGTCATGGTATACTTCACTTATGCTTTGCTAAGGAGCAGTAAAAATATTAATCTTATTAATTCTTGACTCTTTTATATACACTTGTGTATTAAAACAGAAAGTATGCATAAAACACTTCTATTACAAATCGGGCTATGATGGAAACACATCCAGGTGGACTAGCCACATTTTCTGGCTAAGAATTCACAGCATTTTTACTTGAAAGAGCCATTAACAGATAACTATGGTTATTAAGAATTGAATGTGGCTGGGCGCGATGGCTCACATCTGTAACCCCAGGACTTTGGGAGGCCGAGGCGGGTGGATCACGAGGTCAGCAGATCGAGACCTGCCTGGCTAAGATGGGGAAACCCTGTCTCTACTAAAAATACAAAAACTTAGCAGGGCATGGTGACACGTGCCTGTAGTCTCAGCTACTCGGGAGGCTGAGCCAGGAGAATGGCTTGAACCTGGGAGGCAGAGATTGCAGTGAACCGAGATCACGCCACTGCACCCCAGCCTGGGCAACAGAGCAAGCCTCCCTCTCAAAATAATAAAAAAAAAAGAATTGAATGTTCAGTGGACATTTGTCAAGGTGTTATAAACTGTGTTTGTCATGTCTAATGTGGGTAGACTATACTTGTAAAGACACATGTATGTGTCAGACAGAGAAGGGAAGTTTGAGGTCAGATTACACAAAACCTTGCTGATCAAATTGAGGAGTTTAGGCAGTACTCAGTAGGAAAGTGTGAAAAAAATTATTTTTATCAGGGAAGATAAATAATCCACTAGATGTTTTAGAATAGCAACTTACTGCTGAATATGATAGTATGGAAATGTTGAAGATTGGGTCATGAATTAGAAAGCTACTGCTATTCCAGATGCAGGCTGTGAAAGGACTGGAGGAGACATGTCAAGTATATGATAGGACAAAAGGGCAATATGATATAGCAGTGCTGAATTTTACCACAAGCGGATATTCATAGTTTGTGTTTAATTTTAGTTTTCTAACTTGAAAAAATATTGCCAATGCTTACATGTTAACAGAACAAAGATAATTGAGACTTGCATTACAAGAGTTATACAACTGATTGCAAGCACTGTTATCTTTCTTGCTCTATTGTGTTTGAACTGTTGTTTGTATTTTTATTTTTATTATTTTCTCTTTGGAACTACTTCTTATGGTAATGTTAGAACATTTAGATGGGCATAATATAAAGGAAAAGCTATGCACTATATACACACAGACACACAGATACTCAAAATCTGAATTACTCTGACCTCTATCAGGAAAGAGATGAGACACTCAAAGTAATGTGATTCAAGAAGGTTTACTTTACACAGAAGGAGTTGGGGAAAAAACACATCAACCTTACTCCTCTTTCTCCTTACAGACTTCATTTTGGGATCCCATTGGTGAAATTCCAAGAAAACCTGAATGCAACTGATGCAAATCACCACACCAGGGCAGAGAGGGAGGTAGCAAAGAGTGGAGGCAGATCCGAATCGGCAAGCAGAAGATACTGGCATGCACGCACACACATACACACAGAAACATGTTCAAAACCCACCCAGGCTGAGTTGCAATTCCTTAAATGCAACAAGTAAATTTTCTTTCAACAACAAAAAGCTGAATTAGGCAAAGCATTGGTTTATTTGGATTTTAGCTCCATAGCAATGACTACAGTTGTGAGCCAATGAGATATAAAACAAAACAAAATGAAAATCAAAAATAGAAAACTAAGCTAATTTATTTCTGTAATCTTTGGCTTTGAAAAAGACAGTATCAGAAGAGATGTTAGAAAAAAAGCCTTAACAAAGTCACTTTCTGTAAAAGCCTGCTTACAGCCAGCAGTCGCAGGGGCTAAGATGCTGAATTGAATGACCAAAATCAAAATATCCTTCTAGAGCAGTTTCTTAACTTCCACACTGTTGATATTTTGCGTAGGTTAGTTCTTGGTTGTTGAAACTTTCCTGTACATTGTACAATGGGAGCAGAAGCCCTGGCCTCTACCCTTTGGACCTCAGTGGTGCCTCACAGGGGTGAGGCTCAGTTGTGATGACCAGTATGTCTCCAGACATTATCAAATGTCCCCAGTTGGTGGAGGGCTTCATTGCGCCTTATGGAGAACTACAGAACTAAACCTTCAGTCTAGGCTTCCAGAGATGCCTGTTTTTGTTGTTGTTGTTGTTTTGTTTTGTTTTGTTTTTGTTGTTTTTTACACAGATAGGGTATATTCCTTTCAACACATTTACATGAGTATATGTATTAGTCCATTTTCACACTGCTATAAAGATACTACTGGGGACTGAGTAATTTATAAAGGAAAGAGGTTTAATTGAGTCACAGTTCTGCATGGCTGGGGAGGCCTCAGGAAATTTACAATCGTGGCGGAAGGCAAAGAAGAAGCAAGCATTTTCTTCACAAGGCAGCAGAAGAGCGACAGAATGCGGGGGAAACTGCTGCTTTTAAAATCATCAGACTGCATGATAACTCCCTCACTATCATAAGAACAGCATGGGAACAACCATCCCCACGATCTAATCACATCCCACTGGGTCCCTCACTTGGCATGTGGGGATTACAATTCGAGATGAGATTTGAGTGGGGACACAGAGCCAAACAGTATCAGTATACTAAAATGAATTCATTTGTATAACAATTGTATTGAATGTTATGCAAAACAATTAGCCTGGTTAATTCAATATACATCCAAGTGTGTTCAACTACACAATCCCTATGTCTAAAACAACAATAACGACATTAATTTTATTCTGGATGTCACATAGAGGTGTGTGCGTGTATGTGTGTGTGTGTGTGTGCATGTACATCTGTGTTGTGTATACATGAATATACATATTTATGTGTATATATGTATGTCTATTTGTTTTGGAGTTGAAAATATAAGGTTTTGGTCAAGGGAGCCATTATATCAGAAGTCATCACTAAAAATAAATTCTAGGCCAGGTGCAGTGGCTCACGCCTATAATCCCAGCACTTTAGGAGGCTGAGGCAGGCAGATCATGTGAGGCCAGGAGTTCGAGACCAGCATGGCAAACATGGTGAAACCCCATCTTTCCTAAAAATACAAAAATTAGTCGGGTGTGGTTGTGCATGCCTATCGTCCCAGCCACATGGGAGGCTGAGGTAAGAGAATTGTTTGAACCCCAGGAGGCAGAGGCTGCAGTGAGCTGAGACTGTGCCACTGCACTCCAGCCTGGGTGACAGAGTAAGTCTCTGTCTCAAAAATAAAATAAATAAAATAAAATAAAATAATAAAATAAAATAAAATAAAATAATAAAATAAAATAAAATAAAATAAAATAAAATAAAATAAAATAAAATAAATTTAACTGTCATTGAAGCTTTTGACATTATCAAGTGGATTATTAGAAGAGTCTAATATCCAGTATTGCACTACATTTGAAGATGTCGGGAACAACATGGTAGTTTGTTTGAAGTGGCTATGGCATGTAGGGTATTGATGCTTCTGAAACCAAGCCCCAGGATGCTTTTGAAGGGAGAAATAACTTTCAGCTCTGCCTCCCAGACCAAACTCCAAGCTCCCAGGTAATATGGACATCTCTCCTGATTCTGGTCCTAAGAGAACATGACCCTGCTTTTAAAACTAATAGCACAATACCTAGTCAGAGACGAGAAAGAAATCCTTTGACCACAGACGGATTGATCTTTCAAAAAAGTGCAAAAAGAAGGAAGCAGAGGATTTTTGGGGAGGGCAGAGGGGACCCTACTTAAGCTTTACCTTGGATCCCATGAACAGTTATGTAGCTTATGTCTTCTTTGCTGAATTCTTAGGCCACTTTCTTCAATTCCACATTTCTGCCATATTCTTCTGTGAACCCTTTTGTGGATCTGCAAGACCTGGTCTTTCCTACTTGGTAATGGCCAGGATGCCTCTGAGGTTGCACCCTTGTGACTCCAGGGAGATCTAGAATGGCCTAATATGGCCTAATCTAATGTTCCTCAGATTTAGCCATTCTCATGTTAACTTTATAGTTTAAACGTTATAAAATACCACCTAAACTATTATTTACTAACTAGTCCTTGAAATGAATGGTTTTATATAGCTTAGGCTTAAGCAGCCATATTCATAGCATAATTATTTGATATGTAAGCTACGGTCCTCAACTAAAAGTCACAGAGCAGCAAGTTGGATAAAAAAGCAAAACCATCTTTTTTTATGCCCAGTTATACATCCAACACGCCTTAGTAAACATTGGTCTAATCTGCAGCCTCATGTAATCTGCCCTGGTAATAGATTTAGGAAAAACCGTTATTAAAGAAAAGGAAAAAAAGAAATCTACTTACAAGAATGTTCTTTTAGGGAGGGGTTTTCTTAAAAGATGCAAAATTAAAACTAGATAGGAGGAGTCAGTTCTGGTGTTCTATACCACTGTAGGATGACTACAGTTAGCAATAATAAAAATTATATAATTTCAGAAGAGAATATTGAATGTTGCCAACACAAAGAAATGATAAATGTTTGAGATGATGAATATGCTAATTATCCTGATCTAATCACTATACATTATACATATCAAAATATCACTATGTACCCATAAATATGTATGCACAATTATTATATGTCAAATAAAAATAAACAGTAAAAAACATACTAAATTCAGCTGACAGGCTCATTTTTTCCTTTTTTTCCTCTGCTTTCTCCTGTCTGTGTAATATCCAGCTCTGGAGGCACAGCAGTCATTTTGTGATTATGAGCTAAAAATCTTGAGAACAAATACCTGCATGATAAAGCTAAAGTCTAGTGTGCTTTTGTTTGCTTCCCTACGTCATGACTGCACTTCTTTACTGGGCTAGAATCCTTACCCTTGATTTTCTCACAAAGAGAGTTAAACGTTTTTTTTAATGTTAAGACATTATTTGTTGGATTTTAAAGTATTTGCAGCTGAACACATCCATACCTGATACAGAGAATGACTTACTATCCATAAGATGAACTGATCAAGAGATGGCTAAATACTCAGACCAGTGGTAACTCTGAAAATGGGAACTCATGGAAATTTACAGAAATTCCTCGGCAGTCACTGTACTTTCCAAGAACCAAGCAATGGGAGATAAGTTGATTAAGTTGATGTCTTAAAGTGTAGAGTAAATGCACCTCTTATCTGGATTATACAAATTTGCAGTTTATTCCATATTCATTTTATGAAATATACATAATAGAAAAGATATTTATTTCCCTGGAATATAGTAGGAGGACAGAAAGGAAAGGAAAATAGCTAACATGTTTTTAGCACTATGCGCCAGAAGTTTTAAGACATACTTTGTAAGCACTATATCATTTAATCTTCACAGAAATTGTTTTAACATATGAATAATTATCTCATATTATGGAGGAGGAAGCTCACATTTATAGAGGTTAAAAAACGTGTCCATGGTTTTAAAATTAGCAAAGAGCTGCTCGCACCCACTCTCATCAGATTTTTTTTTTCCCTAACATTTCACTGGAATTACCATTGCCAAATTCCCATTGACCTACACACTGCTAAAACCAATAGTTAATTCTCAGTCCCCACATTGACTTCTCATGAACATTCTATGCACTTGTTCACTTTTGCTCTCGAGATCCTTCACCAGGCTTGGCAACACAGTCACCTGTTTCATTAATCTTACCTCCTGTGTTGCTGCTTCTTAGTTTACTTTGCCAGTTCATTGCTACTTTTACAATATCCAAAAGCTGGAATGACCCAGAGCTCAGGTTTTGGATCTCGTTTCTATCTTCACTCACTCCATTTGATGGTTTTCTTCACTGTCCTGGCCTTAAATGCTATTTAAAAGTGGTCACCAATTTATCTGTTGCGCCCAGATTTTAGCCCTGCAATCAGATTTGAATGGTTATTTGACATACTCACTTGGAATAGGTAAAAACTTATTTCCAGTATCTTACTCAGTGTCATCATTGACGTTCAACTTTCTCTTACAGCTAACGTGCAATTCATTTGTAAATCATTTTGATCCTTCATTCAAATTACCAGAGAGTATCTACAATTCAATAATTTTATATCAGTTTTTTGTTATTAAGTCAATCTTTTATTATTTTTTGAATCAATGCAATAACCTCCCAACTTATCCCACATGTTAATGTCTTTACTTCCTGCACCAGTTTCCTGTGGCTGCTGTAGCAAAGTGTCAAATGCTTCACGGTTTACACAAACACAAATTTTTAATCCTACATTTCTGAAGGCCAGAAGTCAAAATAGGTCTAAGTGGGCTAAAAGCATGGCATCAGCAGGGCTCACGGTCTCTCCTGGTGCTTTACGGAAGAATCTTTTTTCTTGCCTTTTGAAACTTCCAAATGTCACCTGCATTTTTTGGCTGTGGCTCCCTCCTCCATTCTCAAAGCCAACAGCATAGCATCTTCAGATCTCTATTTGATTCCTACCCTCCTGCCTCCATCATTCACTTATAATTACCTTTATGATTACTTTGGACACACTTGGGTAATCCAGGATAATCTCCACATCTGAAGATCCTTAACTTAATCGCATCTTTAAAATTCTTTTTGCTATTTAAGGTGACACATGGGGGGCCATTATTCTGCTTACACAGTCCCTACAGTTTATTCTTCAAACAGCAGTCTGAGGTTCCTTTGTATCCTTACCGCTTCTTTACCATTTTATTTCTTGAATGTGCCAAACTCCAGAGTAGCTGTTTTCTCCCCTGGGATCTTATTTGCTCTAGGTATTTCTATGACGTTTGTTTCTCTCACCTTCTTCAGGTCTTTGCCAGAATAACAATTTACTGAGATCTCCCTCCTCAGCCTCATCCCCAGCAGTTCCTTTTACATTTCTTTGATTTCTTCTACTCCAGAGCGCTTATCGAACTGACATTCTATATATTTTACTTAATTCCTTTTAATCTATTTATATCAATTCACATGTAAGTGACATGAGAGTAGAGATTTTTTTGTTTGGATTTGTTCACTGCTCAACACTTATAAGAGTAGCTGAAACATAATGTTTAGGTGTTCAATGGGCTCGAATTATTGTTTTACTTAAAGAGTAAACCACTAAATCTAAATTTTTCTGACTTTAAAACCTATGTTCTTTCTATTCTATGTGTAGTCTTCAAATTGCAGTTTATGATCCAGCTGCGTCAGGATCACCAGGGTGTGCTTAAAATGCCAATATCTGTGACCTACATAATATATAACACATTTGAAATTTCTTGAGATATAATTTAGAAATCCATATTTTAATAAAAATTCCAGGTGATTCCTTTGCATTCAGAAGTGTGACAAACAATGGACTATACAGAAATTATGGGTGTCACATTTTTGTAATATTTTATTGAGCATTTGTGGCCATAACAGATTCAAGAAGGAATAACATATGAAAGTATTTATTCTCACTACTCATGGTTTAACTGCAGTATCAGTAGAACTTGAGGATATGGATTATGTTCTGCTACAAAAAAGAGTGTTTTATGCTCTGCTTTCTTATGGTGAAAGAAATTTGTAAAGAGACCTGAATCATATCTGAATTATAGAACCAGCCTCAAAACATGCTCTCTATGAAGGCCAGATAGCCAATACTTTAGGCTTTGAAAGCCATATACAGTCCTGTCCCAGACCCTGTATTGAGTTTCTTCTTTCACAACCTTTTGAAATGTAAAAAATTATTCTTATCTCACATGTTGTTAAAAGAAAAAAAAAAAAACTACAAAAACAAACCAGGTCATGAGCTGAACTTAACCTGTGATTGTAATTTGCTGACTCCTGTAGTAGAGCATTAAACTTTTTGGTGACTATGGGCATGTAGTCTACGTGGATAATTCTATCTAATACTTCATTTTACATTCAGTGATTAACTCAGCACTTATGTTTTGAAATATCCGTTTTATGTGAGAATGCCTCAAAGATGTACTGGGAATTTATCTATGTGGTTTTCCAAGTACTTCTGTTTATTTGTTGGAGATCTGGCACAGAACTTTCAGAAAGAGCTAGTAAAGTTTAAGACGGCCTATTAAATTGTCTGATCTAGTCTTCTTGACAGTCAATCACTGTGAGGGCAGGATAAGGTCAAATTTGTACTTGCTTCAAACCTTATCCTTGTGTCTTTCTCTATATCACTTTTAGAACTTGTCTCCCAGACACATCAAAACTTAATACCACTAAGTTGGTATCTCAGTGAGTTCTTGTCATTTTATTTATATTTTATTTGTCACTGCCTAAAGAATAGCTGACTCTTATTCAAAACAAGAAGCAAGACTGTGGGTGTGTGTGTGCATGGTTTTTATAAAAGGGTAGGGTAGAGATAGAGAGAGAGAGAGAGACAGAAAGAGAGAGAGGTTCTGCCCATGTATACCCTGTGCTAAAACTTCTAATAGTTTCTTTCCTGGCTGGCACGCCCATTCCCCAGTTGCTGTCAGTTTCTGATGGCCCACAGTGTACTTCCTTCTCTGGACAATTGCCCTTCACTGACTAGAGCTTTTTCTCACCCTGGAAGTTACACTGACCTCCTTTCTCTGAATGACCCAGAGCCAGTGACTGATTGCTACAGGTACATAAAGGGGACTTCCATGCCTTCAAAGAGAACAATACTGGTGGTTAATTTATTTACAGATATCTCCCCCTGTGAATTAAGACAAAGGTAAGCATTTCCTGACATTGTACTGTTTCTCAGCATTTTTTCTTTTTTGTTGTTGTTGTTTGTTTGTTTTACTTTCTTATTTTGTTTTATTCTCTAACTTATCGTTTCGTTGTTCAGTTGTCCCACCCCCAAGAAACCTCCATTTATAAAGAACTTTTAAAAAAATTTTATCTTTACCTCTGTCTCTAGGAACTTTATTATAAAAGAGTTGATGCCATTTGTGGCCCTATGAAACAGACTCTAAGGATAAGATTAAATAAGTAAATCATTCAACAAACAGTGGTAATGAGGATACTATTAGTGGTAGTAAATGGAGTTTTGTAAGTCCCTGGAAAGCTATAGCAATGTATTTGCCAAGATGTTTACCTGTAGTGAGCTTAGATCAGACAAAGTGTAAAGGGAATGCCTGGTTAGCTTATGTCCCTGGAAACTGAGAAGCATGGGAGGATTAGTAACTATTATGTAGTCTGGAATTTAGTGATTTTTAATAAGTGCAATTAATTCACCGAAGAGCAAAATGAGAGTCTCAGCCCTACTGATTCACAATTTAAAGCAAAGTGTGAGAATTGGAGAACCTCATCTGTAACATTTAAAGACACACTCATCTTCTGCAGCTTCACATAAGATAGATCTAAAAACCCAGAAACACAACCTAATGGAAGATTGTTAAGGTATCAAAGATAGATTCTTAGTTGGGGCATATACAAAATGGCGAAATCGGAAAGGTAGTAGGGAAATAGTGGGACCTTGAAACTTCAGATGGTGTAGAATGTGTATAGAGAAACTTGAGAATCTTCAACTCTTAGGTAGTTTTATATCCTGTAAGCTACTGCATTATTTGGGGTGTAATTAATGCAATATTCAGCAAGATCAGAATGGCAGCCAAGTATCCTCAGCCACAGAGTTTTTTTGGAGATTGTTAATAAAATATGGAGAAAATGATGGATCTAGGGAAAAGATAGGTAGAAAAAAAGGATTGTTGCTCTTGTATGAGACTGTACTTTGATAGAGATGGAGTGCCTGACCTAAGACCTCAAATGACTATGTAGTCTGAATCGGCCATTGTGAGCTGGGTTGTGTTACCACCAACTCATAAGGTCTGATGAGCCCTACTGCAGTAGATTGTAAAATAAAAGTGGCACATATGAAATTGAGCTTGAACAGGTCTGGAAGTCATAAGGAAGTTCCATGAACAAGTTGCTCTGTTCCCTATGTCACCTATCACCCTGGGGTCAATGTCTCTTCCTCAGCTCATACCTATTTTATAATAAGATGTCTCTTATAATTCTCTTTTAGAAGAAGTAAATCTCAAAGTTTGTTCAGACATGAATTATCTACCACATGTATGTACAAGCCACAAATGAACTGCTGTATCACTAAACTCTTTCTGTGGATGATAGTAAAGAAGATACTAAGGAAAAAGTCTTCCTATAGACATACTTGGTTACCGTAATTTATTGTACACCTCATGTAGATAAAAAGGAGCTAAAATTCATGACATATATGAATTCATGAATGGGAAAGAATGATTTTGTTGATTGTTCTAGAGCCAAAGAGAAGGAAAGTTAGATTAGGGACAAAAAAGTTGGTGAAAGAGGCATGTGAATGGATCTATGAAAGTTGGCCAAAAGGATGTGCATGTTTGGATCATAACTCTTCCTAGGAGAGAACATTCATTGTGGCAAAGTTACTACATAATTAAGCGGAAAGGATTACTCCTCCAGTTGACATCAACCAATTTAGTCTGGGAGATTCTGTAATTGTGCAATGGAATAATGAATGAGGCAGCCCTGGTGGCAAATATGGAGGTGATGCATTATCTCAACTGCTTGGAACCCTCCTTTTCCAAACTGATCTATCGATTGTCACTGCTGAATGCCCAACTTGTCAGCATCAGCTGTTAATTTTGGCTTTCCTAACTGTATTCTCATCCCATAATGAAGCTTTGCTCCACAGTTTAAAACAAAATAAAACAAAAAGCAAACAAACAAAATCCAAGCAGGTTTTGTGCCCCTTCAGTGATTGCTGTTTCCCTCTGTTGCGGGGGGGATATGTGCTTAGGATTCTTGCCACTCGTTTTTCTGTGAGCATGTTTTGGGGAAGAAATATATACATATATTTAATAAAATACATAAATCTCTCCTATATCTTCCACCCAAGAACTCTGCATTAAACAGCTCACGTCTTGTCTTATAGTAATTAATTAACTATGCTAGTTGACTTATTCTCTTTGGTGTCTGGCCACATGTGCTCCAGATAAACAATTACTTCTCATCTCTCCCTGAAGTAATCTCTGTCTCCCTCATTTAAAAAGATAATTTAAACTGATCTGGTATTAGGAGGTCTCACACCAAAACATAATTAAGTAGGAGACAGTGGTTTACTTTTATCTGTGGACTATATTATTTAAGTTCTACAAATTGTGGTTTGTATGGCTAGTACAACCTCTGGAGATACAAATTTCAAAAATATGTTAAGTACATCCATAGCAATAAACCTTTTTTTTAGCAACTGCAGAAGTAATACAGGAAGAAACGTTGAGTATGACTAGGCATCCAGCGAAGATTTTGAGTTTCACTGAGACTTTAGGGTTCTACTTTATTAGTCTCCAAATCCATTCTTCTATTTTAGGGATTTCTTTGTTTTTTTCACAAATGTTAGATAATCTCTGAGCATTATTTTGTGCTTCTGCATACATAAGTGCTGCTTCACAAAGTTTTGTGACAGGATTATAGTTAATCTCTCAATGAGTTTATAGAATGTTAGAGCTTAGGCAAAAATAGTTAAATAGTACCTTGCTCTTTATTTCTTTGACTGGATAAGATTTCATTCACTATTTTGTTTGGATGTAAAATACAATCTTGACCAGATAATGTTATAGGGTTTTAAAAGATATTATAATTCTGGTTAATGAGAAAGACTCTATTCATGTTTCTGCCTTTGAAGAGAGAGGAAGACACAATGAACCAAGGAATGTGGGTCGCTTCTGGAGATTGGAAACAATCTCCAGAAAACAGCCTGCAAGGAAATGAGGACCTTATTCCTACAATCATGTGGAACTGTTTTCAGCCAACAATTTGAATGAGCTAAAATGCTGATGCTCTCTAGAAATGTCAGTAAGGAAAACAATCCTGTGGCTACCATGCTTTCAAACCAATGAGACTGGTGTAGAAATTCTGATCTTCAGAACTGGGAAGTAATAAATTTATATTGTTCTAGATGACTTATGTTGTGGTAATATTTTACAATAGGAATAGAAAACAGACTCACACATGCATATGCATATGCTATTTACATATTTGCGGCCACCTTGTATATTTGTTTTATAAAATGAATAAGACTTTCCTCTGTGTCTGTGAAACTGTAATTTTTACTATTGTATTTTTCTTTATTGATATTCCATAATTCACTATGCCATTCTCTAATATATTTATGTTGTTTCCTATTAATATGTATATCTGTTTATCATTGTTTTGTATTGAAAAATAAGCTTATAATAAATTTGCAGCACATTTCATACGCATACACAAAAATACAAGATACAGAACCAATAATAATATGTGACCATATGGCTTGGCTGAATATTTTCTCATTTTCTTCTGAAGATATTATATTAATTTAAATAGTGTCTTTAAAAACTTATATAATTCTGGAGATATCAACAGCATATAAAAATCATTTTGGTTGTATATGTAATCTTAGACTCCAGGTCACTGTTAGCATATTAGAAAGCTACAGAAATGTTTGTTAAAATTTTGCACTTACATCATTTCTCTTTTTAGAATCAAATTTACAAATCTCAATCTTTGAACATGGGTTCAAAGCTTTTAGTTTTCCACTTTTTAAATTATATGTAAAACATATATTACAAAAGAACTACTGAAGGGATTGAATTTAATTTCAAACCTTCAGATAATATGTTAGAACAGTATTCTGGCCACTATTTTGAATTGTTTATGAATATAAAAGTGAAAGGAAAACAATGAATCTCTGACTCCATATATATTTCACAAAGAGAATGAAGGGGTATCTATTTTGTACCACTTGAATTATTTGATCAACTTCTACAATATTAATGGATTAAGACAGAAGAGAAGGATAGTAGTGAGAGATTTATTTAGAAAGCTGCTTTTGTGCTGTAAGTCTCTAAAGAGAAAGAGTCATAAAGGAGCTGCCTTCTGGCCTCGAGTTTAGTGACAAGGCTTAAAGGAGTAAGGAGTTCATACAATCAGATATGTAAAATGTGTTTCCTACAATGAGACTCACAAGAACTGATGACTGACACACATCTTAAAAAAATTAAAACAGCAACTGAGACTACCTTCAACCCTAATAAATCAAGAAAGCAAACATTTGGGTAATAGTTCCTAGAAAGTAAGGCTGTGTTAGGATTACCTGCATTGCCTGAATTAGAGAAGACAAGGTTTGTCTGCCTCCAGATTTAGCACTCTAAATGCTATGCTACCATGCCTGTTTGAAGTGCTGGGTGTGAAACAATGTTTAGGTCACGGACTGATTAAACTATAAAACTTAATTATGTAAATTTATAATCAAAACAACATGTTCTGTCTGTTAAACTGCAGCAGTATATTTGTAACAATTTTAGTAGCAAGAGACATTTGGGGGAATTGACATACATGTATACAGAGCTAGATTAAGCTACAAAATTAACAGTTTAAAGAACAATCAACATGGGAATTTGCAAGACCTTTTTGATAGAGACATTTTACAGTGTTTCCAGCTTTCTTTAGGATCTAATTCCCTTTCTCCCCTAAAAAATTAAATATTATAATTGTACACTTACACTAAAGTTTAATCATATCTTTTTTTTAAATAAGCAGACACAATTTTTATCATATCATGAGATTTGCTGTGAATTAAACAGGAAATAAAATCTTTTGAATTTGGCTGCTGGTCATTTATCTAGGCTGTCTCATTGTTTTTTTGTTTGTTTGTTTGTTTTTTTCAAGATTTCAGGTCAATCTAATTGTATCATAGACAATTGAGAGCAGCTGCCCTAGTTATAGAAACACAGTCTCCTCCTGTATAAGTTAAAGTAGTCAGATCTAAGGCTACAATTGTTCATCACTTACCGTCTTCTCTAGGACCTGTGCTAAGTTTGTTGCTTTTATTATTTCATTACAATCTTGAAACCACTCTTCAAGAGTGGTGTCTCATTGTTTAAAGATCCACTCCTTCTACCATCTTTAGAGCATATGATTAAAATGCCTAACTCATCAAAAATTCAAATTATGGTTGGACATGGCCAAGATGGCTGACCAGAAACAGCTATGGTCAGAGGTTCCCACTGAGAAGAACGAAAACAGTGAGAGAATCCTGCACTGGCAACTTAGGTATCTAGGTTCTCTCACTGGGACTGACGAGGCCATTGGTGTGATCCCCGGAGAGAGAGGAAAAGCAGGGTGGCACAAAGCCCACCCCGGAGCTGCGTGGGGCAAGAGGAGCTCCCACCCAGCCAAGGGAGGCAGTGAGTGATTGTGCTACCTTGCTTGGGAAACCATGCTTTTTCCTTGGATCTGTGCAACCTACAGATCAGGAGATCCCCTCATGAGCCCACGCCACCAAGACCTTGGGTCCTAAACACAATGCTGTGCAGATTCTCAGTGGATGCTATGCTGGAGACAGCTTAAGACTACTGAGTTCCCAGCGGGAGAGGTGGCTGCCATCACTGCAGCTGCCTGCTGCGTAAGATGACTGAGCTCCCTAGGGAATGGGTGGCAGCCATCACTGCGGCTGCCTGATGCCTAAGACGACTGAGCTCCTGGGGAGAGTACTGGCTGCCATCACTGCGGCTTCAGTCTGCCATTTTCCCTGCTGGTGCCAGGGAGATTGAGAAGTTTGGACCCAGGAGGAATTCCCCACAGCACAGCACAGCACAGCAGCTGTGGCAGATCATGGCTAGACTGCCTCTTTAGGCCAAACCCAGACCCATCTCTACTCACTGCATGGGACCTCCCTACGGGAATTTCAGCAACTCCCTAGAGCTAAGGGTTTATGAACAGAACTCTGATTTCCCAGTGACAGAGCCCCTAGGGGGAGGAGCAGCCATGGTCTCTGCAGATCAGCAGACTTAGTCTTTCCCCCTGTTGGCTCTGAGGAATCTGGGCAGCCCTGACCAGTGGCATTCCCCCCCAGCACAGCACACCCCTTCTGTCAAGGAGGAGCCAGAGTGCTTCATTAAGTGGGTCCCTGATCCAGTGCCTCCTGACTGGGTAAGACCCCCAACAGAGGTCTCCAGACACTTTATACAGGAGCATTCCCGCTGGCATCAGTTAGGTGCCCCTTGGGGATAGAGTTCCCAGAGGAAGGGGCAAGCAGCCACATTTACTATTCTGTAGCCTCCAATGGTGACACCTGCAGGTGTGGGAGGGACCAAGGTAGGATCTTGAGTGGACCCCCACCAAACTGCAGCAGCTCTACAGAAGAGAGAGGGACTGTTAAAAGAGAAACAAACAGAAAGCAACAACAACCGCATCAACAAAAAAGTCCCCATAAAACCCCATTCAAAGTCAACATCCTCAAAGATTAAGGCTAGATAAATTCACAAAAATCAGAAAAAATCAAAGAAAAAATGCTGAAAACTCAAAAATCCAGAGTGCCTCTTCTCTTCCAAATGATTGCAACACCTCTCTAGGAAGGGCACAGAACTGGGCTCAGGCCAAGATGGATGAACTGACAGAAATAGGTTTCAAAGTTGGGTAATAATGAACTTAACTGAGCTAAAGGAGCATCTTCTAACCAAATGTAAAGAAACTAAGAACTAAGATAAAACATTACTAGAATTGTTAACTGGAAAATCCAGTTTAGGAACATAAATGAGACAATGGAGATGAAAAACACATGAGAACTTTACAATTCAACCACAAGTATCAATAGCTGAATAGACAAAGTAGAGACAGAATTTGAAAACTTGAAGACTATCTTGCTGAAATTAGACATTCCAAGAAGATTAGAGAAAAACAAATGCAAAGGAACAAACAAAACCCCTGAGAACTTGGGATTATGTAGAAAGACTGAACCTATGACCGATTAGGGTAACTGAAAGAGATGGGGAGAATGGAATCAAATGGGAAAACATACTTCAGGATATCATCCAGAACTCCCCAATCTAGCAAGAAAGGCCAACAATCAAATTCAGAAAATCCAGAAAATGCCAGTAAGATATTCCATAGGAAGATCAACCCCAAGACACATAATCATCAGATTCCCCAAGGTTGAAATGAAGGAAAAAATGTTAAATGCAGCCAAAAAGAAAGGCAGGATTACCTACAAAGTGAAGCCCATCAGGCTAAGACTATACCACTCAGCAGAAACTCTATAAGACAGAAAAGATTGGGGCCAATATTCAACGTTCATGAAGAAAATAATTTCCAACCCAGAATTTCATATTCAGCCAAACTAAGATTCATAAGTGAGGGAGAAATAAAATCCTTTTCAGATAAGCAAATGCTAAGGGTATTTATCATCACCAGGTCTTCCTTGAAAGAGCTCCTGAAGGAAGCACTAAATATTAGGAAAATCCATTACCAGCCACTACAGAAACATACTGAAGTACAGAGACCAATGCCAATAGAAAGCAACTACATCAACAAGTCTGCAAAATAGCCAGCTAGCATCATGATGGCAGGATTAAATTCACACACAACAATATAACCTTAAAAGTAAATGGGCTAAATGCCCCAATTAAAATACACAGACTCAGAAATTGAATAAAGAGTCAAGATCCACCCGTGTGTGTATTCCGGAGACCCATCTCACATGCAAAGACACACATAGGCTCAAAATAAAGATGGAGGAATATTTACCAAGCAAATGAAAAGCAGAAAAAAGGCAGGGATTGCAATCTTAGTTTCTGACAAAACAGACTTTAAACAAACAGAGATCAAAAAAGACACAGAAGGGCATTACCTAATGTGAAAGGGTCCAATTCAACAAGAAGAGCTAACTCTCCTAAATCAATATGCCTCCAATACAGGAAAACACAGATTCATAAAACAAATTCTCAGAGACCTGCAAAGAGACTTAGACTCCCACAGTGTAATAGTGGGAGACTTTAATACCTTACATTAAATATTAGATCATCAAGACAGAAAATTAACAAAGATATATAGGACTTGAACTCAGCTCTGCATCAAGTGGACCTGATCAATATCTAGAGAACTCTTCAGTGCCACATGGCACTTATTCCACAATTGATCACATAATTGGAAGTTAAACACTCCTCAGCATTGCAAAGTAATTGAAATTATAACAGTCTCTCAGACCACAGCATAATCAAATTAGAATTCAAGATTAAGAAAATCACTCAAAACAACACAACTATATGAAGACTGAGCAACCTGCTCCTGAATGACCCCTGGGTAAATAATGAAATTAAGGCAGAAATCAGTAAGTTTTTTGAAACCAATGAGAACAAAGAGACAATGTACCAGAATCTCCGGGATGCAGCTAAAGCAGTGTTAAGAGGGAAATTTGTACCACTAACTGCTCACACCAAAAAGCCAGAAAAATCTGAAATTGACACCCTAACATCACAACTAAAAGAACTAGAAGACCAAGGGCATGCAAACCCCAAAGCTAGCAGAAGACAAGAAATAACTAAGATCAGAGTGGAACTGAAGGAGATAGACATAAAAAAAATTCAATAAATCCATGAGCTGTTTTTTTCAATTAATAAAACAGACTGCAAGCTAGATTAATAAAGAAGAAAAGAGAGAAGAATCAAATAGATACGAAAAAATGATAAAGGGGATATCACCACTGACTCCAGAGCAATAAAAACAACCATCAAATAATACTATTAACACCTTTATGCAAACAAACTAGAAAATCTAGAAGAAATGGATAAATTCCTGGACACTACACCTTTCCTTGACTGACCCAGGAAGAAGTTGAATCCCTGAATAAACGAATAACAAGCTCTGAAATTGAGGCAGTAATAAATAGCCTACCAACTAAAAAAAGCCCAGAACCAGACAAATTTACAGTTGAATTTTATCAGAGTTTCAAGAAACAGCTAGTACTATTTCTTCTACAATTATTTCAAATGATTGAAACGGAGGGACTCCTCTGTAACTCATTTTATGAAGCCAGCATTATCCTGATACCAAAACTTGGCAGAGATACAACAATAACAACAACAAGCTTTAGGCCAATATCTCTGATGAATATTGATGCAAAATCCTCAATAAAATACTGGCAAACTGAATCCAGCAGCACATCAAAAAGCTTATCCACCACAATCAAGTTGGCTTTATCCTTGGGATGCAAGGCTGGTTCAACACACCCAAATCAATAAATGTAATTAATTGCATAAACAGAACTAAAGACAAAAACCACATGATTATCTCAGTAGAGGCAGAAAAGGCCTTCAATAAAATTTAACATCCCTTCATATTAAAAACTCTCAATAAACTAGGTATTGATGGAACACACCTCAAAATAATAAGAGCCATTTATGACAAACCCATAGCCAACATCATACTGAATGAGTAAAAGCTGGAAGCATTCCCCTTAAAGACCAACACAAGACAAAGATGCCCTATTCACTCCTATTCAATATAATATTGGAAGTTCTGGCCAGAACAATTAAGCAAGAGAAAGAAATCAGGGGAATTCAAATAGAAGGAGAAGAAGTCAAACTATCTCTGTTCGCAGATGACTTAATTCTATATCTAGAAAACCTCATCATCTTAGCCCAAAAGCTTCTTAAGCTAAGTAACTTCAGCAAGGTCTCAGGATACAAAATCAATGTGCAAGAATCACAAGCATTTCTATACACCAACAATAGACAAGCAGAGAGCCAAATCATAAATAAACTCCCATTCACAATTGCTATGAAGAAAATAAAATATCTAGGAATATAGCTAAAGGGGGAAGTAAAGTACATTTTCAAGGAGAACTACAAACCACTGCTCACAGAAATCACAGCAGAAACAAACAATTGGAAAAACATTCCATGCTCATGGATAGGAAGAATCAATATCATGGAAATGGCCATACTTCCCAAAGTAATTTAAATATCCAATGCTATTCCCATTAAACTACCATTTACATTCTTCACAGAATTCGAAAAAGACTACGTTTCCAGCCTGGCCAACATGGTGAAACCTCATCTTTACTAAAATACAAAAATTAGTTGCTACTAAAATACAAAAATTAGCCGGGCATGGTGGCACACATCTGTAATCCCTGCTACTCAGGAGACTGAGGTGGGAGGATCGCTTGAGCCTGGAGGGCGGAGGTTGCAGTGTGCTGAGAACGCACCACTGCACTACAGCCTGGGTGACAAGAGTGACACCTTGGCTCAGAAACAAACAACAACAACAACAACAAACTACTTTAAAATCTATGTGAACGCAAAAAAGAGCCTGTATAGCCAAGACAATCCTAAGCAAAAAGAACAAAGCTGGAGGCATCGTGCTACCTGACTTCAAACTATACTGCAAGCCTACAGTAAAAAACAGCTTAGTACTGGTCCAAAAAAAGACACAGATTAATGGAATGGAATAGAAAACTCAGAAATAAGACTGCCCATCTACAACCATCTGATCTTCAATAAACCTGACAAAAACAAGCAATGGGGAAAGATTCCTTATTTAATAAATGGTGCTGGGAAAACTGACTAGCCATACGCAGAAAATTGAAACTGTACCCCTTCCTTACACCTTATACAAAAATTAACTCAAGATGGATTAAAGACTTAAAAGTAAAACCCAAAACTATAAAAGTTCTAGAAGAAAATCTAGGCAATACCATTCAGGACACAGACACAGGCTAAGATTTCATGATGAAAACATCAAAAGCAATTCCAACAAAAGTAAAATTGACAAATGGATTCTAATTAATCTAAAGAGCTTCTGCACTGCAAAAGAAACTATCATCCAAGTGAACAGACAACCTACAGAATGGGAGAAAATTTTGGCAATCTATCCATCTGACAAAAGTCTAATATCCAGAATCTGTAAGGAACTTAAGCAAATTTACAAGAATAAAACAAACAATCCCATTAAAAATTGTGCAAAGGACAAAAGCAGACACTTCTTAAAAGAAGACATTCATGCGTCCAACAATTGTGAAAAAAAGCTCATTATTGATTATTAGAGAAATGCAAATCAAAACTACAATGAGGTAACATCTCACACCAGTCAGAATGGTGATTACTAAAAAGTCAAGAATCAACAGATGCTGGCGAGGCTGTGGACAAATGGGAACGCTTTTACTGTTGGTAGGAATATAAATTAGTTCAACCATTGTGGAAGACAGTGTGGCGATTCCTCAAAGACCTAGAATCAGAAATACTATTTGACCAGCAATCCCATTACTGGGTATATCCCAAAGGAATATAAGTTATTCTGTTATAAAGATACATGCACACATATGTTCATTGCAGCACTATTCACAATAGCAAAGACATGCAATCAACCCAAATGCCCAACAGTGATAGACTGAATAAAGAAAATGTGGTATATATACCCCATGGAATAATATGCAGCCATAAAAAGGAATGAGATTATGTCCTTTGCAGGCACATGGATAGATCTGGAAGCCATTGTCCTCAGCAAACTAACACAGAAACAGAAAACCAAACACTGCCTGTTCTCTCTTATAAGTGAGAGCTGAATAATGAGAACGCATGGACACAGGGAGGGGAACAACACACACTGGAGCCTGTGGGTGAGGGCACGGGGACGGAGCGTATGAGGATAAACAGCTAATGCATGCTGGGCTTAATACCTATTTGATGGGTTAATAGGTGCTGTAAACCATCATGGCACACATTTACTTATGTAACAAACCTGCACATCCTGCACATATGTTCTAGTACTTAAAACAAAATAAAATGATAAAAAATTCAAATGGCTACAGGCAAAGACTGCTTGCAAATAATCAAATTATGTTCATAGACAGTATTCCTTTTGCCTGGAGTGACTTTTGATCCCCAAATAAACCCTTTTCAACATAGTTATTACTTCGTTGAGGAGATATGTATATATCCTATTTTATATATAAAGATTTAATTGTGAGAAATTGGCTCACATAATTAAAAAGGACAAAAAGTCCCACAGTCTGCAATCTGCTAGCTGGAGATGTAGGAAAGCCTGTGGTGTCATTCAGTCTGAGTCTGAAGGCCTGAGAACCAGGTGAGTGAACAGTGTAAATTACAGTCCAAGGGCAGAAGACAGATGTCTCAGCTCAAGGAGGCAAGCAGAAAGAAGAGTCAAATTCCTGCTTTCTTGTCCTTTCAGTTCTATTACTGGCCTCCACAGATTGGATGGTGTTTACTCACATTGGGGAAGGCAATCTACTGAATCCACTGATTCAGATGATGATCTAATTTGGAAACACTCTCACAGACACATGCAGAAATAATACTTAAACTGAGAATCTCGTGAGGAAATGAAGTTGACACATACAATCAACCACCAGAGGTTCATACACTAGAAAGTGTTTCAAGACCATCACTGTCATCTTAGATGGCCCCTTTTGGTGACCTTAAGGTAGTCTCTACATACACTTATTAGAACTAACTATATTGTATCTGTTGGTTAATTTCACTGCTCCATTACTGGACTAAAAGCTTTGTGAAACGACAGAATGGTTTATTGGGTGTTGTGCCCTCTTGTCCATTTTAATGCCCAGAACATAATAGATATTAAACAGTTGTAGATAAGGAAATGATTTAATCAATTAATTAAGTGAGGATTTATTACTCCAATAATAAAGACCACACCTGTAAATTGGTGCATAATTATACTACTTACCTCATATAATATAAAATCTTACAAGGATTTAATAAGTTAATATGTGACAAATTTTGAGAGCAGTATGTTAATACAGTATAAACCTTGTATAAATGCTATTTTTCAAAATTAGTATTAAAATTAAGAATATGAAACATTAAGAATTATTGCAGAATATACATTTAGATTTAGAAATTCTGGAACTCGAGGTGAAAATACCATATGATGTAAACTGATGAATTAGAAACATACAGATATGAACAAAATCTGCTTTCCATTTGTGTAATCTTGATACTAAAATCAAACTAACTCAAAACAACTGTCGATCTTCTTAGTTGGTACACTTATAAGGGAAACTATGATAAAATTGTTAACTTTACTGAGTGTGATTATGTAAAATCACTGAAATCTATGGGCCTGGTCCAGAGATGACTCTAACCCATAATCTGAATTTTTCCTACACAACAGAGTCCGTATCATTTAATGGTGATATCCTGTGCCCCATACTTGTTTCTCTATCAAAACAACATCATTATAAAGATAAAATTGTTAATTTCTGGAAAGAAATGTTATGCTATACTTATTGTTTTATCTCAGTATCCAGCACCATCAATTCTCATATCCATTTGCATTCACACAGAAAGTTTACCCTGATATCATTTGTTGAATGGTGTAGACATAAATAAGACATCCATATTCATAAATATGCTGTCTAGCAAGAATAGGCCAAAAGGCTAAATAGTCACAGAAAAAAAAAGAATGTACAGATTCTTGAAATGTGTTGCTTTGTACATTTCTTTCTATTTTTTTTCTATTTTTTCCTTGATAAATTGCTCTTTGAAGCTTGTCTAAATTTCATTCTTATTGCATTTTCTCTCAAGAGTTAGATTTAGGAAATCTCAATATGGGATCAAAGTTTTGCTTGAAGCTAAAAAAAAAAATCTTTCAATGAATTTTTGACAAAATTATAGAAACAAATTTGATACTGTTAACTATTCTTTTCTCTCCAAGCATATAAATAGACCTTCTAAGTGCTACCATCGAAGTGTGTTCATGCTAGTATGAAGTGTAATGTCTCACACTGGAAGAAAAATCTATTTTGACCACTGAAAACAAACGTTTCAAAAATCATCTTTCGATTAGCATTTAGCCACATCAGTTTTGAGGTTGCTGTGATGAGACTAGTCAGTTTCCAAATTTATTCATTCGGTGAGTAATGGTGGTGGTGAAACGTTAGTCATATTGTCATATCCAACAAATGAAATATTTGTTGAAATCTTTTACTTTTTAATTGTTTCTGGAATTATTTAATCACAGCTTACACAATAAAACAATGTAAATAAGAAGTTCAGAAATTGATGCTAAAATTCTACAACCTCTGTTTTCCTAAATGTTTCTTTGAATAACCAAATATGGCCCACATAAGTTGTTCTCTTTTGTCTTTTACTTGACATAAAACTGAAACATGCAGATCATCTTCTGTTTATCTAAACATCCTCATTCTAGGGATTGTATGCACAAGCCATGAAGTGATAGACTGTGTTTCCCCTTTGCCCTACAGAAATCTATTGTTATTTAGGCAGTTTTGTTGGTTTTCTACTTCTTTTTTTGTTTGCAGTGCCAAATGGCAATAAATATTCATTGCCTGTTATTGATAAAAAAAAAAAACAGAGTTTTTTGAGGAGATATATCATAAATTAAATATCTTCTGACCTACTAGAAAGGATGAGTTGCAAAGACTGAGATTTAGGAAGACAGGTGTCCTTGCATGTCAGTGCAGTGGTCTCTAACTAGACAGCTGAACTGAACCTTGTAATGGCAACCTGCTGAAAAGCACACTTAAAAGGCACAAAAAGTTGAATTCTGATTAAGCATTCCAATTTGGCTTCTCCCTATATGATTGGAATGTTTTTAAGAGACTTAGCTAGATACGACAAGTGCTTCCATTTCACTATTATAAAATAATGATTTTCAAATAAAAAAGCTATCAGAAATTATCACATAGCAAAGATTTAATGGAATATAAAAGGCTATTTTTTTTCTGTATTAGCTTTACCTCTTCCCGTGGCATACAGCATTCATCCTCTGGTTGGATCTGTAGAGTAGTACATTTTTTATACTCATGCATGACTAGGATTTTTGAAATTCAATTTTTAAAATGGAAGTATTTTAACTTTTAATTTTAAAATAATTATTTTTGTATTGGAAGTTCTATTTTTGGTAAGAAAGTATGGCTTTTTATGAGTGCATCTTCCTTCTTATTTTTTCACGTTAGTCTTAGTATAGCACATTTGTTTTCCAGTCTTCATATCTGTCTGCTAACATAAAAACTAATATAATATTGATTTTTTAACAGTTGTGCTTATTTTGAAGTTGGAAGCATTTTTGGACCAGTCGTTATATTGTTTCTTCACTGTGAGACATAGTGTAAGAGAAATTTCTAACCTGGTGGCATCACTAGAAAAACTTTTGCTTCCTTTTATAAAAAAATATAATGAAACTAAAAAATATATGGAGGGTATTTCAGAAGGAAAAGTTTCAAAATCAATAATTAAAAGCTTCCAAAGAAACTTGTATCACGTGTTTCCTTACATTTAACAAAAGGTTTGAGACAATGGTAGTAGCTGAAGAAAGGCTGAGAAAACTGAAGTTGATTACAGTTAGGTGTACTGTTTTTAGGTGCACTACCAGCTAAATGACTCAAGGGTTACCTCATTATTCTTTGATCATGAGCTTGCATCTCCATTCTCAACTTTGAGACCCTCTTGCATGACATTAACTCATAAAATACCTGTCCAATAAAATATAAATAAAATATAGTTGAGGGGATAAGGTAAAGCATTTATTTCCTCAACTATATTAATACTACAATTGGGTGTTCTGTTATTTTCATCCATATACTTTATACTATATATATTGAAATAGTATATCATAAGGGATAGGAATGTGTTTATCAAAAATGATGAACCCCCAATATTTCCAAGTACAGGGCAAGAAAAGACAACAAATAAAATGTTGTCTTTCCTTCTGCCATGACAAATGTCTTCATAATGACCTGGATTGTAATTTTGAGTTCTTGGAAACCATAGTGTTCTCCCAGGGACATGGTAAAAAACACAAGACTTGATGGCAGACCTCTAAGCCATGGCCCATCCATTTCTTCCTAGTTGTCTGTTCCATACTGACCAGGAATGGCCTCGAGAGGACATTTGTAAGTCTTTCAGCTTGCATATCCAAGCTCAACTTGCATACCCTCAAAAGCCAGCTTCGGTAATTCCTTGGGCCTAAGGTTTTGCACACTGTAGGTGTGATCAACTTTTGGGAGCTGGGGAAGAGGCTTGAGCAGACTATATAAGCAGGTATGAACCTTGTGTGCAGAACCGTGTAGGTTTGAGTACTGGTGTGGGGGCTCCCGGAGGTTTGGGAATAGCTCCTAGGTGAAATGTGCTCTTTATTCTATAGGTTTATTTCTCCATAAAGAAGAATACAACAGAAGCAGGGCCATAAGAGAACCCTGTGAAATTTGGAAGTCAAGACAGGGGACTTTCTTGACTGAGTCTGAGGGCAATATTACAAATAGACCTCATATTAATATTTCTTTCTTTTAAGTTATTAACTGCTTGTCCTTAGTTAATGTCTTAACCACTCTGATACCTACTTTAAAGCCAGGATAACTAGATTTGAATTCTTGCTCCACCACTTAAAATGGTGAAAGCTTGAGCAAATTTTTTTCCCTTTGCTTCAGATTCCACCTACAAGAAGTGGGTGACAATCACATATATATAGAAGGTTGCAATAAGATTAAATTCACATTTATGAAGTGCATAAATAGTGCCTTGTACATGATAGCATTATAAGTATTTGTTTTAAAAAATAAAAAAAATTATACCTGAACATAATCTTATATTCCTCTTGAGATAGTTGCAAAGATTAAAAGTAAATAAAACATTGTACCCAAAATATACATTATGAGAATAAAAATCACAGGGTTTTTTTTGTTTTTTACATTTTTACTGTTGAGTAGCTTAATTGTATATTGATTTATTACTTTAATAGTCAATGATACTGCATTTTACCCTGGGCTTGCTGGTAAGTTACAAGATGTGATACTTTCCTTATACTTAATTTCCATTGTTTTTCATGAACATTAATCTGAATGAATGGGAAGCCCTTATTTATCTTTTCATTGGAATCTAATCCACTTATTCAGTGTGAGCATTTAGCATATACTCAAATTAGTGCAAAGGTATGATGAAGTTTAGAATAGCACAAGTTAAATATATGAGTCAGATTTTTTAATTGATTTTAATTGTCATTTTTAATGCAAACATAATAAATGTACATATTTATGAGGTATGGTGTGATATATTTCAATAAAAATATAGGTATTAATAGATAAATAGTTCTTAGAAACAAGGTCTCATGCTGTTGCCCAGGCTGGAGTGCAGTGATGTGATCATAGTTCATTGCTGCCTCGAAATTCTGGGCTCAAGCAATCTCTCACCTCAGCCTCCCAAGTAGCTGGTACTATGGGCACATGCCAAAGTTCCCAGCTATTTTTATTGTTTTTAATATAAATGGGCTTTCTTTATGTTGAACAGTCTGGTCTTGAACTCCTGAGCTCAAGTGATCCTCCTGCCTCAGGCTCTCAATGTGCTGGGATTAAAGGCATGAATCACTGTACCTGGCCTTTCAGTGTGGTATTTTGACTCATGTGTACAACATGTTAAAGATAAAATAAAGGTAATTAGCAAATTCATCACTTCAAGCACTTATCATTTCTTTGTGTTGGGGACATCCACGATACTCACTTCCAGCTATTTGAAAATACACAATAAATTGTTAATCATAATCACCCTACAGTGCTTTGGAACACAAGAACTTATTCCACTTGTTTAGCTGTAATTTTATTTCCATGAACCAACCTCTTTCTATCCCTTTCCCCATATTTCTCCCAGCCTTTAGTAACCACTATTCTACTCTCTACTTCTATAAGATCAACTGTTTTAGCTTCCACATACATATGAGTGAGAACATGTGCTGTTTATATTTCTGTGCCTGGATTATTTCACTTAACGTCCTCTAGAATCATTCATGTTTCCATGAATGACAGGATTTCATTTTTCCATGGCTAATAGTTTGGCATTATGTATATATGTCACAGTTTCTTTGCCCTACATCTATTGATGAATATTTAGGTTGATTCCATGTCTTGGATATTGTGAATAGTGCTACAGTAACCATGATAGTGCAAATGTCTCTTCAATATACTGATTTCCTTTGGATATGTACTGAGTAGGGGGATTTCTGAATCATATGACAGTTCTATCTTTAGTTTTGTGAGGAACCTCCATACCATAATGACTGTACTGATTTACAATTCCACTAATGGTGTATAAGAGTTCCCCTTTCTCTGCATTCTAACCTGCATTTGTAACTTTCTGTCTTTATAATAATGGCCATTCTAACTGGGTTAAGATGATATCTCACTGCCATTTTGATTTGCATTTCTCTGATGATTAGTGATGCTGAACATTTTTTCATATAACTGCGGCCACATCTTCTTTTGAGAGTTGTCTATTCAGAACATGTGTCCATTTTCAATTAGGTTATTTGATTTTTTGCTGTCGAGTTGTTTGAGTTTCTTGTCTATTCAGATGAATGGTTTGGAAATGTTTTCTCCCAGTTTTCTTTTCGGCCTGTTTCCTTTTCTGTGAAAAATTGTTTTGGCTATTCACAGTCTTTTGTAGTTTCAATCACATTTTAGATTATTTTTGTCTGTTCTTGTGAGAAATACCATTGTTACTTTGATAGAGATTGCATTGAAGACATAGATCATTTAGGGTAGCATGGTCATTTTAACAATATTAATTCATCCAATTTATGAACAATCGATGTCTTTCCATTTTTCTTGTCTGCTTCAATTTATTTCACCAGTGTTTTATAGTTTTCCTTGTAGAGCTATTTTATTTTCTTTGTTAAATTTATTCTTAGATATTTTATTTTTTGTAGTCAGTGGAGACGGAATTGCTTTTCTGATTTCTTTTTCAGCTAGCTCATTATTATCATGACTGAGTTTTGAATGTTGATTTTGTATTTTGTAACTTTAGTGAATGTTTCATTTCTATGAGTATTTTGGGGGGAGTCTAGGTTTTTTTAATATAAAAATCATGTCATCTGCAAACAGAGAAAATTTCACTTTCTCCTTTTCTATTTGAAGCCATTTATTTCTTTTTCTTGCCTAATTGCTCTGGCTACAACATCCGGTATTATGTTGCATAAGAATCATTAGATTAGGCATACTTGTGTTGTTCTAGTCCTTAGTAAAAGATTTTAGCTTTTCCCTATCCAGTATGATGTTAGCTGTGGGTTTGTCATCTATGGTTTTTATTGTGTTGAGGTATGTTTCTTTTATATACACTTAACGGAAAATTGTATTTATAAAAGGATGTCGAATTTTGTCAAATGCTTTTTCTGTATCTATTGAAATGATCATATGTTTTTTCTTCATTCCATTGCTATGATGCATCATGTTTATTGTTCTGCAGATGTTAAACCATCCTTGCATCCCTGGAATAAATCCCAATTGATTATGGTTTATAATACTTTTGATGTACTGTTGGAAGTTGTTTGCTAGTATTTTGTTAATTGTTTCACCTACGTTCATCACCATATTGTCTCTATTTTGTCGTTGTTATTACATCCTTATCTGGTGTGGGTATTAGGGCAATGCTGGCCTAATAGAATGAGCTTGGAAGAATCCCTTCACTTTCAATTTTGTGGTAAGGTTTGAGAAGAACTGGTGCTAGTACTTGTTTGAAAGCTTAGTAGAATTTAGCAATGAATTCATCCAGTCTTGTGAATCCAATGGGTCCATCCTGGACTTTCTGTGGGGGTTTGAAAGAGACTTTTATTACTGATTCAATCTTGTTACTAACTATTGATCTGTTCAGGTTTTTTATGTCTCCTTGGTTCAATCTTGGTAGATTGTGTATGTTCCGTAATTTATTCACTTTCTTCAGATTTTCCAATTTTTTGCATAAACTTCTTCATTGAGCCTTGTATTTTTGTCTGAAGTAACATTCTAACCAGAGTGACAAATATGTAATGAATTAATGTTATCTTCATAAAATAAGTGTTTAAGTTATGTTAAAATAATATATTAAAGCACATGTCTACTGTATTTTCCTGAAAGTTACTTTAGATTAGAACTTGAGAATGAATGTTTCTTGTTTTTTATATTTATTTATTGCATTAAAACTGAAGAGAAATTATTCCAGATTTAACATTAGATTGGTGTATTAGTGTGTTTTCACGCTGCTGATAAAGACACACATGAGACTGGGCAATTTACAAAGCAAGAGGTTTGAGGTTTATTGGACTTACAGTTCCATATGACTGGAGAGCCCTCACAATCATGAAGGAAGGCAAAGAGGAGCAAGTCACATCTTACATGAATGGCAACAGGCAAAGAGAGAGCTTGTGTAGGGAAACTCCCGTTTTTAAAACCATTATATCTTGAGAGACTCATTCACCCTCATGAGAACAGCTCAGGAAAGATATGCCCCCATAATTCAATTACCTCCACTGGGTTCTTCCCACAGCAAGTGGGAATTGTGGGAGTTACAGTTCAATATGAGATTTGGGTGGGGACACAGCCAAACCATGTCAGTTGCTGCAAAAGTAATGCAATTGCGGTTTTCACCTTTAAAAGTAATGACAAAAACCAAAATTATTTTTGCACCAATCTAATATAACATAAGATGGCAATCAGTCACCTGAAAATTTTTAACATTTTCTGTTTATTTAAAGTGAATATTCATAATATAATTTGTAAAGATACATGTGATTTTGGAAGTATATTCACATTACTGAAAATCTTGATTAAATTATAATACATAATTTATTTGACAGAGATAGAGGTAGTAATATTCCCACTTAAAAGCTATTTTTTGACCAGGTGTGGTGGCTCATCCCTGCAATCCCAGCACTTTGGGAGGCCGAGGCAGGCGGATCACGAGGTCAGGAGATCGAGACCATCCTGGCTAATGCAGTGAAACCCTGTCTCTACTAAAAATACAAAAAAAATTAGCCAGGCATGGTGGCGGGCACCTGTAGTCTCAGCTACTCGGGAGGCTGAGGCAGGAGAATGGCGTGAACCCAGGAGGCAGAACTTGCAGTGAGCCGAGATTGTGCCACTGCACTCCAGCCTAGGTGACAGAGCAAGACTCCATCTCAAAAAAGAAAAAAAAAAGCTATTTATTTAAAAAAGCATAACCATAAAAATGAACTATGCATATGTCCAATGGTTGCTGATGTGTTTAAATGATTCAGTTCTGTAAATTATTAGTAAGCTTGTTTAAATTATTCATTGGAGATCTATACAGATATGACTATGCTTTTATACTTAAAGTATTTTCTAACTATACACAGCCTAGTAGTCTTGATGCCAAATGCTTTCTTAAGACCCTTATAACCTTGTCCCTGATATGAAACCTGTACATAGAGCAAACTCCAACTTCCTTTGAATGCCATTAGTCAAAAAGCACATGAACAACAATTGAAATATAAAGATCTCTAAAGTGACGAAGATAAATTTGAGACGAAAGATCTGTGTCCGACAAATAAGGATTTGTTTGAATCTCAATATAGTACTTTATAAAAAGTTAATCTTCAAGAGTTTCAGGAAAATATTTAAACAATCTTTTAAACTTTTAGTTACCTTGAGACTTAAACAGCTCTCTAATTTCTAACTGCATAATATTTCTAAATATAATTTAATCAATAAAATGTGGTATCCCACAGGTAAGAAAAAATGTTGTGTTGCATTTCTCATTGGCAAAATATGATTGCAATATTTCTACAATATATCTTATACCAATGAAATATAAAACTTTAGAGCACCCAAACCTAATACATGCCTTAGAAAATGCTAATTCCCTCTACTACTTCTGTTCTGTCCACTTTGTAGTAGAAACCATCTTTTCTCAGTGTTTAAATACTCATATGCTTGTGCTTTCACTCTCTCTGTCTTTCTCGCTTCTCTTTCTCAATGAAAAAAATTTAATTGCATATAGATATATGTACATATAAGATCTAGTAAAATATATACAAAACATATAGATACTCACATATCTTATATATTATATAAAATAATATATGATGCAGAATGTAATATATTACTATATTATATATATATACTATACTATATTATATTCTGCATCATATATTATTTTAGATATGTTCTGCATAGAATATATATTATATTCAGAATACATAATTTATATATGTACACAAACATATGAAACAGACATAGTTGCCCAATTAAACCTTGATTAGTATAAAACTTGGATACTATCATTGTTTATGAAATGTCTGCTCATTTTCAAAGAAAGATGCTTGCTTTATTTTCTAATATAAAATAATAGTTATCTATTAAGATAATGCCAGTATCTGTAAAAACAACCCCCAGATATATAACAGCTCAAATGTAATGAATGTGTATTTTTTACTCACAGCAAAGAGAAATGATTCTTCGCCTGGCAATTCTCCTCCAATTTGTCATGTTGCCCTCTTGAAGTGGCTTGTACTTTCAAAGTGTACATTTGTATTAAATCAGTGATTGGGAAGAATATTACAATTTTAGAAGTTTTCACCAGCCAGGGCTGTAAGTAGCGCAATCAGTTTTCTCATAGTCTACTATTTAGAATTCAATCACATTGCCATACCCAACTGCCGAAGAGGATGCGTAATGGAATTTAGCTGTGTGTCCAGGAAAAAGAAAGGCATTGAGTTTTATTGGCATTGAAAAAAAAATACACAGGATATTTTATTTTATTTATTTATTTTTATTTTTTGTGATGGAATTTCACTCTGTCACCCAAGCAGGAGTGCAATGGCACAATCTCTGCTCACTACAACCTCCACTTCCCAGGGTCAAGCGATTCTTCTGCCTCAGCCTCCCAAGTAGCTGCGATTACAGGCATGTACCACCAAACCCGGCTAATTTTATATTTTTAGTAGAGATGAGGTTTCACCATGTTGGCCAGAATGGTTTCAAACTCTTGATCTCAAATGATCTGCCCACCTTGGCCTCCCAACAGGATATTTTAAAGTAAAAACCTACTGTTAAATGAAAATGATTTTTAGTGAGCTATATAAAGATGGCCTAATAGTTTTCCTGAGTACAGGTCAATACCTGTAAAAATATAAATAAAGAGTAATAACAAAAGTTATATCCATGATTTAGGGGCAGTGATTTGAAAAGTAATGACATTTTAATAAACAGATAAAAGGACATAATAGAAAGATTATCACAGAGATTGGAAAAGACTAATTATAAGACAATAGTGTAAGGGACAATAATTTTTCTGGGGAAGATTCGACTATTGCTAGAAATGCAAAAGACATGCAAGTAGATAATTCAGTTGATCACACTAAACTTAAAAGAAAAGAAAGAAAGCTAAGAAAGAAAAACCTTTACATATAGTGTGGTTAAAACAAAGGGCAGAGTTTTTGTTTGTTTCATTGGTTGGTTGGTTGTTTTTTCCAAGATAGTGGACTGGAGACATTGTGAGTATGCCTTTCCCAGTTAGAAGGGCAAAACAGTGTGTAAAGGTTCATGCTGTGAATATTTTTCTAAGAAGTGACATAGAAAATTAACGGAAAACCAAAGGAAACCACAGACTTTTTGAAAGAAGTGTTAGGCTGAAGCCTACGCTGTGAACCAGACAGAAAACTGTAAGACTCCAGAATGTGAGAAGGGAATAAATTGCCTTCAGGGCATACACTGCCACTGGGGAACCTGGCAATCTAGGCCTTAACCCTACCTAGTGCTGGAGCTGATTTAGTTAGCGGTAGAAAGTATATGAGAAGCAGTGTCATTGGGGCATGGTTTGTATGCAAACCCAGTTTCCAGGAGGTATAGAAGGAAGTCATTCCTGATCTTACCTCACAGGGGGCTCGCAGAAATCTGCCAACTAACTCAGGCAGTTGTCAAAGGTTGAGAGAAACTTCCAACTAACACTTAAAATATAATTTTGAGTAGGGACAACCCCCCTTGGCCAGAAACCAAGGGCAAGTAAGAAGTGTGCTGTAGTCATGGGCAAAGGAGCTGGGTGCCCCTGCTTCACTGGTAGACTGGGAGAGGCATGGCCTGAAACCATGGTTTCTGTCTCTGCAAGAAAAGCTATGGCCTGTGGCAGTTTTGAGTTCTGACTACAGACTGCCTGCAACTTAGCTAGGTGATGCTAGTGAAACACGGTGGATGTGACACCTGCCTTGCCAAGTGTGTGAAAGCTGGGTGAGGCTAACTGTCCCCTGCTCTGCTTCAACAAAGGCAGCTCTGCTCCTCTATCAAACATTACCTCAGTGGGCAGAGAACAGCCCACCAACCCCCACTGGAGCCACTGCTTGTTCCATGCATGAAGAGCCAGAGAAAAGTCTTGCCTGGCTCAGGCCCCACCTGCTTTTGCCCCTCTACTCACCCTCGTAGCTAAACACAAAGGACAGAAGCTTTTAGGAGCTCTATGGCCCCACTCATTGCCCGAGACACCAGAGCACCTTCCTTGGCTAACATAAAGCAAACATAAATCCCATTACTACTGCCACAGCTGGTGCTTTATTGCAAGCATCACCTCCTAGATGGAGGCCAAATGATGAGGTCTATTACAACAGAGATCCCCAACCCCCAGGACATGGACTGGTACAGGTCCCTGGCCTGTTAGGAACCAGACTTCACAGAAGGAGGTGAGCAACTATTATTGCCTGAGCTCCACCTCCTATTAGATCAGTGGTGGCATTAGGTTCTCACAGGAGCACGAACACTATTGTGAGCTGTGCATGTGAGGGATCTAAGTTGCACACTCCTATGATAATACAGCGTCTCATGATCTGAGGTAGAATAGTTTCATCCTGAAACCATTCACGTCCCTGGTTTGTGGAAAAATTTTCTTCCACGAAACAGGTCCCTGGTGCCAAAAAAGGTTGGGACCACTGCATTACAACATCTTCAGGCAGAATAGCACAGTGCTCAGGAAGGAGAAAACTTTTTCATGATCTCAGCTATCACCATTGCCTGCATCACCCTGCCTAACCAGGAAGTCCTGAGTCTGTCCACATGAATAGTTCATTATTACTGTAACTGGCATTTAAGAAAGCCCACACGCTAAGGCTGTTTATACCAAGGAATCTCACACAGTCAATTGCACTCCTCTGCTACCCCCATCACAGCTGGTGCTGTAGCCACTGCTGGGAGTCTTGATGACAGGTCACATAACTGGACCCCTTAGAAACATTCCTCAGCAGCAGCCTGGAGTGTGGCAGTTCCACTGGCTGGCTAGACCTAGAGGAGCAGCAGGATTCACAGTACTCTGTCCCTCAGGGACTCCAACTCCTAAGGGAAGATGGAGTACACCACATCAAAGGAGCACACTGTGGGACAAAATAATGCAGGTGTGTGGTCTCGAGTCCCAAAACTTTCTGCTTGTGCGAGGTTTCTTTCAGCAGAGGCACAGTGCAGTGCCAGGCTCATCAAGGAACGTCTACTGCTCTACTCCAACAGTCAGGCAACCCTGGTACTTGTAAAGGGTCTTGGAGATGGGGATTTCTTCTTCCCCTCACCCACCAGTGCAGACAGAGCTGGGACTTCTCCCACAGGAACTTGGCACGGGTGCACCTATAGACAGCCTTACTGGAACACTTCAACGTTGACTGAATCCCCACAGGAGGAGGGCCTTCCTGATTCAGGCTTGTACAAGAGGTAGAGTTTCAATGCTACATTAAATAACAGCATTCCTGCGGAGGAAAAGAGGTGCCTGTCTAATCTGAATGGCTGGAAAACTGGGTCAAGAGTGTGATTGGAAGGTGGATCACTTTCCTGCTGGCCTGGCAGGTGAGCTGTGGTGGCTGCCTCCTTTCTCCCTGAAAAGACTTCAGTGCATTTCACTGAGAGCTTCCAAGCCACATCTGTCAGGGATGAGACCCCTGCCTAGCATTTACCTTCCTTTTTTATTTTTGAGATGGAGTCTTGCTCTGTCACCCAGGCTGGAGTGCAGTGGCACGATCTCAGCTCACTGCAACCTCTGCCTCCTGGATTCAAGCAATTCTCCTGCCTCAGCCTCCCGAGTAGCTGGATTACAGGCACCCACCACCATGCCCAACTAAATTTTGTAGTTTTAGTAGTGATGGGGTTTCACCATGTTGGCCAGCCTGGTCTCGAACTCTTTACCTCAGGTGATCTGCCTGATTTGGGCTCCCAAACTTCTGGGATTACAAGCATGAGCCACTGCACCCGGCCACCTACTTGCTTTAGCCACAGCTGGATTTACCTATGGACACCTTCCTTTCTGGCCTAAAGCCTGAACTGTTCCACCTAGTAAATTAGATACTGGAGGAAAAATAAGTAAATAAAAATGTGCACAGCACTGAGGAATGAGATAAGCTTCAGGACACTTCTGCCATTCGAACTCCACAGGAGACAGTGAAAGTGCTCACACACTGAGCACATTGCCACTACAATTATCATCTGAGAAAGCCACCATACAAAGACTGTCTATAACCAAGGAATTCATACAGAGTCTTCACCCATGAAAGTATCCAGAGCCAAATCAGGTACAATAAACAGTAAACATTAAAGTTATATCCTCAAGGGAAAAAAATGGAAATAAAGAAACACAGTTGAATCACAAATAAATTCAAAAATAATTAAAATAACCTATCCAAATGAGAATAAACCAGAAAATTAATTTGAATAACATGATAAAATAAGGTTTTGTAACACCCCCCAAAAATCACACCAGCTCTCGAGCAGTGGATCCAAATCAAAATGGAGTCTTTGCAATACCACATAAAGAAGTTAAAAAGTTGATTATTAAGTTATTCAAAGAGATGCAAGAGAAACATGAAAACCAACATTTAAAAAGTTTAAAAACAATTTAGGATATGAATAAAAAATTTTCTAAAGACATAAACATATTAAAGGAAAACTAATCATAACTCTTGGCAGTGGAAGGCACATTTAGAAAGTTACAAAATGCAGTGGAAAGTTTGAGCAACACACTAGACAAAGTAGAAGAAAGAATATCTGAGCTCAAAGACAAGGTTTTGAATTAAACTACTCAAATAAAAATGAAAAAAGAATTAATTAAAATAAATGAACAAAGCCTCCAAGAAACATGGGATTATGTTACGTGGCCAAACCAAAGAACCATGGCTGTTCCTAAGAGAAAAAAGTTTGGAAAACTTATTTGAGAGAATAATGGAGGAAAACATCCCTGGTTTTGCAAGATTTAGACATCCAAATACAATCAGCTCAAAGAAGTCCTGGGAAATTCATTGCAAAAAGACATCTCCAAGGACATCACAATATAGTATATTGGACATCACAATATAGTATATTGGACATCACAGTATAGTATACTGGACTATCTAAAGTCAACCTGAAGGAAATAATTCTAAGAGCAGTGACACAAAAATATCTGGTAACATATAAAGGAACACCTATCAGATTAACAGAAGATTTCTCAGCAGAAACCTTACAAACTTTACAATCTCAGAAGGGATTGGGGTTCTATCTTTGGCCTTCTTAAGCAGAATAACAGTCAGCCAACAATTTTGTATCCAGCAATACTAAGTTTCATAAATGAAGAAAATATAAAGTATTTTTCAGAAAAGCAAATGCTGAAGGTTACTGTTACTACCAGACCAGCATTATAAGAACCGGTTTTAAAAGTCTTCAATCTTAAAATAAAAGATTGATATGCACAGAATAGAACATCTTGGAATAATAAAACTTACAGGAATTATAAAACTATAACACAATGAAGAAAACAAATTTTTAGGTAACAATCAACATAATGGCTATAACAGTACCTCATATCTCAATACTAATGTTGAATATAAATGATCTAAATGCTTCAATTAAAAGATACAGATTTACAGAAATGATTAAAACAATCACAAAATTAAATCTGCTGTCTTCAACATACTTACCTAACATTTAGGGATTCGTACAGACTCAAGGTACAGAAGTAGAAAATGATGTCCCATGCAAATGGATACTAAATGCAAGCAGTAGTAACTATTCTTTTTTTTGTTTGTTTGTTTGTTTTTTTTTTGTTGTTTTTTTTTTTTTTTTTTTGACAGAGTCTCCATCTGTCACCCAGGTTGGAGTGCAGTGGTGCAATCTCAACTCACTGCAACCTCCACCTCCCGGGTTCACTCCATTCTCCTGCCTCAGCCTCCTGAGTAGCTGGGACTACAGGCACCTGCCACAACGCCTGGTTAATTTTTTGTGTTTTTGGCAGAGACAGGGTTTCACCATGTTAGCCAGGATGGTCTCAATCTCCTGACCTCGTGATCCACCCACCTCAGCCTCCCAAAGTGCTGGGATTACAGGCGTGAGCCACCGTGCCCGGCCATAACTATTCTTGTATCAGATAAAACAGACCTTAAAGCAAGAACATTAAAAAGTAAAAGGACATAGAAGGTCATTATATAATAAAAAGATCAATCCAATAAGAATACATTACAGTCCTAAATATATATGCACCTAACTCTGGAGCTTCCAGATTCAATAAACAATAAATACTAGTCCTAAGAAAGGAATGGGCAGCAACACAATAGTAGTGAGAGACTTCAACACTTTTCACTGATAGCACTAGACAGATCACTGAGGCAGAAAGTCAACAAAAAAACAATGGATGTAAACTGTATTCTAGAACTGTTTGAACTTAACAGATATTTACAAAATACTCTACCTAAGAATATGCTCTACTACAGAATATACATTCTTCAGATCAACACATGAAATGTTGTTTAAGATAGGCCATATGATAGGCCACAAAATGAGTCTCAATACATTTAAAAAAATCAAAATCATATCACATATCTTCTCAGATCATAGTGAAATAAAACTAGAAATCAATTGCAAAAGGAATCATCAAAACTACAGAAATATATGCAAATTAAACAACTTGTTTCTGAAATATTTTTGAGTTAACAATAGAATCAATAAATGGTGCTGGGAAAACTGGATAGCCACATGTAGAAAAAGGAACCTGGATCCCTACGTGTCACCATATGCAAAAATCATCTCAATAACTGAAAGACTTAAATCTATGACCTGAAACCATATAAATTCTGGAGGAAAACTTCGGAAAAGCTCTATGGATAATGGTCTAGGCAAAAAATTTATGACTAAGACCCCAAAAGCAATTGTTATGGAAACAAAAATCAATGGGACCTAATTAAACTAAAAAACTCCTGCATAGCAAAAGAAATAATTATCAGCATAAACAAACAACTCACAGAAGAGGAGAAAATATTTGCAAGCTATAAATCTGACACAGAACTAATATATGGAATCCATAAAAAACTCAAGTCAGCAAGAAAAAAAATCCCATTGAAAAGTGGGAAAATGACATGAATAGACATTTCACAAAGAAGATATACAAATGGCCAATAAACATATGAAAAAATGTTCAACAGCACTCATCATCAGGGAAATACAAATTAAAACCACAATGAGATACCACCTTACTCCTGCCAGAATTGTAATTATTAAATAGTCAACATACAATAGATGTTGGCGTGGATGTGGTGAAAAGGGAATGCTTATACACTGCTGGTGGGAATGTTAATTGGTACAGCCTCTATGTTATGACAGGAAGGAGGACCATTAATTTCAGCCCACCAAATTGTCACTTTATCATATGTCTATGTATATTAACTCTCACTTATTTGAGATTATACATTGAAAACTTTATATCTTCAAAATTTTTAACAACCTTTGCCAATATTCTTTCTCAAACTTGACTATTATCTTCCCTATTTTTTTACATTAAGTTTTGGTAGTAAAAGGTATCTTGTAGCATGATATTAGAGTAAAATATGGGCTTTAGAGATAGACCAATATGAGCTTCAACCCTGCTACTCCAGATGTATTTGTTATTAAAAAATGGCCCAATTATCCAAACTCTAAAAGCCTGTTTCTTTATCTGTGACAGGGAAATTGTGTGTCTCAAATAGCTGCTGTAAGTATTAAATAAAACAATGAATGCAAAATGTTTTCTTTAATGCCATGTAGATGACAGATGTGTAACAGATGTCAGCTCTCTCAATTCTGAGTTTCTTTAGTGGAAATGTACCCTCTTTTTATTCAGAACCAAAATAATGGAGTTATTTTCATACTTTTTTTTCTTTTATATTTAGTCACATAACAAAACTAGTGGTATTTTCTTAAACCTATCTATTTTCATAATATCCTATTTTTTCTTTTTTTATTGCTCCCAGCTTGATTAAATTCTTCACACCTGGAGTATCTAACCTTCCTATCTGTATGCCTTGTTTCTCTAAATCCCCATTTTCTTCAACTTACTGTGTTTCTGCTGGGTATTACCATCAATTAAACTTCATTAAACATTGCTTTTATAATTTTACTTCCCTGATCAATGACCCTCAGTAGCACTGTGGTTCCTAATGACTCAATGTCTAGTTATATTATCTGTTAATAATTATGAATTTGTGGACCTGGATAAAGATATTTCAGTTAATTCACATGTATACTCTTCCCTTGTGGAAGGCAATCCTTTTGTGGAATAATTTTTTGAATGCTAATTCCATTCCCAAATCTTTGTCTGAATTTTCATGGCCCACAACACCTTTGTAGACTTTGTAGAAAGTCTTTTCCTGCAGCACACAAGTAACAGAGAAAAGGAGAGAAGCTATGAGACAGCCTTCTTTTGCTCTAGTTACAGTTTCTTTCAAACTATCAAGCTTATCCTAGCTTTTGTCTTCACTCAGGCTTCTGTTAGTTATAAAATGATCAGAACCTTTTTTTCTTCGCTTCTATCCATCCAAACTCTAACCACAATCTTAGGCCTTTTCTGGATTCTGATAAAGTTTGAAATTTGTACTATTCAAATTAACATATAACAATGACAAATAATGTCAGTTTAACCACTTTGAATCCTATGTGACTTTTACTTTATCCAACAGTAACCTATTTTGGATGAACAGTCAGTGCTCTTGTTATGTATTTCCTAAGTTCTGCTCTGGGGATCCAACATTCTTACTCATACCCATAAGGTTTATATCTCTAGCAGTGGCTCTGTTCCTTTCGTTCTGGGGACTCCTGAATAGTCCTACTGGCCTTGGTTTTATAAGTTGCATACCCAACCTGCAAACATATTATGGTTGCAAACAATATTCTATGGTGTGGTCTTTACTTCTAAAATCTGCCCAAGATGATAAACAGGGATTCTCTTAAACATCAGCTAACACTTTTATCCATTCCTTTAAGAAATAATAATACTATGTGTCAAGTTCTTGGTTCTTTTCAGTGAACAAAATAGACAAAGATTCCTGACCTCCTGTAACTTACACAATAGCTGGGGAGCTGGGGAAGGCAAGGAAGCCAAACAGTAATGTAGTTGAGCTTGCTACTCATATTGATAAAGGTTTGAGTTTTCATCCCTACAACAGTTATACTTCCTAAACAGAGGACATTGTAGAAGTTCATATTGCCATAAATGGAGTATTTTTGTCTCTCTGAGCCCTAGAGATCTTCACTCATTACTTCGCTCAACAGGAATGCTTGATAGACATTTGTGGACATGGTAGTATTATCTGCTTAACATACAGGTGAGAAAACTGATCATGAGAGAGTCTATAGAACGTGTCTGAGTTTACATTGTTACTGCTGATAATATGAGGTTCAAACCTAGATTGTCTAACTCTAAGTCATCTTGTCTTTCCATTAGAGCCCTTTGCCCTAAAGCACTCTTTATCATCTGTTTATTATTGTTATAAATACACATTTCCCTTTCTAATAATGTTACTTTCTTAGGGTGGGCAATATATATATATATATATATATAAATATATATACATATGATCCATGTATGCTTCAGGTACATTCCTGTGAAATGACTATAGTAGATGCTCAATAATACATGTCCTTGGCTATTCTTACTTAGATTTAAATGTAGGGGACATTTTTAGGACATAGAAAATATGCTTAGGTTGCAGTGGAAAGTTTTAAAGGGCTTATTCTGTATTAATTCTGGGAGCTAAATCTTCAATGACAGATGTTGCCATTTCTCTGCAATTTTATTTTCCATTAACTAGAACATTTTCTTCTGCAAGCATATGCTCATTGGTACAGAATAGCTACTTGTGTGTGCAATTAACAATTCTGAATGCACCAGTGGATGCACTGACTTCAAGTTACACAAGTTTTAAAATTTGTTTGGCTTTGCTCAACTGTATTTTCTGTAAGTCCTGATTTTAATACTGTGAACCAAGTAGTTAGAATTGCTTTGAATATCCTCCTAATTGGCCTGCACTCTGAACAATTTGACTAAATGGCAGCTAGACCTTTTGTGCACACTCTGTCTCATAGATACCATTTTACTCCATATGGTGCAAAAGAAAAAAAATCACAGCCAGAATAATTTTTAGCTGCCTATCTGACCTACTGTGGTACTTTACTCAGGGAACAGAAAGTTATTGTAGAGGAAGAGATGAAGAAATTGAAAAACATTTCTCTAACTTTTCAAGGTCTCCAACCCTATCCAAAGAGTCTATAGAAACAAACTGGTGTTTTAAACATTTATGATTAAAACCTCAAGTTTTAATACTAAAATTAATCTTATTTTCAAATTTTTCATTTTAATAATTACAGTAAATATGATAATACAATAATAAACAGAAGGGTGCTCTGGGGAAGAATTAAGACTAAACATTTTGGCTTTAGAAAATATTTGTAGTCCATGTCTTGAATTAACATGTAATTTTCAATCTTATGAAATACTTTATATAAAAGCTCATTTCTGAAAAGATAATCATGACAGGTAGTTGCCAGAAAATTATCAAATACAATGAAAATTATGAATTTCCATATAATAGAACTCGGATTATTTTTAGAGTAAGTTTTGATATTTACTTGATGTTTTTGACCTACTTTGCTCATAAGGGTGGATTTGTTAAAAATGTGGTTTTGTGCCAGGATATTTTTTGCCTTTCAGAGAGGAAAATAAACATTTGATTTCATGTATTTTCGTTGAGCTAATTAATTGTGTAACAGCGGTCACTGCAAATTGATTACCTATCGGTGGCCAGTTACTGTAGCCTCTATGTTTTCTGTCAGTACTGGGCTCTTGTTATTTTTTATTTTGACACAAAACAATACCCTTTCCAGGTGGCAACTGAAAATTTCTGGAGCAAAATCTGGCAGAATACACTGAACAACACATTCATCTAGCTGTTATAAATGGAGCCAGTGGGAAATATTTCTCTTTATTCTACAGAAAGTTTAATTTTAAGAAAATGAATTCAAATATGGGAATATTGAGTGAAAATGTTCAATTTACAAAACTTTCAATCAAATCTAGTGAAAAGTATTTTTTAAAGTTTCCTTCAACCATTGAGACATAAAAACTGAAGAATGAGTGTTTCAACATTGTATTTTTAATAAGAAAAATAATTTACTGATAAAACATAGATAAAACAGGTTTCTGTGTTTGATAGCTATTTCTATAATTGAAATGGCATATATATATATATATATCACACGCATACATATATATACATACATATATATATATGAAAGCTTTCCTAATAGATACAATAAAGGTAAGCCTAAAATAAATTTTGTTAAATGATTGTCATATTTAAAGTCTTTGGACTTTAAAAAACAGTCTCTTTGGTATTCACAACAAATTCATTGTAGATAAAATTCCCATTTAAATTATCATTTGGATTCCCAAAACTCTGTAGTGAATAATATATTTCATCTATACATTTTCATATATATAGTTATTATATATGGCAAAATTGCCAAAAAAGTAAATTTCAAATGTTCTCACCAAAGAGATAAGTATTTGAGATGATGAATATGTTAATTACCTTGACTTAATCATTCCACACTGTATGCATATACCATAATATCACTTTGTGCCCTCTGTGTGTGTGTGTGTGTGTGTGTGTGTGTGTGTACAGGGAGAGAGAGAGAATTAGGTTCTTAGTTTCCAGCTTTCTCTTTACATATCGTGAAATGTAAAGGTTGAAGGTTTTTTCTTGATAAATTCTGGTGGACCAAAGTATAGGAGTTCTATACTCAGTTCTGAAATGAGACCTAGATGAGTTCATTTTCTTTGCTTTTGCATGCTGTTTCTAGATCATACTTTGTGTTCAAACTTGATTATCTGGGATCAAAATCAGCAATCATGATACCACTGCATAGTAGATATACTTGTTGAAAATCTTACTCATTGTAAAAACACCTGTTGGTAATTACTGATCCGTAAAACTATATGCTTCCTCCTTTCTGATATTTAAAATCTATACTTTGCTGAAAGAAAGCATGACCAAAATATACTACATAATTCCCATATATTGCCAATATTGTTTTATACATTGTAGAATTTTACTTTTCACATATTCATAAAACTAGTATATATAACAATGCTATGTAGGAAAAGAGTAAGAAAGGAGAGCAGAGATTACATTCTAGAAATATGTGCAAACTTCTAGAAATTCTGGATAACTATAATAGTCTCTTTAAATCTAGAGCTGTTTGTACAAAAGGGGGAGGGGCAAAGAATATGACGATAAAGAGACTCAATTGGTCAACAGGCAAATAAAAGAGTATTCCATGTGTAACAATAGAAATGTACATTACAGTCACACTGAGATATGATTTTACACAAAACAGATTGAAAAATATCAATAAGATTGGTAACACTATGTGTTTATATGAATGTGAAAAATAAAAATCTTAGATATATCTAGGGAGAAACAAAGTTGGTACAACCACTTTTGACAAACAATGGCAAAATACCAAGGAAAGCCAAGTTGTACCTACTTTCTGGATATTCTCTGGATACCATGAAACAATAGACAACTAGAAAATGTAACTTAAATCTAGTACTATTTTTAATCGCAACTCTTACTAATATGTGAAAGAAGACATGGACAATATGTTCACTACAGGACAGTTTATAATTTAAAATACTGAAAACTTTCTAATTCTTCCTATATAGGAGAATGAATTAATAAACTGCTTTATTTGTGCAACAAAATGTGTACATTAAAATGCAGAAATTGCATCGAATTAAAATGCAGAAATTGTCTCTACCTCAAAAGCATAAAGTTAAGGAAAACATATGCAATTGAGAAAAAGCAGAGATATGATATTATTCATAAAACATTATAAAACTCATAAAAACTTAAAGAATATTCTGTTTCAACAATATTAAGATATATATTTTATATGAATATCTGGGTACATTTTATAATCAATAACATGTCAAGTTAATTTAGCATAGTTTCTTCCTCATTGATACTTAACAAGAAATAAGTTTAATTCTAAATTAAGATGTCTTCGAATTGGTGATGCCTTGGTAAATAAGACCTTGAAACACACAGAACTCAGAGTTGCAGAAACAGAAAGCACAAATTCCCTGAGCCACTATGATTAAGGTAAGTAGAGCCACGCTTGCTTTCATTTTTGTTCCTGTACATAGCACTACATAAAAATTATCAATTTAACATTTTTTTCTAAGTTCTTGAGTAGAGCAAAGTATTCTAGCCAACTGTTAATCCAAACAGGTGCTGTATCTTTACCTTCAAAAGGCAGTTCCATAGATTTATGAAGTTGGCTGGCTCTAGGTTGTGGGATTTGTGATATGACCAGTAGTTCCCTAATCATATGCCCACTCCTATATATTGTTTGCTATGAAATGTACCTGTTGGTTTTATACAGAGCGTTATGGGCTCTCATGTCAATGGATCAAATACTCTCTAATCCCTCAACTAGTGGTCCTGATTGATACCAAATGGGCAACAAGATTGTGTATCTATTTCTGTAGGAATGAATTGTTGCCTCTTCTTGGGTGCAAGGGAGGTCAATTTTCCACCAAGTCAGCAGTTGATTTTCTTGAGGGATTGCACAATTTTAGGAACTCAGATTTGATACTGTTGATGACAGTAAGCCAGCATGCGGTAGCTAGATCCACCTTCCTATGTAGAATTCCATGCAATTTGGTCTATGCCGATCCCCCACACTTGACACCAGAGCCACTTTATTAATGTGCCAATTGTACCAACCCTGAGTGGTTGACAAGAGAAGGTGATTGACTTCAACTGACCAAGTCATATAGTCTACTTGGTTTTTGTGTGCCCCTTCTATAGTGGTTGCTTCCAAATAGACATTACTATATGATAGAAAGATCTACACAAGCAAGATGAACATTTATAGAAAGGTTACCAGAAATGTATAATAACATGCTCACATAAAACTACATAATACAATTCTTTCCTGCATAATGCCGTTATTCAAAAGAATAGACAACTGTAGGAAGAATGAGACTATCTTCTACGAGATTATATGCTACAGTTTTCTGTTTGCTAATTTTTTCATAGATTTATCCATTTATATTTTCATGTATGTACAAGTCAAAAGCTTAGAAATGAGCATTAATTTTAATTGATTTGTCATTTACTAGGTAGAGTTTGAGTTTTTTCTAACAGTCTTAAATTAATGAGGTTTTATACCTTTGAACAGGATCAGAGGATGTCAGGAGGCTGATAATTTAAAGCTAATAGGATTTAACTTCATCCATTTTTAAAAAGCTGAAAGTTAGAAAGGTAAATAATTGTTGCTACAGTATGAAGAAAAAAGTGTGTTATGAAGGTTAAATGCTAAACAATCTACAAATATTTTGAAGTATGTCATTTTCACTTATAAAAAATCAATTGAAAATATAATATGTACCCGTGATAAACTTTTCTGTAAGTATTGCTAATATAAGCTGTCATTTTCCAATAGATGTGTTTGGCAGTCAAATCTTATTCTTTTACAGCATTCAAGGAAAATCTGAATAGCCACTAACTTTAAAAAAATTTGTCAGCCGGGCATGGTGGCTCACGCTTGTAATCCCAGCACTTTGAGAGGCCGAGGCGGGCGGATCACGAGGTCAGGAGATCGAGACCATGGTGAAACCCCGTCTCTACTAAAAAAATACAAAAAAAAAAAAAAAATTAGCCGGGCGTTGTGGCGCGCGCCTGTAGTCCCAGCTACTCCGAGAGGCCGAGGCAGGAGAATGGCGTGAATCCGGGAGGCGGAGTTTGCAGTGAGCCGAGATTGCGCCACTGCACTCCAGCCTGGGTGACAGACCGAGACTCCATCTCAAAAAAAAAAAAAAATGTTGTCAATTAAATTATTGAGACAACCAGATGGCAGGGGGTCCCTGGAGAAACTCCGAGCAACCTGCACACTGGGTTGGGGCCACAGAAGTGCGTGTCCTTTTGCACTGGGCAGGAGCAGGGCTCCTCCTCTTCCGGGGTGAAACCTGGGGTTCAAGCTGCAAGAGGGAAGAGCTCTAGCAGGGGATCTTGGCCTAGCGAGAGTCCCTGTTTCCCCCTTTTCATCCTTTTCACCCGATAAAACCGTATCTTACCATTCAAATTGTCTGCGAGCCTGAATTTTTGTGGCCGTGGGATATAGAACTCTGTCTTTAGCTGAACTGAGGAAAAGTCCTGCAACATTATGTTAGAGGCTGTTTTCTATCCATTTTTTACATTGTCTCGAAGTTGTAACAGTTGCTATAACTTACATTAAATTGTGACATGAATTAAAGCTATGGTTGTAGCACTTTAAAATATATTAAATATACTAAAAACCTGGCAAGTGACAAATAAAGGGCACAAATAAAAGTTATAAATGTACTAGTGATTTCACTTCAGATTATATTTAATAGCTCTGGAGTGTTTATAGTGTGTCTGTGTGCGTGTGTGTGTGTGTGATTGTATTTGACACAGAATAGTAAAACACACAGACTCTGTTCTCTAAAAGGTTATAGTGAAGTGGCAGAGAAAATATATTTTCTTTCTTCATTTCTTTCCTTTCTTCCATCCCTGTTTCCATTTCTTCTTCTTCCTAATATTTAATGGTTACTGGAGGGTTAAAAAAATGTTTATATTGAGAAATTACTTTGGATTTGGACAGAGGCCCCCATTTGTCTGGTCAGTGGATCAATCAGGCCTTTAGCCTGAGATATGAGCTCTGTTGTCCTGGCAACAGAAGCCTGGTATTCATACAGTTCTTAAGCACTCATGGTGGCTTCTTCATTAAAAAGAGATGCCACAGAAATACACGTATTTAGAAAGAGTCAGAAGTGAGAATATAGTGGTGAGAAAAAGTGAAAAAGACCTAGATAAATAGAAGAATACTCATGTTCATGAAGAAGAAATTTCAGTATTTTTAAGATATCAATTTTCTCCAAATTGGTTGTAGGTTTAACACAATCCCATTCAATATATCAGCAGGATTTTTACTAGATAATGATATGTATGAAACTGCAAAATAGCTTGCCTACCTAAGACTATTTTATAAGGCAAACATGTAGGGCTTATAATTACTGGTATAAAAGTAGATTATCCTATAATAATTAAGACAGTGTGAGCTGAAGACAGAAAAAAATCAATAAAAATGAAGCCAATTGACAGCATTTATGGTCAATTAATTTTCAAAGTTATAATAAGTGTCTTACAATTTGGGTGGATCCCAAGTCTGCCTTCAGATGTAATAATTTGCTACATGGACCCATAGAACCTAGGAAAACTGTTATATGCTGGGTTATGGTTTATGACAATGAAAGGACAGAGATTTAAATCAGCAATGGGAAAAGGTACATAGGGCAGGGTCCAAGAGAGTTCCAAGTGCAAGCTTTCAATGGTCTTCTTCCAGTGGAGACATAGAGACTGTGCTTACTTCTATCAGAATGAAGTTTTGTCAAACAGAAAAGCGCAGCCAAGCCTTCGTGTCCACAAATTTTATTAGAGGTCATTTTATGCATACATAACTGACCACCTGCAGGACTAATTTTAGTCTTTTGTTACTTTAAAGGTCTACATGATGCCATATGTCCCAAGGCTTCCACCATAAATTGCATTGTATGGACTATCCAGCATAGTCTAAGTTCTCCAGGTAAACAAAAGTAGTATCCCTAGGTAAACAAAGATACTATCATTGGTAGTATATACCAAAGGCTTAATGGTTACCCTTGAGTCTTTGGACAAGACCAAACCTTTTCTCTGATATACTTAATTCTCTACTGTACAATGGCAAAGTAATTAAGTGGAAAAAGAAAAGTCTGTTTAACAAATAGTACTAGGATTATTAAATATCCACGTGAATGCAATAAACCTTGACTCATACCATAAAAAAATTCTAAATCTACTGTAAACACAATATAAAGTTAACATTTTACAATTTCTAGAAAAAAAACAGAAAAAAATGTATGACTTTGGGGTAGGCAAACAAAAATCAATAAGCATATAATTAAAATGATTGAGAACTTTATTTATTTATTTATTTATTTATTTATTTATTTATTTATTTATTTCGAGACAGAGTCTCACTCTGTCACCCAGGCTGGAGTGCAATGGCGCAGTCTCAGCTCACTGCCACCACTGCCTCCTGGGTTCAAGTGATTCTTCTGCCTCAGCCTCTCGAGTAGCTGGGATTACAGGCGCACACCACCAGGTGTGGGCCTGGCTAATTTTTGTATTTTTAGTAGAGACGGGGTTTCACCATATTGGCCAGGCTGGTTTTGACTCCTGACCTAGTGATCCGCCTGCCTTGGCCTCCCAAAGTGCTGGGATTACAGGTGTGAGCCACCGCGCCTGGCCGAGAACTGTATTTTTAAAAACTTCATCTTCAAAGTAATTGCACATAAAATGAAAATCACAAAGTGATAAAAATACTTGCAGCATATATATTTTAAAAGCTATTTGTATCCAGAATACATTTGAAAATTACAACCCAAATAATCTAAGAAGATAAACATACCAATCAAAAAGTAAAAATAATTTTAAAAACTTGAACACGTATTTTTAAAAAGAATATATAAAAATGGATAATAAGACAATTAGTTGTTAAGGAAATACAGAATAAAACCACAATTAAGAAGCAACAGGAATGTCTAATAAATTATTTATCAGAGTTAAAATGGTATGAATACTGTGGATAAAATTTGTTTCTTTTGGATTTAAACATACACTGACCATATGACTTAGTAAGTCTTATTCATCTACAAAAAAAAAAAAACATATTTGCATCAAAATATTTTCACAAAAATATTTATGGCAGTTTAATTTGTAAAAATCTAATATTAGAAACAAACTATGTTATCATCATCAAATGAATAAATACACAAGTTTAGGTACTGTGATGGTTAATATTGAGTGTCAACTTGATTGGATATAAGGATGCAAAGTTTTGTTCCTGGGTGTGTCTGTGAGAGTGTTACAGAAGGAGATTAACATTTGAGTCAGTGGACTGGGAGAGGCAGACTCACCCTCAATCTCGGTGGGCACCATCTAAGCAGCTGCCAGCACGGCTAGAATAAAGCAGGCAGAAGAACGTGGAAGGACTGGACTTGCTGAGTCTTCCAGCCTTCATCTTTCTCCTGCGCTGGACGCTTTCTGCCCTCGAACATCAGACTCCAAGTTCTTAAGCTTTTGGACTCTTGGACCTACACCAGTGGTTTTCCAGGGACGCTTGGGTATTTGGCCACAGACTGAAGGCAGCACTGTGGGGATCCCTACTTTTGAGGTTTCGAAACTCGGGCTGGCTTTCCTGCTCCTCAGCTTGCAGATGGCCCATTCTGGGACTTCGCCTTGTGATCATGTGAGTCAATACTCCTTAATAAACTCCCTTTCATATATACATCTATCCTATAAGTTCTGTCCCTTTAGAGAACTCTGACTAATATGGGTACGTTCAAACAATGGAATATGGCATGGCAAATAAAAGAATAAGATATTTTAATGCAACAAAATGTTTGCATCTCAAAATATTTTGTTTAATAAAAATAATATTCTGCGCCAAGGAAGATGAATTCAAAAATTATATATTGTATAATATTTTCACATGATATTCTACAACAGGAGATACTAATAATAGAAATAAGAGCAGTCTTTTTTTATTTAGTGGGTGAGGAAAAGCAGCAAAGGGCTATGACAGAACATTTTAGAGTGATGAGAATGTGTTGTACCTTGATTAGGATGATGATTGCTTGAGTGTATTCACCTTTCAAAACTTGGTGAATTCTATACTTTAAATGTATAAATTTTATTGTCTCACTTTTACTCAAATAAATTTTAAAAATAAAGAATGAACAAATGAAAAGGTGATGATAAATATGGGACAGATACAAATGAATTTAATATTTCTATTCTCTTAGGAATTTGTTAAATTCTTCCTCTCTGATATCTGAATCTCTCTCCCTAGTCCCTACTTTTACTGGAGGGTGCTGGTTCCAAAATGTGCAGAGTGAAGAATCAGAATAGGAAATTTTCCACGAAAACTATTATTAAAAAAATTCCCAAATCCAATTTAATACATAGCAATGCTACTTCCTCTTTCTAAGTGTAGGAAAAACATGAACTTCATAAGGGGATTTTGAGAGCAAATAATTTGATGGATGCCTGAAGAACAAAGGAATTTGAGTATCTGCAGTCAGGAATCTGGCTTTGAGAAGGTTGAGTTTCATGGTGATGATCAGGCATGAACTAGAAAGATAATTTACAAATTGCCAGAAATCAATAATGGCTGTTTTGTGAAGTGGTGAGGAAGCTAATCAAGCTTAATGATCTGAGAAGAGAAATGATGCTTGATAAATGTTTATAAATTTTCCAAGGTTCCTAACTGATACACGGTGTTCTCAGATGCAGCAGTCATTTGAAGTAAGTAGAACAGATATTCCACAATTACTATTAATAATACATAAAAATATATAGAGCCAAAATGAAATAAATTGTTTTCAGGATTTAAGTATAATATAGGCAGATGAAAACTGATTAGAAAAACAGATATACTAATGAATCTCTCTATCCTACTCTCTCTGCTACCCTTCCCAGTCTCTAATACCCACAGTTCTGCTCTCTACTTCCATGAACTCCAAACTTTTTTTGAGTTCTCACATTTGAGTGACAACATGTAATATTTATCTTTCTGTGCCTGACTTATTTTGCCGAACATAATGTCCTTAGGCTTATTCATGTTGCCATGAATGGCAGGATATCATTCTTTTTTATGGATGAATAGTATTTCAGTGTGTGTTTTTGCCATATTTTTAAATCCATTCATTGATTAATGGATATTTAGGTTGATTTCATATCTTCACTATTGTGAATAGTGCTGCACTAAACATGGGGGTGCATGTATCCTTTTGACATACAGATTTTCTTTCCTTTGGTTAAATACCTATTAGTGGAGTTGCTGGACTCTATGGTAGTTCTACATTTAGCTTTTTCTAAAACCTCCATACTGTCTTCCATAATGACAGTACTAATTGACATTTCCACCAACAGTTACATACATCTCCACATCTTCACCAGCATTTGTTATTCTTTGTCTTTATTTATTTATTTATTTTTACAGGCTAGTGTTACAGGCGCGTCTTTGTTCTTAGAGCTCCCAAGATAGGGCAGGCCTCTCCCAAGATGGCAGCAAGCCTTTTGTTCTCTGACCTGGGGTTCTTGGCCTCACATATTCCAAGGAATGGAACCTTGGGCCATGCAGTGAGTGTTACAGCTCTATTAGAAGCAGTGGGTAACGGAAGAGAACCGTGGAATCCAGCGACTAGTGTTCAGCTCAGTTACGATGAACCCGGGCACTTAGCCGCACAGGAACAATGGCGAGCCTCTAGCCTGATCAGGAGCAGCAATGGGTGCCTCGCTGGATCAGGAGCACAGCGGACACCCTGCTGAATCCAGAGGGGTGGAAGTCAGCGGCGGGTCTGCAATGGCGGCAATCAGCAGTGGTGGACAGCCAGAGATAGCTCAGCTTGAGCCAGAACAAACAGAGACCAGAACAGTGTGCAGTTGCAAAATTTAATAGAGTGACAACAGAGCTCCCATACAATGGGAGGGGACCCAAAGGGGGTTTCCACTGCCAGCTCAAATTCCTGGGTTTATATCCCAATCATTGTCCCTCCCACTGTGCTTTCAGGTAATATATGATTTGACTATTTTTTACCTCCTGCTTTTAGCCTAATTGGTATTTTAGTGAGCCCTCTTTACTACCTGATTGATCAGGTGTGAGCTGAGTTACAAGCCCAGTGTTTAAAGGTGGGTGTGGTCACCTTCTCCAGCTAGGCTTAGGAATTCTTAGTCGGCCTAGGAAATCCAGCTACTCCTGTCTCTCACTAAGATTGGGCATGGTGGCTCATGCCTGTAATCCTAGTACTTTGGGAGGCCGAGGCAGGTAGATCACTTCAGGTCTGGAGTTTGAGACCAGCCTTGTCAATATGATGAAACCCCATCTCTCCCCACCAAAAAAAATACAAAAATTAGCTGGGTGTGGTGGTGCATGTCTGTGGTCCCAGCTACTTGGGATGCTGAGGTGCTTGAATTGCTGGGACCTGGGAGGAGGAGGTTGCAGTGAGCTGAGATCACGCTACTGCACTCCAGCATGGGTGACAGCTAGACTCTGTCTCACAAAAAAAAAAAAAAAAAAAAAAAAAAAAAAGGTTAGATAGGAAGAATGAAGTCTGGTGTTTTGCAGAACTGTAGGATGAATATGGTTAACTATAATTTATTGTACACTTTCAAAGAGCTAGAAGACAGGATTTTGGGTGTTCACAACACAAATAAATGATAAATGTTTGAGGTCATGGTTATACCAATTACGCTAATTTGATCATTATACATTGTATACACGTATTGAAATACCACTCTCTATCCCATAAACGTGTAATTACTACTGTCAACCAAAAATAAAAGGGCAAAGGAGGTGAGGAAGAAAGCATGAATCCTCTACAGATTATGTTTTTATGATGTATGAGTGACCACCATAGGCACATTCCTAATTATAGTGAGAAGATATTTCAATAGTAACTATTTCTAGATGAAAATAATCTTTAGCAAATATCTTTCATTTTGGTTATTGGTTCTATCCAGTGTCAACCATTCTTATGTCTATTATCTAATTCATGCAGAAGCTAATTTGGTTAGTGCTGTGACTGGCTCTGAAGTGAGGGACTCCACAGAGGTGGCTTCACTTTGCAAGTAAAATCTAGAAGGAAAATGCCTTTGCCTTGGCACTACTAACCTTGTACTTAACCACTAACCCCCATATTACAAACAAAATTCTTATATTCATACTAGTTCATTGTAGGGTTGTTGCTTTGTTTTGTTTTTGCTTTTGCTTTTGTATTTTTTCTTGCCAGAGCAAAAGGAAATTGTTATCAATAACTTTAGTGTTAGATAAAGAGGATGACAACTATTCTTGATATTGAAACCTGAGGAATCTTAGTTGTTATTAAAATGAAAGTGGACATCATGAGTTGTTTTGGAATCTATCCTAAAATAAATACAGTAAAGAATTAGTAAATTTCCTAGTTTTTTCTTAAGAGAAAACAATTCAGTTGGTTCAGCTAAGTCAACTTTATCACATAAAAGAGCAAAACAAAGCATGTTTTAACGTATAACTCTCAGATGGTTTGATTATTTCATAGATAAACTTTAGACCAATGAAAAGTGTGCTTCTCAATGTTAGTTAAAAAAGATACTCAAGAAAATGACGTGCAAAATTGAAATATTGTCTTTTAAAATAGCGATTCTTCATTAAAATAAACATCAATATTGATATTATGGAATTATAAGAGTGTTAAAATTAAAGTGTAAAATTATAAGAGTGTTAGAGAGAGAAAGAAATGAGGGAGACAGTGAGAATGACAGGAGAGAGGAAGACAGGGAGGGAGAATGAAAATCAAAATTAATTAAGATACTGGCCAAGCACGGTGGCTCATCCCTGTAATTCTCAGCAATTTGCGAGGCTGAGGCAGGTGGATCACTTGAGATCAGAAGTTCGAGACCAGCCTGGCCAACATGGTGAATCCCTACTAAAAATACAGAAGTTAGCTGGGGGTGGTGGCACACTCGTGTTATCCCAGCCACTTGAGAAGCTGAGGCAGGAGAAAGGAAGGAAGGAAGGAGGAAGGAAGGAAGGAGAGAAGAGAGAGAGAAAAGAAAGAAAGAAGGAAGGAAGAAAGGAAGGAAGGAAAGAAGGAAGGAAGGAAAGAAGGAAGGAAAGAGGGAGGGAGGGAGGAAAGAAAAATAAAGCGAGGAAAGAAAAAGAATGCAAAGAAAAAAAGAAAGGAGTGGAGGGGAGGGAAGGGAAGGTACCCCTCCCCCATGCTCCTCATTGCATCATACCTCTTTGGGCTTTATTTATAGACCCACTGAGTATTAATTTACTCTCCTCTCATTCCCTTAATGTTACTTTAGTGAAATGTTTGGAAATTACAACTCTAGAAGTGAAATGAGATTCTACAATGGTGCACGGTAGAACTGGCTTATACTGGCCCACAGGAGGAAATTGTTCAAATTTTAGGGATTTTGTGAGACAATTTTTAAAAACAGCTGTTATTATTCTTTTACAAAAATCTACAATAAAATATAATAAAAGCAAAGATAACTACTTAAGTTATCCCTTTCTAATTATTTTAATCTATGATTCCATCATATATGCTTTCAAGATTGTTTATGTCTTTTGTATCTGTATCTGAAAACAGCTTAAAATGTTGTGCTACTGCATGTTTCTTCCCAAACTCACATTCACTGATGTCACATTGGTAGCTGAAATTAGTCCTGGTTGCTGCATTTACAATACAGGCATTTGTGAGTACTACAAACCAGAATTTGGTGGTGGTGGTTGTTGCTTCAAAGATGAGTTTTTAATCTCTTTAGGACACATTCTATGTGGCTCCAAAAATTAGGCTCCATGACAACCTACATATCTCTCCTAAAGCCACTACTGACCCCAACCTCTGTTCCAATATCAGCAGAGTTCCCATAAACATGATGATAATCAGGCTAGAGATAGGTAAAACAAGTATAAAATAAATTAAAATAAAATAAAATACAATAAAATTCCCTAAAAAATTATTTGTAGTGATGAGAAATGCAGCCTTAGATTCTGTAGGAACCAGCATAAACTCCCAAGTCTTCCCCAGTTCATTCATTTGGAAAAACTTACTTCTTCCAGCAACAAATCATGACAACACTTGATAAATGTTTTGTACTAGGAAATTTCATGGTAGTTGTTTTTAGGCTTGTAGGTACATAGCACTAAAACAGTTGCTCAAGCTCCAGACTCTAATAAGGAAAGAAGATTTTCACCATAAATTGCAACATATGAACTATTCAGACAAGATTGGTTGCATTCAGTGTGATATGGCTGTAGAACATATGAACTATTCAGACAAACTAGTATAGAGTGTTCAAGATCTTCAGTATGCAAACCACTATTATTACAATATTCCAAGAGCTTAGTTCCAAGTTCCAGCCAAAGGACCGTCATGAAAACAAGCCCTTCTTGAAAACTGAACAACACAGTCCTACTGAGTAACTGTTTCCGACATATACTATCCTGTTCAGAGAACATGCTCTGTATGATTTTTATTCTTTTCAGTTCGTTAAGGTTTTCTGCTGTATTTTGGTGAATGTTCTGTGAGTGCTTCAAATGGACATATATTCCATTGTTGTTAGTTGGAGTGTTCTATAAGTGACAGTTGGCACCTGCTTCTTATTTAATTTTTTATAACATTGTGGCATTTCTGTCTAGTAGTTCTGTCAATTGCTAAAAGTAGTTTTGAAGTAGCCAAATATAAATGTGGATCTGTTTCTTCTTTGATTTCTGTACATTTTTTGCTTTATTTTGAAGCTATTGTTTGCTGCATAGACATTTAAAACTAATGAGATTTTTGGTGTATTGATCCTTTTATCATTATGTAATTACCTTTTTGTCTCTTGAAATTTTCTTTGCCTGAAGCCTATATTATATAACATAAATACAGCTTCTTATGATTGTTTTGATAATGTTTGTCATTTTACTATTTTCTTTTCCTTTCAACCCACCTATGTTTTTATGTTTGAATTTAGTTTATGTAGACATGATAGAATTGCGTTCTGTTTTTATCCACTCTATGAAATCTCTACCTTGTAGTTGGTGTTTTTAGACTATTTAATGTAATTATATATTTATATATAATTGTACATAAATATATATAATGTAATCATAAATTACAGTTTAAAACTGGCATTTTATTATCTATTTTATCCTTCATTCTCTATTGCTTATTGCACTGTTTAATTTTCTTTGCCTTCTTGTGGATTACTTGAACGTTTTTTAGAGTTCCATTTCAATTTATGCATACATTCCTTGTATAGATTTCTTAGTGATTACTCTCTATATGTGTGTGTACATCATAAAATATACAGATGTCATAACCTACAGGTGTCACTATTTTACTACTTAAAAGTAGTAAAATTATTTACTTAAAAGAAATAAAATGTATCCAGCTTATCTTCCTTTTAAGTCTCTTCACTTTCCCAACTTTTAGAGTACACTTGTGTAACATATGATTGTCTATTTCCTCACTCTTGCTGCAGGAAAATGAATAAAAATACATAGGTAACATAATATATTTAGTGAGCTTCTGGGTTGAAACTGCGTTCCTTTCTTTCTATAAACTTGAGAATAAATTTATACAATATACCATTTAGAGAGGATTCAATTTTGTATGCATTGTTATATCAATTAAAAATTAGGCATTAGATGCTTATATCTTTATATAAGGGACAAACTGATATTTGTGTTCAGGTAATTTTTTAGAGAAATTTTGTTTCACACCAAAATTTAGAGGAAGGTACAGAGATTCTCCATATACTCCCTAATTTCAACACATCCCCAAGAGAATGGCACATTTGTTATAATACAAGTGATAAACCTACATTGACACACCATAATCACTCAAAGTCTATGGTTTAATATTTGAGTTCACTGTTGGTGTTGTAAATTCTATTGTCTTGGACAAGTGTATAATGACATGTACCCATTATTATAGTATCATACAGTGTATTTTCATTACACTAAAAATCCTCTGGTTCGGCCTATATATCCCTCCTTTTCTCTCTCATCCACTGGCAACCACTAATTTTTTTTGTATTGTCTCCACAGTTTTGCCTTCTCCAGAGTGTCATATAGTTGGAATCATACAGTATGTCAGCTTTTCAGATTTTTTTTTTTCATTTAGTAGTATGTATTTAAGGTCTCTCCATGTCTTTCCATGACATGGTAGGTAGCTCATTTCTTTCTAGCACTGACTAATATTCTGTTATCTGGATGTAATACTGTTTACTTATCCATTCACCTACAATAATACCTTTTTTATTTGCAGCATTATTTGTTTCAGTAATGTCATATCCAGTTAAATGTGTAGTTTGTCTGTATTGATCTGTCTCAGCATGCTTATGCTGTAATGGTTGAGTATGAAGGAATAAGCTTGTAGGTTTTCTAAAGAGAACATACAACTTTCTAGAATGAATATAGACAACACCTTCTACATTAATGTATTTTCAAACATTACCTTTAGTAGCCATAAAATAAATATTACTTTAATTTAGATCATATATTAAATATATATATATATACATATATATATGTCAACCCCCATGTATTGGATTCCTTTTGTGGTTTATCCCTAACATTATGATAAAGAATATAAAATATGTTCTTTAAGTGCATCAATGTAAGACTCAAATAAGTATAGCAAGAACTTATTTGGCACTGGACTTGGTTCACAGGCTTTAACACTAAACCTTTCCTTGACTCACTGCTATCTTTTCCCCCTTAATGGATGTTGTTATTTTAATTCTCTGTGTCCTAACAGTTACTAGTGCATACGTGTTTAGTACGTAAAGCTGAAATACTTAACAACCTAGGAATGTCCAGCAAGAGTGAGACTGAAATGTTAGAAAAGATATCTCAGAAATAATAAAAGGTAGCTATTTTTATTAATTAACAACAGGAATAGAGTCTCATAGGTGAAGATATAGTGCAAGTGGAATCACAAAGGAAGGATCACCTGGGAGAGTGAGAGTGGGAGGACAGGCACATTATAGCAAAGAACTCACCAAAGAGGCAATGTCTGAGCTGTATCTTGAAAGAGGATTTGCTTTTTAGACAAGGCGGAGTGAAGTGCAGGGGCGTAGGTAAATGGAGAAAACTATGTACAAAAGGAAATGCCTAGGTAGAAAGACAGATGATAGATGAAAAGTTGAAACAGAAAGCTATGGGTAGTAATTTATGTTTTCAATTACCATCAAAATGGAAGCAAAAGGAACTAGATAAAGTCAAAGGTTAGATCAGGAAGTGGGCCTACCCTTAAATGTTACTCATGCACAGTACACATGAATGCCTATATGCTTTCCATCTAAAGTTTTAGAAGTTATAAATTAAACTTTTAATGACATGACATACACCTTTATAATTGTCTGGAAGGACAGACTCAAATTTAGAAAACTTCTTAAACTTCTTTACCAGAATGAAAGTAAGAAGAAAGCTGGCCCGTTGTTCTGCTGCTCGTCTTTTGCCACACCTAGCTCAGGCTTGCACAATAAAAAACCTATCACTGATACCTGTGGCCACCCTGGCCCACAAGCCAAATCATATCTCCCTAAAACAGATGCCCCATAAATATTCCTAAACTGTAGCCCCTTTACCACACAGATTTCTCATCACTTGGGTAAGGATGTAACCAGAGGAGAGCTGGAATGATGTCCTCCAAAGCACTGGACCCATGGCCTTATATTCTAATTATAATAATTTGAACATTATCTTGCAAACTAAAATGAGTTATTGAAGAAGTAAATATTATATATGCATTTTTACTTTTCATATCGCCATAAATTAGGGCAAAACATAAATAGGAATACTTTTTCTTACAAGGAAAAGCAACATAATACTTATATTGTCAACCTTCTTCAAAAGACTTCATTTATTAAAGTGCTGTATAATAGAATTGTCAAACAACTAAATAAAGTATACACAACCATTTGTCATGTGTAATACTCCATGTACTTCAAGTATCTGAAATAATTCTGCTAAACTGTGAATTTAATGCTGCTAATGAGACATTTCAAACAATAGGAGTAATAGGCTTCCTTTAAATAAGATTTGCATATCCTTAAGCTAAAGCGTACACCACCACTACTCTGGGAATCCTTTTTTTTTTTTTTTTTTTTTTTTGAGACAGAGTCTCGCTCTGTCGCCCAGGCTGGAGTGCAGTGGCGCAATCTCGGCTCACTGCAAGCTCCGCCTCCCGGGTTCACGCCATTCTCCTGCCTCAGCCTCTCCGAGTAGCTGGGACTACAGGCGCCCGCCACCACGCCCGGCTAATTTTTTTGTATTTTAAGTAGAGACGGAGTTTCACCGTGGTCTCGATCTCCTGACCTCGTGATCCGCCCGCCTCGGCCTCCCAAAGTGCTGGGATTACAAGCGTGAGCCACCGCGCCCGGCCTGCTCTGGGAATCCTTTGATCACCACGACATAAAAAGAGCAGGAGGAAGGAAATGGGAAGAGCATTTGAACATGGACCTGGAAGTGGAATGTAGGAAGCCAGGTTTTCAAATAGCATTACCCTTTTGTTTTTCATCTACCCATGAAGAATGCAGGCTGAAACTCCAGAATTTTTTTTTTTTTTTCTGAACACTTGTTCATCCACACTGTGAATCACAGACTAAATAAACATGAGAATGGTGACAAATGAAGGAATGTCTTAAAGAGAATGCCAAACACATTAACATTGTTTTGTCTTAAAATTTCTGTACCTAAGGTTGTGAGGGGGAGGGAAGAGAATCTCATTTAATGAATTAAAAATGAGAGGCCCAAAACTCCAATTTTTCATTAACTTTTCATCCAATAGGAATTATTTTGACCACAAGAAGAATATTTTTTTTTTTTTTTTTTTTTTTTTTTTGAGATGGCGTCTCACTCTGTCACCAGGCTGGAGTGCAGTGCCATGATCTTGGCTCGCTGCAACCTCTGCCTCCCGGGTTCAAGCCATTCTTGTGCCTCAACCTCCCAGGTAGTTGGGACTACAGACTCGTGCCACCATGCCCAGCTATTTTTTTTTTTTTTTTTTTTTTAGTAGAGAAGGAAGAATCGTTATCACAAGGTTCAGGGAGGATAGCTACCATCAGTGCTAATTGCGTTGATGCCAGTGCTTTTCCTGTTGCTCCATGATTCCCGGTCAAGTAGTTGTTGGGTTAGTTGAGTCTTTAAGGTGGAAAGAGTTAAAGAGGTGGTTGTACCCAGGTTCTAGAATACTCATTTATATAACAGAGACTATGGGAAAACTTGTGATTTGCAACACAATAGAAATTGAAAGTTCCATTCCTGTGTGAACCATAGGTCTTGGTGAGTTCTTTGGGTATGTTAGCAGGATTTCTCTAGACTATATTGGGCACCTTAAGTGGCCTAGTTCAAAAGTAGAATCCCTTAGTCCATTTCCTTCAGAACAGTGGTGATTAATTTTGGTTGTCACTGGCTCTTTGAAAATGTGATAAAAGCCTGAACTCCCAACTTAGAAAAGCACATGTAGCCACTCAAAACTTTTCATGCAATTTCAGGGAGTTCTTAACCCACGTTGGGCCTACACATGGGGCCTCTTAAGTGTTCTGGCTCTATTTCCTCCAGAAATCATGGGATCCAAGGTTTCCTAATACAAAATTATCTGCATTTAGTCGGCATTTAGTAAGTACTGATTGATTAAATACTAGTGTTTTTGCTTTTTTGGAGATGAAAATGGAATCGATGGTTAAATATTTCCTAAAAACTTGAAAAATTATTTTTCTACAAGGAACTGATTTTCCAGTACAAATGTTCAATTTACTTAAATACAGTTTAATGAACATACGCTGTGCAACAAATATCTTCATATATACATGATGTCAACAAACATATTCATGTACATAATAGTCTATAAAAATAATAATGTTTAAGAGCATAAGCTCTCATGTCAGAGGGACTGGGTTTGAATTGTTAAGACTCCTTGTACTTCAGTTTAATAAAACATAGAACAAATTAACATGTGGTACATATGGTTGTTATTTCAATTAAACAAATTAAAGCATATAAAATGTAGCAAAATATCTGACATAGCAAGTGCAGCTAGTACTTGGTTGTAATTATTATAAGAAAAAAGTTTATTATGCAAGAAAAGCTCTTTCCAGATATACATTCAATAAAAAGCAACTGTTAAGAAAGTTTACATCATATGAGGGGCTAAAATTTACTGTTGTAGCTGAAGTAAACATTTTAAATGGGTTATTTGACAGAAATGTATTGCTTTATGGTTTATCCTTTGAATTATTGTAAAGAACACAAAAGAATTTTTTAATACATCAAGATAAAATTGAAGTGCAGCCATATCAGTCCTGTTGATCAGTTCTTCTTTCTCTAGACAATGCAGTCAGAGTAAGAAGAGTATAGGAGAGATAAACTGTAGGTTTGATTGATTTAGATTAATTTGGGTTGAGTAGCAATTCCATATTTAAATTTTTAGACCTTAGGGAGAAGATGTTGGACTATTAAAAAAGCCTGCACATATTCTTTCCCTTTGAGATAGATTACATTTCTCACTTAAACATACACTTAAAATGAATGGGGAAGGAATATAAAACTTGCTAGTAAAGTTGTGGATGTTATGATAAAGTGTTTATAGAATAAATCTCATGCTGGAACTTACTCTGTTATTTATTTTCCAAAAAAAGTTCTTAATTTTGTTTTGTTTTGCTTACTACTGGAGAATTATGTTTTGAGAGAACATAGTCACTGTATATTTGAATAGCTAACTATTATTTCTCTTTCAATACCATTGCATTGAATGTGCAAACCTACCATAATTCAACCTACCATTTGTGAACAGCTTGAAAATATAGATAAGGGAGTGAATGCAGCTCTGGATTTTATTTTATAATCTAGCTAGGCATCCAGGAGGCAAAACATTATTTTTTTTCTACTTCATTATCATTGCAAAGTCCCACACGGGATGTGCAGAATTGACTCTATTTTGCAGAATGTCCTAGGGGATGCAGGTTACCAATCCTGTCCACTACGAAAAACTGCTAAGTTTCACTGCCAACATAGTCCAGGCAGATTTATTAGAGGGAAGCTTGACTTTGTACTTATTTCTTCTGATTCTGTAAATTATAGTGTCTGCAGAATAGATCACCAGGGAAAAGGAATCCTTCTCTTCATTTCTACTTGTCTTGGAGATAAAAGTTTAACAGATTCTACTTCCCGTACAACTGTAGTCTAGAAGCCAATTTCCTCGTAAACACTGACTATATCCAATAGCCAATTTTTTAATAGTCCCTTGGAATAACGATACTAGATGCAAAATTTCACATCTTTGCTCACATTTTTGCACACTTGAAGTCATTTTTCACTCCCTACATTTACACAAATTCTGTGATTTAAGATGTTAGTAAAACCTCATCTACTCCATAAAGTCTTCCTTAACCACTAGATATAAAACGATATCTTGCTCCTTTCTATAGCATATGCTCTCTGTGACTTTCTTTTAAAATGTGTAACTTCTTGCCTCAGCAAATGTGCATTTGGCTATTGTATGTAATACTCCCAATGAGCTTGTCAACTCTTCTAAAACAGAATCATATCTTACACATAGAAAGTAGTCATCCCTATTCTTAGATCCAGAGTCCACTAGAAGACCTGTTCTTGCTTGGGCCTCTGCCAAGTCTTCAAGCTCCAATCACAGGGTAAAACGGGGGCTGGCAAATCACATTTCATGGGCCAAATCTTGTTGAATGCTTCTTTTTTTTTTCATAAATAAAGTTTTATTGGAACACAGCCACATCTATCTGTTTACCGATTCTATGGCTGCTTTCTCCCTGGCAGAGTTCAGTAGTTACAACAAAGACCACACAGCCACCAAAACAAATTACATTTACTATTTGGTTCTTTATGTGAAAAAAAAAAAAAAAAATAGATGAACCCCATGCTAGAGACATAGAGTGCTAGAGACCTCTCTCTTTACCCTGATTTTGCAGCTGTGGTAAGGTTAATGAGCTGGCAGCATTATCTTTGTTATAACCTTCCTCATCCAGTCCCCTCCTTACTCCAGTAAAAACCTGCCTTGTTCCATCTCATCAAACTTCTGGGTCCTACATTTGAACTCACAGAAAAGGCTTCTGTTAGACACTATTCTACTCCCTGTTTGAAAGCCACTAAACCCAGCATCATGACCCCCTTTTCTACCCTCCCCATGCTCTAGGAGCTCAGGAAATAGAAGAAAACCAGGGGAGTTCTGGCTTAGCCAAATGAGAATGAGAATCATTCCAAGTGCATTGAAAAGGCTAGAATGGGCTGGGCCTGGTGGCTCACACCTGTAATCCCACCACTTTGGGAGGCCAAGACAGGTGGATCACGAGGTCAGGAGATCAAGATCATCCTGGCCAACATGGTGAAACCCCGTCTTTACTAAAAATACAAAAATTGGCTGGACATGGTGACATGCGCCTGTAGTCCCAGTTACTCAGGAGGCTGAGGCAGGACAATCACTTAAACCCAGGAGGTGGAGGTTGAAGTGAGCCGAGATCACACCACTGCACTCCAGCCTGGGCCACAGAATGAGATTCCTTCTCAAAAAAAAGAAAGAAAGAAAAGAAAAGAAAAGAGAGAGAGGAGGGGAGGGGAGGAGAGGAGAGGAGGGGAGGGAAGGGGAGGGGAGGGGAGGGGAGGGAAGGGGAGGGCTAGCGCTTCCATAAGACTTTTCCCTGGGCAAGAAGCACAACCTGCATAAGAAACTACAAAGAAAACTAAGGACAGGTTTTCAATAAAGGGTTGTGAACTTGGAAAAATCTTTTCTAAATGATAATAATAAAAAATAAATTTCAATCAACTACTTAGAGGAAAGACTGGATCATCTTTCTTTCCCCTCTATAGGGAATCTTATTACAGAATTGTTGTGATTGAGGTGGCCTAATAGTATACCACTAAAAATGTAAGCCAAACAGTGTTATAGAGGTGAGTCATTCCTCTAATTAAATGCTTCAATTAAGTTACTTTGGGGGATTTTAAAATAATTTGACACTTGCCAGATCTTTAAATTTGATAATATATTATTCCTTTTTTCTTTATAAGTATTCACTGTGTATCTAATTTTGTAATCAGAGTTATATATTTTTCCCCTTAAGGGGGCTTCTCAAAATGTAGATCTACCCCTGTCAGAGAATCATTAATTGCCACCTACATCTGGATTTTCCAAAGGCACCACATATTAAATATGAACATAGCAGCTCCCACAAACTCTAAACACTAAGGCCAGTTCTCCTCCATGAAGATTTTTCTTATCTTCCCTCTCCTGGGCTGAGTTAGTTATGAGAACTCTTTTTCGTTACCATAAACTCAAGCCCTTAGTAAATCAAGAAAATCCTATTTAAAATGCAGGTTTTATAATAAACATGTTGGGGCAAAGATGGTTAAATCAGAAGTGGCTTACCATATTTATACAAAGGAATCATTTATATTAAGTGTTGCATATCCTCAGTTTTGTTCCTTTTTTTTTTTTTTTCTCTCAGAAGCTGAACCAAACCATAGTGAATGCTCTCTAGTTGATTTAGCATCTCTGTAGTTTGTTATGCTTCTGAATTTTTTCTTATAAATACTCCTAACTGTAAAGAACCTGGAAATGGTTTTCATAGATTCATTAAAGTGAGGTAGATGCAGTACTGAATTGAGACTGAGAACAGAAGGAGGTGGAGCAAGATGGCCAAATAGAAGCCTTCACTGATCGTCCTCCACACAGGAATGCCAAATTGAACAAATATTCACACACACACCAAAAAAAAAAAAGAAAAGAAAAGAAAAGGAAAAAAAGCACTTTCATAAGACAAAAAATTAGATGAGTAATTACAGTACCTAGTTTTAATTTTATGTCACTGAAAAAGTCATTTGAGAATTGAACTGCTGACATCCCACCCTCCTTCATCCCCCAGGAGTGGCTGCATGGCACAGAGAGAGAATCTGTGCACTTGAGGAAGGGAGAGTGCAAGGATTGTGGGATTTTGCATTGGAACTTAGTGCTACTCTGTCACAGTGGAAGGTAATACTGGGCAGAATTCAGCCAGCGCCCACAGAGGCAGCATTTAAACAAGCCCTATCTAGAGGAGAATTGCCCATGTCAGCAGTTGGAAACTGAGTTCTGGCAAGCCTTACTACTGCACTATAAAGTGCACTGGGGTCCTAAATAATCCTGAAAGGCAGTCTAGGTCACAAGGACTTCAATTCCTTGGAAAATCCTGGTGCTACGCTGGGCTTGAAGCCAGTGGACTTGGGGTGCATGTAACCCAGTTAGACACCAACCAGGGCAGCCAAGGGAGTGTTTTGGTCAGCCCTCCCGCAGCTCCAGATATCTTAACAGAAAGAGAAATAGGGTCCATTTGTTTGGGATAAAATAAGGTAAGAGAACAAGAGTCTCTGCCTGATAATCCAGAGAATTCTGCTGAATTTTATCCAAGACCACCAGGATGATCTATATGAGTCTGTAAGAACCACAGTATTACTGGGCTTGGGGGCATCCCTTAGGAAGATAAAGCCGCAGTGACCAAAATCTTAGATCACAACTCCTAAGCCCCTTCAAATACCTGGAAAGCTATCCCAAGAAAGATAGGTACAAATAAGCCTAGACTGTGAAGACTACGATGAATACCTAACTTTTCAATGCCTAGATATTTGACAAACATCCACAAGCATCAAGACCATCCAGGAAAATGTGATCTCACCAGATGAACTCAATAAGCCACCAGGGACTAATCATAGGGAAACAGAGATATGTGACCTTTCAGAAAGATAATTTAAAATAGCTGTTTTGAGGAAACAAAATAAAATTTAAGATAACACAGAGAAGGAACTCAGAATTCTATCAGATAAATTTACCAAAGAGAGTAAAATAATTAGAATCAAGCAGAAATTCTGGAGCTGAAAAATGCAATTGACATACTGAAGAATGCATTAGAGTCCCTTAGTAGCAGAATTGATCAAACAGATGAAAGAATTAGTAAGCTTGAAGACAGTCTATTTGAAAAGAAACAGTAAGAGGAGGTAAAAGAAAAAAGAATAAAATACAATAAAGCATGCCTATAAAATCTAGAAATAGACTCAAAAGGGCAAATCTAAGCATTACTGGCCTAAAAGAGGAGGTAGAGAAAGATAGGGACTTATTCAAAGGGATAATCATAGAGAGCTTCCTAAACCTAGAGAAATATGTCAATACTCAATTATAAGAATGTAATAGAACACCAAGCAGATGTAATCCAAAGAAGGCTACCTCAAAGCATTTAGTAATCAGATACTCAAAGGGCAAGGAAGAAGAAAGGATCCTAAAAGCAGCAATAGAAAAAAAAAATAACATATAATGGAGGTCTAACATGTCTGGCAGCAGAAATCTCCATGACACCTTACAGGCCAGAAGGAGTGGCATGACATATTTAAAGGACCAAAGAGAGAGAGAAAAAAAAGAAGAAACTTTAATTCTAGAGTAGCATATTCAGCCAAAATATTATTCAAACAGAAAAGAGAAATAAAAACTTTCCCAGACAAATAAAAGCTGAAGGATTTCATCGACCCCAGACCTGTCTCACAATAAGTGCTAAAAGGAGTTCTTCAATCTAAAAGAAATGGGTATTAATGAACAATAAAAAATAATGTGAAGGTACAAATCTCACTGCTAATAGTAAATCTATGGAAAAACACAGACTATTATAGCACTGTAATAGCGGTATATGAACTACTCGTATCTTGGATGGAAAGGCTAAAAGATAAACTAATCAAACATAACTACAAGTTTTCAAGACATAGTATAATAAGATATAAGCAGAAACAACAAAAAGGTAAAAAGCAGGGGTTTGGATGGAATTAAAGTGTAGAGTTTGTGTTAGTTTTAGTTTTGCTTGTTTGTTTGTTACTTTATTTCTTTGTGTATACAATCAATGCCATGTTATCATCAGTCTAAAATAATGGGTTATAAGATATTTGTAAGCTTCATGGTAACATCAAATCGAAAAATACAAATTAGCACAACCACTATGGAGAACGGTTTGCAGGGTCCCCAGAAAGCTAAAAATAGAGTTCCTATATGATCCAGCAATCCCACTGTTAGGTATGCACCCAAAATAAAGTAAATCAGTATACTAAAGAGATTGCTGCACTTCTGTGTTTGTTGCAGCACTATTCATAATAGCAAGAATTCATTATAAGATTTGGAAGCAACCTAAGTGTCCATAAACAGACGAATGGATAAAGAAAATGTGGTACAAATATATAATGGATTATTATTCAGCGATAAAACAGAATGCAATTCTGTCAATTGCAACAACATGGATGTAACTGGAGACCATAATGTTAAGTGAAATAAGCCAGGTACTGAAACACAAATTTCACATTTTCTCACTTATTTGTGGGAGCTAAAAATTAAAACAATCAAACTCATGGAGTTAGAGGATAGAATGATGGCTGCCAGAGGTGGTGAAGAGTACTGGGGATGAGAGCAGGTATAAGTGGGGGATGGTTAATGGGTATGAAAATATCATTAGATAGAATAAATAAAATCTAGTATTTGATAGCACAACAAGGTGACTACAGTGAGCAATACTTTAATTGTGGATTTAAAAATAACTAAAATAGCCTAATTGAATCTTTTATAACACAAAGAAAGGGTAAATGCTTGAGATGCTGGATACCTCATTTCCTTTTATGTGATTATTATGCATTTATGCTTGTATGAAAATGTCTCATAAATATATACACCTACTATGTCCAATAAAAATTAAATATTTTTTTAAAAAGCCTGAGAATAGCTACTGTTTTTTGTTGCATTCTGTTGTTCAGTGATTGGACAGGTCCCAGGTCACAGGTCATGCTAAAAGATGTCTCAGAGAGGCAGAGCTGCTACCTGTGTGTATTTGTCCTGCTCCGCAACTTTTATCATTGAACATGGAATTTTGAGATTAGATGGGTCACTTGAAGTAATCAGTTCTTTGAAAGGCTTAGTGCCAAGAAAAGAGATGAGTAGAGGGGATTCTAGAAGGGGACAGAATTTAAAGAGCAACAACTCTAAGATATCAAGGAGTTCAAGAGACTATTGCCTTGCAACCAGAAGGTGTTCAGTGAACTTTTACTGAATGTAGATATGAATACTGGATTGTGAGAATGAAACTATAGAGCTCATTTTTGTGAAGGGCTAGAATTCAAATCACTTCATCAGCTCAGAGAGAACTAGGCTGAAATGGAAAGACTATATTTCATATTAATCTTAACAATTCAGTATTCTGCAACTCAATGATGCACCTGAAACTTGACTTATTCTATGTAGATTGTTTACATGAGTAAAAGCTCTTTGATGCATATATGTCTTTTAAAAAATTGAATCTTGTGCATATATATTTAGGATAGTTAGCTCTTCTTGTTGAGTTGATCCCTTTACCATTAGGTAATGGCCTTCTTTGTCTCTTTTGATATTTGCTGGTTTAAAGTCTGTTTCATCCGAGACTAGGATTGCAACCCCTCCTTTTTTTGTTTTCCATTTGCTTGGTAAATCTTTTTCCATCCCTTTATTTTGAGCCTATGTGTGTCTCTACACGTGAGATGGGTTTCCTGAATACAGCACACTGATGGGTCTTGATTCCTTATCCAATTTGCCAGTCTGTGTCTTTTAATTGGAGCATTTAGCCCATTTACATTTAAAGTTAATATTGTTATGTGTGAATTTGATCCTGTCATTATGATGTTAGCTGGTTATTTTGCTCATTAGTTGATGCATTTTCTTCCTAGCCTCGATGGTCTTTACAATTTGGCATGTTTTTGCAGTGGCTGGTACTGGTTGTTCCTTTCCATGTTTAGTGCTTCCTTCAGGAGCTCTTTTAGGGCAGGCTTGGTGGTGACAAAATCTCTCAGCATTTGCTTCTCTGTAAAGGATTTTATTTCTCCTTCACTTACGAAGCTTAGTTTGGCTGGATATGAAATTCTGGATTGAAAATTCTTTTCTTTAACAATGTTGAATATTGGCCCCCACTCTCTTCTGGCTTGTAGAGTTTCTGCCAAGAGATCAGCTGTTAGTCTGATGGACTTCCCTTTGTAGGTAACCTGACCTTTCTCTCTGGCTGCCCTTAACATTTTTTCCTTCATTTCAACTTTGGTGAATCTGACAATTATGTGTTTTGCAGTTTCTCTTCTCGAGGAGTATCTCTGTGGCATTCTCTGTATTTCCTGAATTTGAATGTTGGCCTGCCTTGGTAGATTGGGGAAGTTCTCCTGGATAATATCCTGCAGAGTGTTTTCCAACTTGGTTCCATTCTCCCCGTCATTTTCAGGTACACCAATTAGATGTAGATTTGGTCTTTTCACATAGTCCCACATTTCTTGGAGGCTTTGTTCATTTCTTTTTATTCTTTTTTCTCTAAACTTTTCACCAATCTAAATCTAAATCTACACCAATTGGATATAGATTTGGTCTTTTCACATAGACCCATATTTCTTGGAGACTTTGTTCATTTCCTTTTATTTTTTTTTCTCTAAACTTCTCTTCTTGCTTCATTTCATTCATTTCGTCTTCCATCACTGATACCCTTTCTCGCATTGGCTACTGAGGCTTGTGCATTTGTCACGTAGTTCTCGTGCCATGGTTTTCAACTCCATCAGGTCCTTTAAAGACTTCTTGGCATTGTTTATTCTATTTAGCCATTCATCTGATTTTTTTTCAAGGTTTTTGTTTCAAATTTCCATTGGTTCAAATTTCCTCCTTTAGCTTGGAGTAGTTTGATCTTCTGAAGCCTTCTTCTCTCAATTCGTCAAAGTCATTCTCTATCCAGCTTTGTTCCGTTGCTGGTGAGGAGCTGCATTTCTTTGGAGAAGGAGAGGTGCTCTGATTTTTAGAGTTTCCAGTTTTTCTGCTCTGTTTTTTCCCTATCTTTGTGGTTTTATCTACCTTTGGTCTTTGATGATGATGACGTACAGATGGGTTTTTGGTGTGGATGTCCTTTCTGTTAGTTAGTTTTCCGTCTAAAAGTCAGGACCCACAGCTGCAGCTCTGTTGGAGTTTACTGGAGGTCCACTCCAGACCCTGTTTGCCTGGGTATCAGTAGCGGTGGCTGCAGAACAGTGGATATTCGTGAACCACAAATGCTGCTGCCTCATCGTTCCTCTGGAAGTTTTGTCTCAGAAGAGTACTTGGCCATGTGCGGTGTCAGTCCACCCCTACTGGGGGATGCCTCACAGTTAGTCTACTCAGGGGTCAAGGACCAATGCAGGAGCACCCAGATTCATAAAGCAAGTCCTGAGTGACCTACAAAGAGACTTAGACACCCACACAATAATAATGGGAGAATTTAACACCCCACTGTCAACATTAGACAGATCAACGAGACAGAAAGTTAACAAGGATATCCAGGAATTGAACTCAACTCTGCACCAAGCAGACCTAATAGACTTCTACAGAACTCTCCACCCCAAATCAACAGAATATAAGTTTTTTTCAGCACCACACCACACCTATACCAAAATTGACCACATAGTTGGAAGAAAAGCTCTCCTCAGCAAATGTAAAAGAACAGAAATTGTAACAAACTGTCTCTCAGACCACAGTGCAATGAAACTAGAACTCAGGATTAAGAAACTCACCCAAAACCGCTCAACTACATGGAAACAGAACAACCTGTTCCTGAATGACTACTGGGTACATAACAAAATGAAAGCAGAAATAAAGATGTTCTTTGAAACCAATGAGAACAAAGACACAACATACCAGAATCTCTGGGACACATTCAAAGCAGTGTGTAGAGGGAAATTTATAGCACTAAATGCCCACAAGAGAAAGCAGGAAAGATCTAAAATTGACACCTTAACATCACAATTAAAAGAAGTAGAGAAGCAAGAGCAAACTCATTCAAAAGCTAGCAGAAGGCAAGAAATAACTAAGATCAGAGCAGAAGTGAAGAAGACAGAGACACAAAAAAGCCTTCAAAAAATCAATATATCCAGGAGCTGGTTTTTTGAAAAGATGAACAAAATTGATAGACCGCTAGCAAGACTAATAAAGAAGAAAAGAGAGAAGAATCAAATAGATGCAATAAAAAATGACAAAGGGGATATCACCACCGATTCCACAGAAATACAAACTACCATCAGAGAATACTATAAACACTTCTACACAAATAAACTAGAAAATCTAGAAGAAACGGATAAATTCCTGGACACATACACCCTCCCAAGACTAAACCAGGAAGAAGTTGAATCTCTGAATAGAACAATAACAGCCTCTGAAATTGAGGCAATAATTAATAGCTTACCAACCAAAAAAAGTCCGCGACCAGATGAATTCACAGCCAAATTCTACCAGAGGTACAAGGAGGAACTGGTACCATTCCCTCTGAAACTATTCCAATCAATAGAAAAAGAGGGCATCCTCCCTAACTCATTTTATGAGGCCAGCATCATCCTGATACCAAAGCCTGGCAGAGACACACAACAAAAAAAGAGAATCTTAGACCAACATCCTTGATGAACATTGATGCAAAAATCCTCAATAAAATACTGGCAAACTGAATCAAGCAACACATCAAAAAGCTTATCCACCATGATCAAGTGGGCTTCATCCCTGGGATGCATGGCTGGTTCAACATACACAAATCAATAAACGTAATCCAGCATATAAACAGAACCAAAGACAAAAACCACATGATTATCTCAATAGATGCAGAAAAGGCCTTTGACAAAATTCAACAACGCTTCATGCTAAAACTCTCAATAAATTAGGTATTGATAGGATGTATCTCAAAATAATAAGAGCTATCTATGACAAATCCACAGCCAATATCATACTGAATGGACAAAAACTGGAAGCATTCCCTTTGAAAACTGGCACAAGACGGGGATGCCCTCTCTCACCACTCCTATTCAACATAGTGTTGGAAGTTCTTGCCACAGCAATCAGGCAGGAGAAGGAAATAAAGGGCATACAATTAGGAAAAGAGGAAGTCAAATTGTCCCTGTTTGCAGATGAGATGATTGTATATCTAGAAAACCCCATTGTCTCAGCCCCAAATCTCCTTAAGCTGATAAGCAACTTCAGCAAAGTCTCAGGATACAAAATCAATGTGCAAAAATCACAAGCTTTCTTATACACCAATAACAGACAAACAGAGAGGCAAATCATGAATGAACTCCCATTCACTATTGCTTCAAAGAGAATAAAATACTAGGAATCCAACTTACAGGGTATGTGAAGGACCTCTTCAAGGAGAACTAAAAACCACTGCTCAATGAAATAAAAGAGGATACAAACAAATGGAAGAACATTCCATGCTCAAGGGTGGGAATAATCAATATTGTGAAAATGGCCACACTGCCCAAGGTAATTTATAGATTCAATGTCATCCCCAGCAAGCTACCAATGACTTTCTTCACAGAATTGCAAAAAAAAAACTTCTTCAAAGTTCATATGGAACCAAAAAAGAGCCTACATTGCCAAGTCAATCCTAAGCCAAAAGAACAAAGCTGGAGGCATCATGCTACCTGACTTTAGACTATACTACAAGGCTACAGTAACCAAAACAGCATGGTACTGGTACCACAACAGAGATATAGACCAATAGAACAGAATAGAGCCCTCAGAAATAATGCCGCATATCTACAACTATCTGATCTTTGACAAATCTGACAAAAACAGGAAATGGGGAAATGATTCCCTATTTAATAAATGGTGCTGGGAAAACTGGCTAGCCATACGTAGAAAGCTGAAAGTGGATCCCTTCCTTACACCTTATACAAAAATTAATTCAAGATGGATTAAAGACTTACATGTTAGACCTAAAACCATAAAAACCCTCGAAGAAAACCTAGGCAGTACCAGTCAGGACATAGGCATGGGCAAGGACTTCCTGTTTAAAACACAAAAGCAATGGCAACAAAAGCCAAAATTGACAAATGGGATCTAATTAAACTAAAGAGCTTCTGCACAGCAAAAGAAACTACCATCAGAGTGAACAGGCAACCTACAAAATGGGAGAAAATTTTCACAACCTGCTCATCTAACAAAGGGCTAATATCCAGAATCTACAATGAACTCAAACAAATTTACAAGGAAAAAACAAACAACCCCATCAAAAAGTGGGTGAAAGACATGAAGAGACACTTCTCAAAAGAAGACATTTATGCAGCCAACAGACACATGAAAAAATGCTCATCATCACTGGCCATCAGAGAAATGCAAATCAAAACCACAATGAGATACCATCTCACACCAGTTAGAATGGCCATCATTGAAAAGTCAGGAACCAACAGGTGCTAGAGAGGATGTGGAGAAATAGGAACACTTTTACACTGTTGGTGGGACTGTAAACTAGTTCAACCATTTTGGAAGTCAGTGTGGTGATTCCTCAAGGATCTAGAACTAGAAATACCATTTGATCCAGCAATCCCATCACTGGGTATATACCCAAAGGATTATAAATCATGCTGCTATAAAGACACATGCACACGTATGTTTATTGCGGCACTATTCACAATAGCAAAGACTTGGAACCAACCCAAATGTCCAACAATGATAGACTGGATTAAGAAAATGTGGCACTTATACACCATGGAATACTATGCAGCCATCAAAAAAGATGAATTCGTGTCCTTTGTAGGGACATGGATGAAGCTGGAAACCATCATTCTCAGCAAACTATCGCAAGGACAAAAAACCAAACACCGCATGTTCTCACTCATAGGTGGGAATTGAACAATGAGAACACATGGACACAGGAAGGGGAACATCACACACCGGGGACTGTTGTGGGGTGGAGGGAGGGAGGAGGAATAGCATTGGGAGATATACCTAATGCTAAATGACCAGTTTATGGGTGCAGCACACCAACATGGCACATGTATACATGTGTAATTCACCTGCACGTTGTGCACATGTACCCTAAACTTAAAATAATAATAAAATTTTAAAAATTGAATTCTGTGATACTCAAGTATCATTTTTAAACCAGTTAGATCAGATACCTTAAAATGTTTATTACCAATACATATGCATGGTACCTGCACCCTACATATTTGTATTCATCAGATTTGAGTTAAAAGACATATGTATTTGTTAGATGCTTACCAGATAACTGTAATGTATTGCCAGCATTGGAAACCATCTCAGGAACTCAATCTGCCAACCCATTCATCATTACAGTGCCTCAGAGAAGTCATTTGCTACTGTGTTTTTAATTTCTTATGATAGGAGCTCACTATTTCTTTAACAGATATTTTTACAAAATACTTTAATAGTTCTATAAAATGGTTTTCAATATAAACTTACAGAGAATAAGAATATGTGTGTGTTAAGCAGTGTCATAAATGCTATTAAACATCAAATGCATTGAAACAAAGTGTTTTGGGAGGGTGTTAAATATAAATTTGCATAATTTAGAAAATATCCATAGATTGATCAACTAATCTATACTTACTTAAATACAATAATAATAATAATGAATACTTTAAAATGTGTTTAAAATTAAAAATATTTCATTTTTCAAAAACATTAATGTTTTTTGAAATTCAGGTTTATGCTCTTTATTCTCTTATTATATACTATCATTTTGGGAGGATCAGATCAAATTAATTTCAGATAAGTATGTCCAATTGTGGATAGACAGGTTTCCTTTGGAAATTTTTTGGGTACACTGGATAAAAGTATCCTATTAACAAATATTTGGCTGAGTACTGTGACTCACACCTGTAATCCCAGCCCACTGTGAGGCCGAAGGTGGTGGATCACCTGAGGTCAGCAGTTCGAGACCAGCCTGGCCAATAGGGCCCAATCCCACCTCTACTAAAATTACAAAAATTATCCAGGTGTAGTGGTGGGCACCTGTAGTCCCAGCTACTCAGTAGGCGACTCCCAGCTACTCCAGTAGTCCCAGCTCCTCCAGTAGGTAGCTACTCAGTAGGTCAGGATAATTGCTTCAACCCAGGAGGTGGAGATTGCAGTGAGCCAAGATCGTGCCACTGCACTCTAGCCTTGGCAACAGAGCAAGACTTTGTCTCAAAAGAAAAAAAAAAAAAAACCCTAAGGAATCTAAGAAGTAAATTACCTTTCAAAATTATTACATAGTCTTAGCCCATTTTCAGAAGTCCTTTAATATCATGTTATCCTGGTAATAGAACATGGGACTTCTTTATATTTCTTAAATGAGATTTTATTTCCCAATAGTAACTTGTTTTCAAAAATAATTTCAAAGTACATTTCTTAGAATCATCAACACCCCTGTTCTAATCATTGGAAATCTCAGTCTTAATGGGTATAGAGAAATAGAACGAAACAAAATATATTTTGGTTCAATTCAAAATTTCTAGATAGGCTGACATCTCGAAGTGTGGCTCTTGCCTTAATATACATTTTTGGTTAAACACTACTCATCATTTTCATAACCCCATAACCCCATAACCCCATTACCAAAAGTATTTCAAGAAGATAATAGATGTGATCAATGAATAAATTCCTAAGTCAGACATATTCACTGATTTCCTTATGTCTAGGATGGTATTTATATTTGGGGCTTATATGATTAAATGAATTCTAGTTGTCTAGGTACTTGGATATATAAAGGAGAGTCTAATAGGTTATGTTCTTTCCCCATCCCCGTTAGTCTGATGCTGGGAATAGAACTTGTTTTTCTTAAGCTTTAAATAAATGGTACTTTCTAATTTGCTATTTTCTGATATGAAGATAGAGTTATTTTAGGTGTTCACCTCCATGACTCCAATATTTAAAGTTCCTATACCCATGGAACAATTTATTTCTCACATTTCTTTGCTTGTAAATTAGTTCCATTAACTGTCAGAGCTTATTTGCCAGGATAACTTTTATCAGCTCCTTTAGAAGTAAACTTACTTGTTCCTTTGAAGTATATAGAAGTAATTAGATGTCTACATTTTTTCCAGTTCAAGACCTGGTTTTTACCCCCAAAAGGTAAGGAGAAAATAATGGAAAGCTCCGCAACATTAAATCAAAATTAAGTGTATCACATTAAAGAGAGAAAAGGATCTACTGAATTGAATTTTACTACACAAAGCATATTATTTTATAAAAGCTATTTCAAAGTTAAAAATGAATCAGAATAACCTTTGTTAGAAATGGATTAAAAACACATCCCTTAGAATAAAGATAATAATAGTAACAACTAATAGTATAATAGCAGATAACAAGTGCTTTAAGTAAATATTGAAACCTGGGAACTGTCTGTTCCCATCAAAACTCCTGTCTCACTTAGGAAATAACTAGAATAAAAATATTTACCTCAATGAAATTAATATATCATGTTCTATTATTTGAAAATGACTTTTTGAAGATTTTGGGGGAAATGTGACAGTTCTTCACTTTGTCTATCCTGGTACAAATATCTTTTATTGAGATGTTATATAAATAATTTGATAAGGCCTTAGTTAATTCTATCCTACTCCTTGAATGTATGTTTTATCATATGAGCTGGGCAAGTGTTGGTAAATAATTGAAAATAAGGGAGCAAGTATGAGAAGGAAAATGGCAGGAGATATTGATGTTAAAACATGATTTTTTTCTTCTTTTTTCAATGTAGCCCTTATAGAGTGACATAAATGCAAAGAAAAGTACAATTGCCACCTCGTGGAGGACAGAACTGTTGAGGAATTGATGGAGAGTCCAGAAAGTAGTTAGGTTTTGTGGTCCTGGTATGAAGTCATGGTGGATGGTGTTACACTTATGTAATTTTGTCTAGTATGGAGAGAGGTTAAGTCCCACCTCAGAACGCATGACAGAAGTATTTCTCAGTTGATAATGCCCACTGAATAAATAAAAATATTTTTAAACGTTTCTTTCTCTAGACTTGAAGCTTCTTCTTATAAGTGGAAACTAACACATTGTATTTTGCCACTTTTCTTATCTTCCTATATCAGTCAGAGTACATTCAGGAAAACAAAAGCCTCTCTAGAATGTTCAAACTGTGAGAGATTTCACACAGGAAATGAGCTACTTGCAAAACAACTGAAAATGCTGGAGGAGTGATCAAGGTATCTCACTACTAGCTCAGACTTTGTAATAGAATCAGGAAGTTGCTTCTGTTATAGGTCAGGAAGCTGTCCACAGTGTTCACAGTGATCTAAAACACTCAGAAAGTGAAATTCACATGGAAGGCCCAGTAGCTGGTACACAGTCACATCCCTGATAGAGCCCATGGCTGCCTACTGTGCTAAAGGAAATACTTCTGCCTCCCACATTTCCTTGTGAAACCGCCTATCATTGGTGCACTCTAACTTGAAACTCTGCTGCAGAGAGATTTTGAAAAATACAGTTCTTAGACGTGCAGAACTTATGATAGAATGGAGAAAACTAAAGGGGATGGAACTGATTCTGAGTATAGATTATCTGACAGTTTATTTTCCTTAGTTGTCATTAAGAACATGAATTCTTATGCATCTTTGTAACAATTATTTCTTCTGTAGAATTTCTTAAAAAAGAGCATTTGTTCTGGAGTTAGCACATACAACGTACTGTACAATACATGGCAGAATAACATATGATTAATTAATAGCCACTGTTCTCCTTTGAGTATGCAAATTGTTGGCTATGATATGAAGAATATTTTAGTAGGGCAGAGTTTGAATAGCAAATGGTTATCAATAACATGATATTTTCAACTGTGGCACAATCCCATGGGGGAATTCAGGACCTTTAGAAATACAAATTTGAATTATAGATCCATTACTTATTAATTTGCATAAAGTGCACTTAGCATTTTCTGAGCTTCAGTTTTCTCCTACATCTAAAAATGGGGATTTATAATGCACTTTCAAAATTGTATGAACATTAAATAAAAATACAAATAAGAACATATCTTTACAACACCTGTCACATAGTATGTGCCAACTAATTAAAGGAAAGTGGCAACAGAGCTAAGACAAAGCTTAAATATTAATCAATTGATGAAAAAAATGGGAGAAGAAGAAAATAGACTTCAAGCCACTTCAGTTTAAAAGTTGAGTTAAAAGATAAATTAGTTTCTACTCTCTTAAGCAAGGTGTAGAGACTCAAGCATCTTGCTATATGAAAAATTGATTGCATTAATTTATTTTATAAATTTAGTGTTATTTTTCTTTAGGCAAGAATCTCAGTTGTGAAGTAATGCAAATTTTGAACAGTAAATTAAGAACAAAATATCATAATTTATGTTCCTGATTTATGACCAAATACAGCTGATTAAATCTAGGTTTCTTTCCTTAATAACAGTTCGACTGTGGAGAAATTTGCACACATGCCAGGAAGTAATAATAGAACTCAGTTTCTAGAACTCTCATAAGGATTAAATAAGAATATATATATACATATATATATATACACACATATATATATAGTGATTATCATGGAGCCTGATACATACCAAGAGTTCAATAAATATTTGAGAAATCAGTGAATAAGTGTATTAGTCCATTTTCACACTGCTATAAAGATACTACCTAAGACTGGATAATTTATAAACAAAGGAGTTTTAATTGAATCAAAGTTCCAAATGGCTGTGGAGGCCTCAGGAAACTTAACAATCATGGCAGAAGATGAAGGGGAGGCAAACAACTTCTTCACAAGGGGCCAGGAGAGACAGACAGTGCAGGGGAAATTGCCACTTTTAAAACCATCAGATCTCCTGAGCTCTCCCTCACTACCACCAGAACAGCCTGGGGGAAGCTGCCCCCATGATCCAATCACCTCCCACCTAGTCCTTCCCTTGACACATGGGAAATAAAATTTGAGATGAGATTTGGGTGAGAACACAGATAAAACCATATTATTCTGTCCCTTGCCTCTACAAAATCTCATGTCCTTTTTCCATTTCAAAACCAATCATACCTTCTCAACAGTCCCCTGGTGTCTTTACTCATTCCAGTATTAACCCAAAAGTCCAAGTCCCAAGCATCATCTGACACAAGACAAGTTTCTTTTGCCTATGAGTCTGAAGAATCAAAACCAAATGAATTACTTCCAATATACAGTGGGGGTATAGGTATTAGGTAAATGTCCCATTCCAAATGGGATATATTGGCCAAAGCAAAGGGGCTATAGGCCCCATGCAAGTCTGAAATCTGGCTGTGCAGTCATTAAAATTTCAAGCTCCCAAATTTGCTGTGACTCCCTGTTTTACAGGTCACACTGTTGCAAGTGGTGGGCTCCCATGGCCTCAGGCAGCTTTGCTTCTATGGTTCTGCAGGGTACAGCCCCCGAGGCTGCTTTCAAGGGCTGGTGTTGAGTGTCTGTTGCTTTTCCAGGTATATGTTGCAAGCTGTCGGTGGGTCTACCGTTCTGCAGTCTGGAGGGTGGTGGCCCTCTTCTCACAGCTCCACCAGGCAGTGCCCCAGTGGGGACTCTGTGTGTGGGTTCCAACTCCACATTTCCTCTCTGCATTGTACTAGCAGAGGTTGTCCATGAGTGCCCCACCCCTGCAACTGACTTCTGCCTGGACATCCAGGTGTTTCCATACGTCCTCTGAAATCTAGGTGGAGTTTCCAAAAACTCAACTCTCATCTTCTGTACACCCACAGAACCAATACTGCGTAGAAACCACCAAGGCTTGGGGCTTGCACCCTCTAAAGCAATGGCCCAAGCTGTACCTTGACCCCTTTTAGCTGTGGCTGGAGCAGCTAGGATGCAGGACACCATGTCCTAGGGGTGCACAGAGCAGTGAGGACCTGGGCTCTTCTCACAAAGCCATTTTTTCTCCTAGACTCTAGACCTGTGTTGGTAGGAGCTGCTGCAAATATCTGTGATATTTGCAAATATCACAAATTTCCCCATTGTCTTGGCTATTAACATTCAGCTCCTCATTACTTATGCAAATTTCTGCAGCCTGCTTGAATTCCTCCCCAGAAAATAGGGTTTTCTTTTCTACCACATGACCAGGTGGCAAATTTTCCAAACTTCTGTGCTCTGCTTCCCTTTTAAACTTAAGTTCCAATTTTAAACCATCTGTTTGCGCATGCATATAACTGAATGCCTTCAGAATAAGTCAGCTTACTCTTGAATGCTTGGCTGCTTGGAAATTTTTTTCTGTCAGATATCCTAAATCATCTCTCTCAACTTCAGAGTTCCACAGATATCTAGGCCAGTGGCAAAATGCCATCAGTCTCTTCGTTAAAGCATAGCAAGAGTGACCTTTGCTCCAGTACCCAATAAGGTCCCTCATCTCCATCTGAGACCACCTTAGCCTGGACTTCATTGTCCATATCACCATCAACATTTTGTTCAAAACCATTTAGCAAAACTCTAGGAAGTTCCCCCTCCAAACTGTTCCAACCTCTGCCTCTTACCCAGTTCCAAAATTGATTCCATAGTTTTGGTTTGTCTTCATAGCAGTACTTACTGCAGGTACCAATTCTGTGTATTAGTTCATTTTCACACTGCTATAAAGATACTACATGGGACTGAATAATTTATAACAAAGGAGGTTTAATTGACTCACAGAACCACATTGCTGGAGAGAAGGAAACTTACAATCATCGCAAAAGGTGAAAGGGAAGCAAGCACCTTCTTCACAATGTGCCAGGAGGAAGAGCACACAGGATAAACTGCCACTTTTAAAACCATCAGATCTTGTGAGAATTCCCTCACTACCACAAGAACAGCATGAGGGAAACCACCCCCATGATGCAATCACCTGCTTCCAGGTCGCTTGCTTGACATGTGGGGATTAGAATTAAAGAGTGGAGTAAAGTGGCAAGATCATAGCTCACTGCAGCTTCAACCTTCTGAGCTCATGTGATCCTCCACAACAGCCTTCTGAGAAGCTGGGGCTACAGGTGTACACCACTATGCCTGGTTAATATTTTAATTATTTTTGTGTAAAGTCAAGGTCTTGCTATGTTGCCCAAGCTGGTCCAGATGGAACTCATGGTCTCAATGTGATCCTCCTGCCTCAGCCTTCCAAAGTGCTGGGATTATAGGTGTGAGCCACTGCGCTCAGCAATTATCATCCTTTTGGATGATTAAACAATAGCATGGATTTTAACAAGTTTATAGAATAATAACATAGATAAGAGTATAGAGTGTTTTGGTGACTATATGTGGATTCTGGCTAGAATAAGTTGGAGACAGAATAGAAAGAGCCTTCAAAATAATTATTGAAGAAGATATTATAGGAATCACAGGAAACTAGAGTAACTGTGTCTATATGTCTTGATTCAATAGTTCTTGACTAATGATAACGGAGCAGGAAAATTAACAAAATTCAAATTTACGTCCTTGAATGTTTTTGAAAATTATATACTATTTAGCTTATCAGTATTATGAACACTCAGAAGATTAAAAATATATTTTACAATATATTTTTATATCTTGTAAAATGTATTTTACAAGAAAAATACATTTAAAGGGACTTTCTAAGACTATTGACAACTGGTTGGGAAATCATTTGAATTTCATTTCTATTAGTTTTTAAATACTAGATGAAGGAAACCATTTTATTTTTCCAAATATATTTGCCCAGAAAACAAAATGAAAAGAGCACAAATCCTGTCCCTGAAAACATTATTTAGAAAAGACAATAGATAAATATTGGCCTTATAAATTTTCATTTTGAATATAGTATTATGAATAATATTTTACATTATCTTCCAGTGCTTTGGTTTTATGGACTTATTTAACGTGAACATTATTTCTTGAAGTTTAATTAGAAATGTAGTCAGTTCTGATGTGCCTGGGCTAAAAATCAAAAGTGGGTATATGGATTTTTTCCCATAATGGCTGTTGCATTTCTTAGTTTACCTGAAAAATCCCTAATTCTATACCTTTATATGAGGTTCTTTGAAAAAAAATGATGAAAAAAGCACTTGTGATACATGAAACAACAGCAACAACAAAACAAAAAACAATAAGCACTCTTCTTGGTACCACTAAGATACTGTAGCACTGTCAGTCATTCTGCTCAGAAATGCACAGACGCACACAGTTTATGTAATTGTCACATAAACCCCAAGAGGTATATCTTATTTTTACTTTGTAGGTAAGAAAACCATGGTTCAAAATGGTGAACAGACACATGTAATGTCACACAACCAATAAATTACAGAACTGTGATTTGTTCTTCCTGGTACCATCTCTTATCTTTTTTTTTTTATACACAGACTTGGCCCTGAATATACATGATGAATGGGAGGCACTTCAAGAGGGAACAAAAGAGGGAGCATGCTGTTTAGAGAGGCTCACAGTTTCTTTCTGTGTACCAGCAATACAAGAACAGATATCTGGGAACTAAAAAAAAATACAAAAAGATAAAATAAAGGTAGTCCTCAACTTTCTTATTGCCAGATTTGTTCTCTGTGTTATTAGGGACTAAAGAATAAATAGGTATATTCACAATCGCTAAAGAGAACCAGTAAGTACTAAGTCAATTGTATATTCCAGTGGAATAGAACATAGAACCTCTGGTTGCAGTCTTTAAAATACTTGGAGTATATATAACAAGAATGGGCTATTGCAAGAAGAATAAAACAAATGTGGAAAGATTCTTCTCATCATCAAATTTTTAAGCATGGTAACCACTGTGAAAGATGACTATTTGGTCATAAACGGAAGTAGTTTGCCAGCTTAATCTAGTAATCACTAAATTAATGTAATGAAATATGATTCTATACCAAGTGAAACATTTGACTCTATGCAAAGGATACTCTAAAATATTCTAAATGGATGAACATTACATGTTACATATATTTCTGAGTGGAGTGGTACATTTAAATTATCCAAGAATAGTCCCCTAAAGATTGGCTTCCCAGAAAACAAAAATTTGGCTTATTAAAAAGGTTAATTAAAACAGGCTCCATGCCTAAGGCAATCAATTTTGGTCAAACACAAGGCTTGGTTTTCTGTCTCCTAATTATTCCAGAGAGAATCTGACTCTGTTTTCAATTGTAAATACTGAGGTAACAGCTAAGGCTGTAGCCAGTGTTCTGTCATGTTACATTGCTGTCTTATCATAGCTATTATCACATCATGGCACGTGCTGGTTCTTCCCCAATTACGTTCTACAAATAGAGAGTCAGGGCCCCTCTCTGGATTCTGTCTCTACCAATCACTACACACTGCTCCCAAATGATGGGTCAATGGGGAAAACACATGAATTTTCTCCAACAAACGGGGCTCCATGGGGCCAATATACATGCTTCCTGGTATGCATATTGTTCTATGCAACACAGACAATTCATCTATCACAGAAAAATACTCATAGAACTTAATATTGACACTCAATATCAGGCATTAGTCAAAATTATGGTAATATTTGTGTTACTAAATAATGAAGAAAATCAGAATTATGAGCTTCAGATAGTACATCAAGGTTCTAGAAGAAGAAAAGTCTTTCCTAATTTTTTCCTGAAGTTTTCAACTAGGAATGTTCTTTTAATAACTCAAGTGTATTTATCATAATTTTGACTTGGAAATACTAAATGAAACAGTTATTTATCAAATATAATTTATATCCTCAAATAATTATATTTTTAGTTTTAGGTAATGAATCAATAATTATAATGCTTGGATTGTAGATCGAAAGAGAGATATTTATTGATAATTTATATCTTGGATAGATCTAGTATATGGTATACATACTTGCATAACAAGATGATCTGCATAACTGTAGAACTTGAGAAATATATGAAGAATACAAAACAACTAATGCAGAAAAATAAGTCATTCATAGGTTTCTTGATGAGATTTTTAATTAATTAGGAAGAAGTTTAATAGATATATAATATGAAAATATTTTATTACAAATATTTTTGGTAATGCTGCAAGTTGTTCAGATATACTACTAAATATAATATATAATATATATAATAAGGCAATATAGAAAAACATTTGTAAGTCCTAGATATTTCCATTTTTAGCCTAATTAATGAATCTCGACAAATTAACTTCTTAGAGTTTTACACAGAAACTGAGAATTACAAGCTAATTTTATCTACTATCAAATATCTAATTTTATATATAATATATAAACATATATAATAAACATGTTATATCTTTATATAACATATATAACATAAATTATATATTATACATATGCTTATATATTAATATATGCTATATATTAATTTATATTTGATATAAAATTTATACATTGATATAATTAGATAAATATATAGATACTATCACATTTATAATTAAATAAAAACTATATATTAGATATACAAAAATATAGGTATTTAATATACATATAAATATTAGTTATACATTATATGTAATTTATATTTGTATATTATATAATTATATATTATATTTTAGTTTTATATTTTATATATAATCTTATCTATGTATGTATTATTGGCAAACTTTTTATTATTTACCTGCTAGTATAGGCAAGTTCTAATACTTTCCATAATCCACATTATTTGACACATATAATTTAAAACCATGTCTCCCTCGACTCTAAGAATCCCTCCCACCAGCAGCCAACACAAAATATATTTTAAAGGTTTTTATCTCTGCTAAGTCCAGTCCTCCCATCACATTCTCTCTCTCTCTCTCTCTCCGTGTGTGTGCGTGCGTGTGTGTGTGTGTGTGTGTGTGTGTAGTGGCTATATTCTGGGGAGAAAGAATTTTGATGTATAATTGCATTTAATATACAATAGCCTTATTAGTATTACATAATCAGAAAAAGCTTCTATTCATCTACTGTATTTCTTAGGCTGAAATGCTTTCCTGTATTAAAAAAAAATCCACTGCTATTCCTAGTGTTTTAGCAAGTACGTGTTTTCAAGCAAATAACTAATCCATGTAACTTCTCAGAACATCAATCCTCTCCGTGTTGTTTGGGTAAGAGTACATGTTTTCCTCTTCATGTGTGCCTTTTTTAAAAATTAAATTTCTAGGCTGCTATGCACACAGTCTGGCTTCTTTTTGAGAGTGCACTTGTGAACAAATTCAGAGTGTATATTTTTATATTGATGATCTACAGATACTATGGTCCCTGAGGCAAATGTTAATGTAAACGCTTTGATTTCCAGTATGAAAGATTCATATTTATCACTGCTTACTCCTCTAAACCAATAATCGCATGTCCACAGGCATATTGTTTAATAATGAGTATGCATTAAATCAATATTTACAGTCCACTGTTATTTTCAGTTCAGCTCTTGTAATGAGCAGGCCACATTTCTCTGGATCATTTTCTCCTGCTGATATTTGTGGCTTTTCTGAGACATGCAATAATTGGGTGCATGATTCCTGGTGAAGAATCACAGTATGTGTTTCTGAAGAGGCAATAAGAGTTTGAGTTTTGCAATCTCTTTTGTAAATATCTTTGTATGTCTGTGGCTTAATGGAGGTCATGAGCCATCTCATATGCCTTATCTCCACTTATTTAACTCCACTTCCTCTTTCACCTTGTATGTGTAAATGTTAAATGTATATTTTCAATATACATGATTATGTTTTCATGCAGATTTCTCCAAGGATTGCTTCCGGCAGGTTTGTTTTCATCTTTATGTGTATAGAATTCTTCAAAAATTGTAGCCTCTGCTTATTCATTAAGTCATTTTTCTTTATTCTTTCTACTCATGATAAAAATTAAAAGAAACAAAAACATAACAGGCATTGTAAACTTGGACATTTAATCACTACATATTGTGCATATGATTTTGTCTTCTCATGTAACTTTTTATCAGAATTTTAAGGGGTTTTAAGATTATGTTGTGGAACTAATGCCTTTGTGCAGAGAGACACAGGTATTATTGGAAAAATCAGTCCTAGGGATTAACATAAAATCTTTCTTGGTAAATTAATTAATCCCTACTTACAACGAAACAAATGCAATTGTTTGCTTTAAATGTCAGCAACAATATGGGTGGAATAGAGGTTACAAATGAAATATTGAAATAAATGATACAAAAGTAATATAATAAGGCAATTAAATTATGTGTGGTTTATTTTAAAAATAATTAATGTATTGAGCTATACACACACACCCATGCCTCTCAAGTAACTTTTTAGCTTCATTAGCAATTGAGATTTCAATCTCTACTCTTAATAATATAAAACATAGGAGATACTGTTATTGCAATAAAAGCACATATCTGGAAAACACAGAATACATATTTATTAAAATTTAAATAGTAATGTATAAAGCCAAGAAATAACATCGAAAATAGCATATTGAACAGTTAACCAAAATGCATAAGAAAAAAATAACAGAGCTTTAACTAAGGTAAAAACTTACAGGGACCAAGAGCCACTTGCCAGGCAACACCCTCCCCAGCTGCCCAGGGCTATTATGACAATTTGACCACCAGAAGCCCCCCATAAATCCCACTTCAGGATATGTTTCCTAGATACGGTCAGCCAGAGAAAACTTTCTCCCTTTACCAATGAACATGACTTTCTCTTTGGAAATGTTTCCAAACTTGTCACTTCCGCTATTGATGCCAACCAAGGACTTCCAATGTAACTGAACACCAAGTAGAAAGTCTCCCACTTCCAAAATTCCCCCTTAATAGAAGTGCTTATTAATCAGAGACTCTCAGTCTTTCTCTTTTTTACTCTTTAAAACTTATTCTTTTCTAGATCACTTTTGAAACCCTACTAAAATAAAGGTGATGGCAGATGGAACCCTTTGCCATGATTTACGCATAAACAGTCTGTATTAGTTCTCACGCTGCTATAAAGAAATATCTGAGATTAGGTAATTTATAAAGAAAAGAGATTATTTATATATTTATTTATTTATTCTTTTTGAGATGGAGTTTCGTTCTTGTTGCTCAGGCTGGAGTGCAATGGCATGATCTTGGCTTACTGCAACCTCCGCCTCCGGGGTTCAAGCAATTCTCCTGCCTCAGCCCCCCAAGTAGCTGGGATTACAGGCATGTGCCACCATGGCTGGCTAATTTTGTATTTTTAGTAGAGATGGAGTTTCTCCATATTGGTCAGGCTGGTCTCAAACTCCCCACCTCAGGTGATTCGCTCCCTCGGCCTCCAAAAGTGCTGGGATTACAGGCATGAGCCACCGCGCCCAGCCAGGAAAAGAGTTTTAATTGGCTCATAGTTTCATAGACTGCACAGTAGTGGTTCCCAACCGTTTTGGCACCAGGGACCAGTTTCATGGAAGACAATTTTTCCACAAATGAGGGGCCTGCGGGGAAGGCAGAGATGCAGGGGCAGATGATTTCAGGATGAAACTGTTCCGCCTCAGATCATTAAGCATTAATTAGATTCTCACAGGGAGTGTGCAACCTAGATCCCTGGCATACACAGTTCACAGTAGGGTTCCTGCTCCTATGAAATTCTAACGCTACTTCTCAACTTACCAGAGGCGGAGCTCAGGTGGCAATGCTCACTCACCGGCAGCTCACCTCCTGCTGTGCTGCTCAGTTACTAATAGGCCATGGACTAGAACCTGTCTGTAGCCTGGGGCTTTGGTACCCCTGCCCTACAGGAAGCATGATGCTGGCCATCTGCTTGACCTATGAGGAGGCCTCCGGAAACCTGCAATCACAGCGGAAGACGAAGGGAAAGCAGGCTCATCTTATGAGGTCAGAGCAGGAGAAAGGAAGACAGGGAGTCACCACGTTCTTTCAAACAAGCAGATCTCTCAATAACTCACTCACTCACTATCACGAGAAAAGCACCCAGGGGGATGGTGTTAAACCATTAGAAACCATGTTCATGATCCAATCATCTCCCACCATGCTCCACCTCCAACATTGAGGATTACAACTGAACATGAGACTTGAGTGGGGATACAGATCTAAACCATATCATAGTCTTTGTTAATTTTGTTTTGGAATTGGTTTTTTTCTTCAGCAAAAATATTGGGGAACATAATCATTTAAGTTGACTGCTTAATGCTGTCAATGACAAACAATGTCGGATTACATTAATTTAAGAATGAAACTTCTTTGAACAGTTATCTGTCCTGGTAGAAACAGTCCGATCATTTTTGATACTTATGCCTTAAAAATATAATTTTTTAATTACAATTTTTAAACGACTGTATAATTTAAGAATTTTTATTTTTTTTCTTAAAATGATCTGGTAAAAAAAAAAATCAAATGATTCCTTAGATACACTAACTTTAAAAATAATTGTTTGTTAAAGGATAATTTTCACACCCACACAAAATCATGACTAATGCAGATATAAAATAAACTTGTATTAAAAATGTATTTAAGTCATAAATTGAGACAACTTGCAAATGTTAGAAATAATTCAAAGTAAAATCCAAACAACAGACATATTTATAGATAAATATAAATATTTATCTTTAAATATTAAATTTATTTTAATATTAAAATGAATTTGCAAATGGGCATGTAACTGGCTTTTTCTTGGGTTGGGGTATCAAAAAACTTCTAACGGGCAGAATTTAAACGTCTATAGAAGAGAATTTGTTTGCTTTACTTTCAGTTTTATTCAGTTATAATTTCTAGAGCACTGTAAAATAACCTAAGACAACAATACACATGCATTTCATGTTATTTGTTAATTTTGAAGGTTATATATTCAATCTCCAAACCTCGCTCTAGTATTCCAGTGTAAAGATATTCAAAATACCTTTTACTTATTCCAAAGTCTTAAAATTTTTCTTACAGTCTTCAAAAAGAATAAAAGCACCCAGGAAAAATATATAAATATAAAACGCCAATAATTAGATAGTAGTTAACCTATTTCCATGCAATACACAAATGCGTTTAATTGTTAACATTGCTAAAGTAGTCATGATGGAGATGGCAAGAGTTCACAAGAAAGGAAAAAGGCATTTTAGGGAGAAACACTTGACTTAAAAATGTAGCAGAAGAAAATAAAATTCATCTCAGATAGTCTGTTAACACAATTTGATGTTTATTTTTTGACATTGCACACCTCTTAATGGAGATAAAGACATTAGGATTGCACCTTTAATGGACAAAATTAAACAGATAAAATTACAAAAGGCACATAATAATAGGTAACACTAATAAAACATTTACATTGTATATGAGGATCTATTCTAAATGACTCACATATTTTTATTCGTGTAAACCTCTCAAGAGTACTGTAAGATTCCCCCATTATACAGATTAGAAAATGTATGAAGTAAAATTGATAAAATCTATATTACAAAAGTAATTTGTTCCTGAATCAAGCCTGCCCCTCAGGTCAGAGTCAGATCTGCCCCCCTCCTTTACATTGGAAAAATATTTATAATTCATGTAACTATGAGTGAAAGGAATACTGTTTTGAGTTTAGTATTCACATTGCTCTTCCTTGAAGAAACTCTTCACTTTTCTATGATAGTGAAGTTTACTATGTTACTGTGAAACTACAAAAAAGCTTTCCTTTTGTGGTTTTCTCAGCTGTCCCATGATACTTCATAGAAAGATCTCAGAATGATAATAATTATCATCACTGTACACTTATGAAGCATAAAATTGTTTAATGAACATTTTTGATAATGTGATATGCTAGTCATTCAGATATGTATTTTTTTAAATTTTTTTTTTAATTTTATTATTATACTTTAAGTTTTAGGGTACATGTGCACAACATGCAGGTTTGTTACATATGTACACATGTGCCATGTTGGTGTGCTGCACCCATTAACTCATCATTTAGCATTAGGTATATCTCCTAATGCTATCCCTCCCCTCTCCCCCCACCACACAACAGGCCCCAGTGTGTGATGTTCCCCTTCCTGTGTCCATGTGTTCTCATTGTTCAATTCCCACCTATAAGTGAGAACATGCGGTGTTTGATTTTATATCCTTGCGATAGTTTGCTGAGAATGATGGTTTCCAGTTTCATCCATGTCCCTACAAAGGACATGAACTCATCATTTTTTATGGCTGCATAGTATTCCATGGTGTATAGGTGCCACATTTTCTTAATCCAGTCTATCATTGTTGGACATTTGGGTTGGTTCCAAGTCTTTGCTATTGTGAATAGTGCCACTATAAACATATGTGTGCATGTGTCTTCATAGCAGCATGTTTTATAATCCTTTGGGTATATACCCAGTAATGGGATGGCTGGGTCAAATGGTATTTCTAGTTCTAGATCCCTGAGGAATCGCCACACTGACTTCCACAATGGTTGAACTAGTTTACAGTCCCACCAACAGTGTAAAAGTGTTCCTATTTCTCCACATCCTCTCTAGCACCTGTTGTTTCCTGACTTGTTAATGATCACCATTCTAACTGGTGTGAGATGGTATCTCATTGTGGTTTTGATTTGCATTTCTCTGATGGCCAGTGATGATGAGAATTTTTTCATGTGTTTTTTGGCTGCATAAATGTCTTCTTTTGAGAAATGTCTGTTCATATCCTTTGCCCAGTTTTTTAAATGTCAGATCTAAAACCATAAAAACCCTAGAAGAAAACCTAGGCAATACCATTCAGGACATAGGCATGGGCAAGGACTTCATGTCTAAAACACCAAAAGCCATGGCAACAGAAGCCAAAATTGACAAATGGGATCTAATTAAACTAAAGAGCTTCTGCACAGCAAAAGAAACTACCATCAGAGTGAACAGGCAACCTACAGAATTGGAGAAAATTTTCGCAACCTACTCATCTGACAAAGGGCTAATATCGAGAATCTACAATGAACTCAAACAAATTTACAAGAAAAAAACAAACAACCCCATCAAAAAGTGGGCAAAGGATATGAACAGATATGTATTTTAACAGATGAAAAGGAAGATAATATCTAAATATAGATACAGATATATAGATTGAGAACAGTATCTCGCAAAGCTTTGGCAATACTTCTCATGGGGAGAGAAAAGAAAACTGTAAGGTCAAAAGTTAGCTACAAATTGGAAGTGAAAAAGTTTCATTTAATGTGGATCTTTCAAAGTAAAGGCTTGATTGTGATTGATTCAGAATTATGATACAACAGTCCAGGATTAATGGAAACCACAAAGTAAGGATCTTGAGGCAATTCAAAGAACTGTGGAAAACAAACTGTCTATTAATGTTTTCCATTGAAAAGATGGCAGCCCTTTCATGAAGTTCCCATAATAAACAACCAAACTACTTGTTTTACCAGGACAGTCGAGAAAGAGCAAAGACATGTCAATGGAGATGGTGGAATAGCAAAGTCATGTTAATGTACAGTATGGCGTGGTTTTGGTTCTCGGTATCCAGAGTGTAGAGGTAGACAGATTTTGGCTTTCACTACTTTAGAATCATGTAGAAGAGACAGTTACAGGAATAAATAATTCCAATAAATAATTGTGGACAGTGCTGCATAGTTCAGGAGAAAACTTCCTGGAAGGTAGATTATGGAAGGTAAGAATGTAGATCATAGATCATCTAGGTAAAACGCCTTTAAGAATGTAATATGTTGAATCTCCGTCTGAAGTTTCAACTGATTGTATAGTCTTCTTACTGACTTATTTTTGAATGTATTTATAGCTAATGGTCCTACCAATATATCTATCAGAATTATTTGTTTCTTAAGAATTTCTGAGGACTTGCTGTACTACCCAAACTTTAAGTTCAACTTTTTTTTTTTTTTTTGAGATGGAGTTTTGCTCTTGTTGCCCAGGCTGGAGTGCAATGGTTCCATCTCGACTCACTGCAACCTCCACCTCCTGGGTTCAGGCAATTCTACTGCCTCAGCCTCCTGAGTAACTGAGATTACAGGCATGTGCCACCATGCCCAGCTAATTTTCTTTGTATTTTTAGTAGAGATGGGGTTTCTCCATGCTGGTCAGGCTGGTCTCGAACTCCTGACCGCAGGTGATCAGCCCTCTTCGGCCTCCCAAAGTGCTGAGATTACAGGTGTGAGCCACCGCACCTGGCCAAGTTCAACTTTTAAAATTAACTGATGTGGAATTCTGTGAGTCATGTCACTTTTGGCTATGCAGAGGAAATAGTCTTGTCAACAGACACACACACACACATACACACACACACACACACACACACATACACACACACACAACCTCTCTGTACCAATATAGAAGAAAGAACAAAAACTATTATCAAGTAAGCATTAACGATTTATATGCATGTAAGTTAGCATGAGCAACTGATTATGAAATTCAGCCAAAACTGAACATATTTTATAAAGCAAAGCACAAGAAAGAACAACTTTTCTTATCTTCTTGAGACAAAGAACTGCACCTTGTTGATAGTCACCTGTATATCTCATGAGTTAATTCCAGAGGTTCATTTTTACATTTTTAGAAGTCATCTGGCCTGGACCTTAGTGATATCTCCACATTGTAAAAACTGATAATGGACCGAATCCCTAGAGAGGTGTATCTCTGTTCCAAATGTTAAGATATGGGCTCGGATTCATTACGCCTCCAAGAAAACCCTTGTGAGAGAGAAGAGAAAATGGCCTCCTTGCCTTCTATAAACATAGAATACCATTTTAATTTAACTTTTTACATATGATTCATTTACAAGTAACTCTCAGATATCAACACAAGCTTGTAAAAGCTTTTAAGTATAGTTATGAAAATGTGACTGGATACATGGGCTTTGTACGCAGAAGAGCAATCAGAATAAATTTAACATGCTTTGTGTTTTTCCCCTGTGTCTTGCTTGCTTTGTTATGGATTTCCCATATATGTGCTCTAGGTAGAAATTATTTTTGATAGGGGAGCAGGATAAAGAGGAAATGATAGAATAATGAATGGGAAGAATCAATAGCAAGTATGGGGCTATTCAGAGCAAATCTCTGCTGGGTAGAGATTTGATGATTTGATGACTTAACAATTTTGAGCAACTCTTTGAGAGGCTAATTTAATTTTCAGTTTGTCACCAATGTATGGCTGTACAGTGATTTGATTATGTTGTGCACCTTTAAATCCTAGCTGAAATTTCTCAACAGTTGACAAATAATTTGAGCTGTTTAAAAATGCTTATCTCACTCTTATGCTTACATAAAAGCATGCATCATTGAAATGATCAATTTATGTTACTGTGCTAGCCAATGACTAGTAGGATTTATTTGTCTTTTGTTTAAATTTAGCTCAGCACAGTGGGTGGCAATTGCTAGGCTTTCCAGAATTGCACCTGTTTATCAGTATCTACATTTTCACACCTCTGAAATCTAAAGATACTCTTTGTCAGGTGTATGATTTCTGAAGCCCAAAATAATAACAAAACTTTAGTATAGTGCCTTTAGAGATATTTAAAATTCAAGGCCTGTTCTTCATTGATGGCAATGCTTAAATTGCCTGGCTACACTTACATTTTCAGAAATTATGATAAGTAGAAATTCACGTTTTATATTTCAAATAACTCAAATAAAATTTAATACATTTCCCCTTTGCTTTATTAAAGCAAAAGCAAATAGGCCATATGTAGAATATAATTTCTTCAAAATCAAATGGGCCACATATCATCAATTATTCAACTTGGGGATCCAGAGCATGATGGATACCAGCTGTGGGGATCCAGGAAAATATATGATGCCTTTTCCATTTTCCATTACACAAAACAATATTAGCAAGAAAATAATCATTTGACAGTAAAAAGAAGGTTGATATATGTCGTGGAAATAATTTGTGCCAAATATGTAGGACTGAAAAAATGAGATTATTTTAAGAAGCAAACGTTTCTAAAAGAAGGGAATTATTCCTGTTCTGATAAAATATTTTGAATTTTAAAATATTAAGAAGTATCTAGAATTTTACAGAGGGAAGTAAAATATTTTGTCATATTTCTTAATTTTATAAATTGAATAATAGAAGGTTATGTATTGAACATAGCATCTTTCTTTTCCATTTTCCCTGTTTCTCTCCTTCTTTATCTACCTGCCTTTCTCTCTTTATTGTATTATTTCTTTATTTGTTCTACTTTCTTTCAAGTAAAAGTAAGCACTGGTTGAATAAAAAAGTCCAACATACTACTTTCCAAAGTAATTGGGGAGGATGGAACAAAAAAAAAATTTTATCATAAAATAAAGCATACAAACACCATATTATAAATACAGAAAACATAAAATATATGTGCTATAGCATATGTATATAAATATGGAATCTAACATATTTTTTAAATGCCACATCACACATTAAACAGTTAATAGCAATCCATACATTATAGTTAACTGCAATGTATTGTTAATAAATTTGAATAAACAAGACTTCATTTAAAGGGAATAATAATAACCACATATTCATACCAAAAGACCATAAGCAACCAAAAGAGAAAGTTTCAAAGGGTAAAAATAAAAATTAAAAAATAAGAATTTTAATAAATGACTTTCCCTCATGCCAAAACCTAATCGAGAGTAAGGCCCTAACTCTCTTCAGTTCTATGAAGACTGAAAGAGGCAAGGAAGCTGCAGATGTTTGAAGGTGGCAATGAAAAACAAGCTTAAAGTTGGGTCAAATAAGTTAGTCAATTCCTCACCTTTCAAATTCTCTGGTTTTAGTGATATACATACTGCTGCTATTATTCAGGATTGGTTTGACTGAGTGTATTTACAGGGGATGGGAAAATATGGTCTCATCCTGGTTTCATGTAATAGATATTAGGCTCTAAATTAGTTATATTAGTTAATGGTACTAATAACATTTATTCTGTAGAGCTTTTTAAATATATTATTTTAATTGGAAGATACATATTTTGAGAAGTCTTGGAAAAATCATTTAATCCTTTCCCTAAGCATGACACTTTTCTAAACAAATTAAACTAAAATAATTTGTTTGGCACTATCAATAACATCCTTGCCCAAAACATTTGTCGTAATATTTCAAGGCCAGGAAAATATATGTTTAAAAAACAATTAAGCATTTGACAAAATTTGGGCTTCACTGAGTGAGTCAAAGTAACCTCTTGATGATTCTCCCTTAGTTATATTGTCTCTACCGAGTTTAATATAATAAGCCCAGTGCTTGCTCTGGGCAAAAATGTCAAGTTTAGATCCTCAGTATGTCACTCAAAGCCCTTTACATTTTGTTCCTCCCTTTTCTTTCCATTCTTGTCCTGCATATATTCATCAAGCACCTTGGCTTTTGTTTTGTTTTGATTTATTTTTAGCCTTATTGACTTAGAAGCAGTCCTCCAAAATCACAGATTCCTCTTTCTTGCCCCTAGTCCATGGCATAAGTTGTTCAATTTCCCTTGCCCTTGTATAAACCTAAAGAAAAATCAGGATTTTCAGGGTCATTTCAAATTCCACATTAAAATACTAATGTTTGGGTTACAGAGTCTCCCCTGTACTTCTGTTCTTTAATATTACTTTCTTTTTCATATTCTACTATTTCCAATACTATCACAAAAGAGTAGGAAAATAAATATGTAAAAAATAATTATGAAGTATAGGTGTTTACCTGAGCTATAGTCCCTGAAGATAGCCATACACAGTTATCTTCTTCTCTACATGTAATCACTGCCCCTTTCATTGAGTGGAAAAGTTCATTTTCCCTTCCCTGGGATCTGGACTGGCTTTGCCTGCAGTCCAGACTGACCTTGTGACACGGTTCATCCAATAGACACTTCAGGTCCATGCTCAGCTCTTACAAGGACTAGCAGCTTTCACTTTCAGTCTTTTTTTGAAACCAGCTGCCACATAAGAACTTCAACTTTCCTGAGACCATCAGGCTGTAAAGAAGCAAGTGCCCATGTAGAAAGACCTGGTGGAATAGCTCTGTAAGTGAAGCCTTCTTGGACCTTTCAGTCTAGTCCAGTTATCACCTTAATGCACCTGAATTAATAACCCCATCTGATGAAGCAAGGAACTGAGAACCACTCAGCTATCCACAGTCATTGCACAAAATCATGAGAAAGTACTGTTTTATGCCATTAAGTTTTGGAAGGTCTATTATTCAGCAGTAGATACTGAAACTATCTTAAACTGCTTAGCAGAAAAATAAATATGCAGTGAGGAGATTAGAAATAGAACATAAACCATTTGAGAATCTTCTTTAGATTTTTCTATGCTGTTTATTTTTTTTTTTCAATTTTATTAAATGGAAGATTAAACGTTCTGCCTTGTCTACTTGTTAGGTGTAGGAAGTTGGCCACATTAATTTGTATGTACCTTCATATCATTATCATTAAAACGGAAATAATAAACTTGTCCCTTGAGGTATGTAAAGAGTTTATGATATATGTGAAGCGCATAGAACACTATCAGCCATCAAGTAGGATTCATAAGTGTTGCAATTAATGATTATTGTCCTGATTTCCAAGGGATATTAATTCCAAAAGAGTAATAAGAAAAGGAAAATTTCAAGAAAATTATAACTCATTAAGTACCAAATAGAAACATTTATTTTACATCTAAGTACTATAATATAAAGTTCACTTTGGTTAATCTAAAGAACTAACATTTTTTTTTTCAAGCTTCTTTTTTTATTAAGAAACTTCAAAATTAAATTTATGTTTAGTAAATGCAAATGTTTATAATATTCGATATAATACTAAAACTCATCTATTTCTTTTAACTTTTCTTCAAATATTAATTTATATTTTCAGTAGTCATATTTTAATTCTCACTTTGGGTTTAAGTATTTATTATAATTTATTCATCAAATATACTGATTGTTAGTATATTCAATGTTTTGTACTAAGTACTAGAGATGTAAATAAATTAAAACGGCCTGGCGCAGTGGCTCACTCCTGTAATCCCAGGACTTTGGGAGGCTGAGTCAGGCAGAACACCTGAGGTCAGGAGTTTGAGACCAGCCTGATCAGCATGGTGAAAACCCGTCTGTACCCAAAATATAAAAATTAGCTGGGTGTGGTGGCACACGCCTGTAGTCCCATCTACTCAGGAGGTTGTAGCATGAGAATCGCTTGAACCCAAGAAGGGGAGGCTGCAGTGAGCTGAGGTCACACCACTGCACTCCAGCCTGGATGACAGAGTGAGACTTTGTCTAAAAAAAAAAATAAAATAAAACAAATAAATAAATAAAATAAAAAGCAAAAAAAAAAAAAGAAATTAAAATAAATATAAAACTAGAAGAAAAATATTTCTGGATTTGTGCAAATTGCAGTTTAATCAAGGAGGCTGACAATGACAAAAACCACAACTTAATGTAACATTCTGTTCATAATAAGTAATAATAATTGCAATACTCTGATGCTTGGTGCTCTGGGGGACATTTAACTAGATAATATCTTATTTAGAAAAATGAAACAAAAGATCCCTTGATATGTAACAAAAAGTTCAATTCTTTAAGAAGAGAAAGTGATACCAAGTGAAGTGTGTGTAGGCGTGTGTATGTCTGTGTGTGTGTGTGTGTGTAACTCAAAGTGTACAAAGGTGAATAGGAGTCAATGAGGCTTCTGAGGTAGGTAGAGGTAAAACACACAGGCCTTGTGTTTCTCTGTGTAAGATTTTTGGGGGTCAGAGGCTGAGTTCAGGTAGATATAATCGAGTTCAGGTTTGAAAAAGTCACAATGTAGAAAATAAGTAGACAAACATGAAGATGTGTCAATAAAAAAAAAACCTGAATAAATTCCTGCTCACTTAACTCAGGCAATGTTTTGTAGTCATGGAGAATAATGAGTTAGAGATGTATGAATTAATTTATAGCAATACTTACATGTTATTTAGGAAACTGCAAAAATGTAAAAAATAATTAAATATGGTAAATTTTAAAAGAACACTAAAATTAAATATAAATACTTATAAAGTATGCCTGAATGTTTATGTGCATAGATATTTAGAGAATGATATGGAAGGGTGAAATACGTACTAGTTTTTTAACATAGGCTACATGAGTAGAATAGAATGATGTGGGTTTAGATGGAATAAGAAAGGGAGTATGGAGAAAAACAAAAAAGAAAGAAAAATAGACTGTCAAACAAATCATATGGTATAATTACGCATTTAAGTAAAATTATATATATGTTTACACATTTTTAAAAAACAGCATTTATTAAGTGAAAAGAAAAAAATTGCTGGCAATGCTGTGGAAACTGTGCTGATTAGGCTATAGAGTAAAAGAGTGAGATTATTTAATATGATAGTACCATGATCCAGTTGAGAGCTGACAAGTTCTTGGATTAAAGTAGTGGAGTATTCTGTAAAGTCAGTAAGGCTGATGAAAAAAATGAGAAAAATAATGAAGTAGTGGAGTAAAAACTCAGATAGATATTTAATAATTAAAGTTTCTAATACTTTATGGTGCATTAGAATGGAGATTTCAAAGTTGACTCCTGGCTTTTTAATTTGTACAGTGGCATTGAGTGATACAGAAAACAGTGAAAGAGAACCAGGTTTTCAGGGAGGTGGTTTAGTTAAACAACATTTCATTTATATGCCTTTGAAGTGGAAATATTTGATGCTGGAGTGGAAATATCAACTGAATGGTTGGATGGTTGGTTTTGGAACTCAGAGTTAAATTCTGGAAATCAAATTTATGAGCAATCAGTATATAGATGACAATCAAAGCCACAAAAAAGGTTGAGATTACCACTGAGTTAGGAAATAAAATGAACACTCTTTCCACCTGTGAAAAGGAGAGAGATCAAGCAGAAACCAGATTCAACAGAAAGATTTGTGTGCCTGCATTTGCATATATACAGGGTATGTTTAATTTAGTAGAGATTTGAGTATATTTAAATGTTTAATGGATGAAATTTTGGGTTAAAAATAATGAATCTCAATATTGTGCCAGAAGAGACAAAAGCGAATGAAATTCTAGATTCCCAAATCATTTTGACCCACAATGCAGATGAGAAATTCATTCATAAATTACCTAGCTCTACCTAAACTTTCAATGATAATGTGTTTCTATTCCAGAAATGATTCCAATTTATATGATTCAAGTGTTGTTTATTTTTCTTCATTGAATGAGACATTTACAATGCTGTTGTAAATTTTAGTTTTTCATGCATGTGCAAGTAAAAGGAAGTAGTGTGCATCACATAATTAAAGGCTATTTTTAATTTGATTGGTTAGGAATTTGTTCAGTTTATGTCTTTTGCATACCATATGCAAATACAAAGTAAGATTTCAAGTTTGTTTGCATACCACATGCAAATAAAAGTTATTAGTTTTTTTGATCGCATAAATTGGCATAGAGAAATATTCTACAAGATTTTCTTCTTAAAAAACTGTGACAATTATGTACCTAAAAGTTTCTATAAATATGTTTTTACTATGTTAAATATAGTTCTTTGAATATATGTGAGGCACCTTTGCAATAAAGTTGTATATAAAGGCAGTAGTGTTATTGTTAGCCAAACATTATTAATTTCTTAAACAGTCATATTCAACTCCAGTATTTTACTCATTTTATTTTATGAATGTTAGACGGCTATTCCCATGATAGCAACTTTCTTCAAAGCTTTTGTTCTTCCAAATGTAGTATATTATTCAAAAGGAAAGTCCTCACCTGAAGTCATGGATTTCAGTTGCTTTCTTTCCATGCCCCTAATTCACTGTTGCATCTTGGATATACCACTTACTATTTCTGAACTTCTGTTTTTTCATATACAGGATGAGAAACGGTTGTTTACTAAATGCTTTCTAAACTCTCTTCAGTCCCATTAGTCAACGCATAATTTTTTCTAAGTCCGTAGTCCTCATTATTAGTGTCTTGGCAAGGATTAAGGAAATAATCTTCAGTTAATGCTGACCATTAGTAAGAATGTTAGTGCCATTTGTTTTCAAGAGTAAAATATGTGTATGCTCCTTTAGTTAATCCATTTTTTGGAGATTGCTTAACGTTTTCTACAGTGAAAATTTTGTTGCATGATTTGTTCTACTTTCTGGCATTAATGTACAAAAATCACAAGCATTCCTATACACCAATAATAGAAAAACAGAGAGCCAAATCATGAGTGAACACACATTCACAATTGCTTCAAAGAGAATAAAATACCTAGGAATCCAACTTACAAGGGATGTGAAGGACCTCTTCAAGGATAATTACAAACCACTGCTCAAAGAAATAAAAGAGGACACAAACAAATGGAAGAACATTCCGTGCTCATGGATCGGAAGAATCAATATCGTGAAAATGGCCATACTGCCCAAGGTAATTTATAGATTCAATGCCATCCCTATCAAGCTACCAATGACTTTCATCACAGAATTGGAAAAAAACTACTTCAAAGTTCACATGGAACCAAAAAAGAGCCCGCATTACCAAGTCAATCCTAAGCCAAAAGAACAAAGCTGGAGGCATCACGCTACCTGACTTCAAACTATACTACAAGGCTACAGTAACAAAATAGCGTAGTACTGGTACCAAAACAGAGATATAGACCAATGGAACAGAACAGAGCCCTCAGAAATAATACTACACATGTACAACCATCTGATCTTTGACAAATCTGACAAAAACAAGAAATGGGGAAAGGATTCCCTCTTTAATAAATGGTGCTGGGAAAACTGGCTAGCCATATGGAGAAAGCTGAAACTGGATCCTTTCCTTACACCTTAAACAAAAATTAATTCAAGATGGATTAAAGACTTAAATGTTAGGGACTAAGTCTGAAAGAAAGTTGTAACAGGATTATGCTCTCCCTGAAGGTTCTAGGCATTCTCTGTAGAGTATGCTTTAACATCTTTGTAATGTGGATAGATTGGAGATTTTTCAAATCATCAAATTCTTGTTTCTTTTTATTTAATAATGTATTCCTCAATTTAACTCTTTCTGCTCACATTTTACTAATAGTAGCAAAGAGATAACAGAACATATTTTTCACAGATTGGTTGGAAATCTTGTCAACTAAATATCCAATTTTAACTTTTACCCAATGCTGGATATTAATTCCACCAAGTTTTCTGAAAGTTTTTTTTAACAAGGATTGCCTCTTCTCCAATATCCGATAACATGCTACTCATTTCTTTCTGAGAACTCACCAGAGGCACCCTTAATGTTTGTATTTCTACAAACATACTGTTCATGATGATGTATGTAGTCCCTAAGAAAATAGGAGCTTTCTCTACTATCTTCAGTTCCTACTGAGGCCTCACCAAAATTGCTGGTTATATTATTCATATAAATTATATTATTCATATACATATTATTCATATAAATTAATGGTTATATTTCTGACAATAATTTCTTCAAGGCAATATATACTTTTTCCAGCATGCATCTCAAAATTCTTTCAGTCTTTGCTATTACCAAATGCCAGAACCAATTAACCATGTTTAGGTATTTGTTACTATAGTACCCATGACCAGTACCAAAATCTGTATTTGTTTCTGTAAGTTTCTAATTAAACTTAAACTAACTAACCCAAGTACCGCAAAGTATGTGGTTTAAGAAAATAAAAGTGTATTCTGTCACATTAGGGTGGACTAGAAGTCTTAAGTCAAGGTGTCAGCATGGCCAGGCTCCTTCTGTAAGTCCTATGGAAGAATCCTGTTTCCTCTTCAGCTACTCATGGTTCTTAGCAGTCTTTGGCTTTTCATAATTTCAAGATTTAAAAACTTTATGGTGAGAGTTCAGTTGAATTTACTTTGTTTATATTTCCATATTAAAATATCATATTATTTACATGAATGAACTTGGATATAAACTTACAAAAATAAAGCCATAATACAGAAGTTTCTTCACTTAGACTTTCTGAAATAAATCAAAACTAAGAATAGCGTTCCCACATTCCATAGTGAAAACTTTACCATTTACTACCTATGTTTTTGTGTTATGATTCACAGGAAATATGCAATTTGTTTTGAAGACAGTTTTGAAACACATTCACTAAAAACAAAACAATGAACAAACTGATAAGCCTTAAACTGTGTGATTAAAAGAATAATATCTGGTTGATGCTTCATCTCGTGTTGAATAAAATTTGTACTTTTTTGGTTATCTTTTTGTTATTATATTTTCTTCTAGTCTTAGGAAACTTCTTCTTAATTGTAGGATATTCGCAGTTATTGCTTATGTATTTGCTTCTAGTGAAAGCTTTTAAGAGCCCAGTCCGTTTCTACAGGGGACTTTTCTCCTCTGCTAGTTGTTTACTGTATGATTTGCTTGTTAATAAAGTTGAATTAATATTACTAGCACATTTCCTTCCCTCTTTCCCTCAGTTCTAGTTCTGAGATAGTACTCTTAGCATAAGTCCTTCTACTGGACCTAGCAATTCGGTGCCCCACTGATTCTGGGGAAGGACTGCACACTTGCTTTAATATTCCATTTGTTTAAACAGTAAGAAGAGACTCAATCTTCTGTTGAGGAGCACTGAGTACCTGTGTTGCCTCATAGGTGATAAGATTCATTGTTTTTCAACCTGTTTGTTCTCATTCTTGTCTCAGATGCTAGGTCTTTTTTTTCCTACCCCAATATTGCTGAGTAAAATTACATTGCCTGTTGCCGAAGTCCTAAATATAATAACTGATTATCTGAATTATTCCCTATAATTCTTTCTTATGCAAGAGAATCCTCGAGACAGTTTTTTGTTAACCTGCTGTGAATACAACACGTTGGAATTTTGGTCTGCATCATTAGGAGATTTTATGAATTAAATAACTTTTCTTTCCCCAAGCATAATCTCACCCCAATCCATGGTTCCTGTAAACATTTTGAATTTTCAATGTATTGTTTCAATATACAGGATGTTAACTATTAAAATGTAACAAAGAAAACTTGGGTTTTGTTTGCTGAGAAGTAAGACAAATCCGGAAAGGAGTCCCAGCTTTTTTCTTTTGCACCAGTCAAATGCTGTTAAAGCAGTTTCATCTCAGCAGAATTTATGCATTTTTCTAAACTAACATTCACACTCATTGAACTATTCAATATTTTACTGAAGTCAAGCTCCACAGAAACTTTTTGTACAAAAAGAGTTTATTTTAGCATATATATTTAAGTTTCGATATTATAAGATAAGAATCAATATATTATTCTTATAATTCTTATAATCTTGATTATAATTCTTATAATCAAGATATTATAAGAAGTAAGTTACCAAAGGAATTTTTTATAATCATTTCTCATAATGTGGTCTCTGGATCTGCAGTATATGCAATTTGTTAAAAATGCAAATCCCAAGGCCCACCTCCAGACTTGCTAAATCAGGAACTCTTCAGAGTGGAGCCCAGAAATGTGTGTTTTGACAAGCTGTGTTGGCCAAGGAAATGTTCCACTCAGATCTCCTGCTGCAGGAGCAAGGTTAACTGATGGCCTCAACTGTTCTGCTTTTGCTTCTGGACTCACTTTTGCATAAAAACTGCTCCTACCCAATGACTGAGTAGAGCAGGTGTACTAAAGGAGGCAGATTTCTGCAAGATGCAAGACCTTTAACAGGCAATTTTGGCCCACTGTAATACTTTTGCCAAAGCATTTTTAGAACTGTGCTGCAGTCTGAGACTCTTTATATCAAATACTTCCTCACCTCTCCCCCTCACTGGGGTCACTCTTACATTTTAGTCTGAATGCTTCCTGCCCCTCTTTGACTCTCTGTTCTTAATCTGTACAGCCATTTCCTTCAATGTCTATCTTGTACCTATAATTTCATTTTAACATCAGTTCACTAGAAGACCCTAACTAACCCAAGTAATGCCAGGAATGGTGCAAGAAAACAGGAGGTATGGATGGATATGTTGGAGAACTAAAACTAACATTCAATCTTCTCAGGCATTCTGATGTACATTAAAGTCTGAAAACCAGTGCTACAGGTCTTTTCCATTTTCACTATAGCTATCAGTATTTAGCAGATCACAGTTCTTATGTTGAGGAAATTATCAAGTGCTTTATCCTTGTGTGTATCACTTCTTAGACGCTAGCTGAATTCAGGGGAAAATTGGCAAAAACGACATTTAACTATCTCAATGCAATTTCTGATTAAACTTAAGAACAAAGAAAACTGAAACTATTATCTAGCAAAAAGACACATACTGCTGCAGAAACTTGTAGGTGGCAAAGAGAATAAACGAAGATAGAAAATATCTCATTGAGAATAAATGAATTCTGTGGAATGATGAAAACAAGTGTATTCTTGTTTTAGTTTTTTAGTTGAACCACTTTAACTATACTTTCATATGATCCTCCAAAATTTTATTATTCTGGATCTTTATTTAGTGTATTACTCAAGTTATTGCATCCACAATAAGGCAACCGCCATAATTATGCAACATTCTAAGTGTGAACACATTCTATTGACAAGCCCCGGAATGATTGATCATTGACTAAAAGTGAACACTTGGAATGGGTAGATTGTGTGATGCTGAGGAGTGAGCACAGTACCAGATAGGAAGTTTTAAGCCCTTGTCCTCTCCCTCTCTCTCTACTCTAGTGCTCCCTCGTGGCTATTGTTAACATCTTTATGTCCATGAGAACCCAATGTTCAGCTCCCACTTATAAGTGAGCATATGTGGTATTTGGTTTTCTGCTCCTGTGTTAATACACTTAGGATAATGGCCTCCAGCTGCATCCATGTTGCTGCAAAGAACATGATTTCATTCTCTTTATGGCTGTATAATGTTCCATGGTGTTATGAAACACATTTTCTTCATTGAATCCACCACTGAATCATACCAAAATTGTTTACATGTCTTTGCTGTTGTGAATAGAGCTGTAAGAGACATATGGGTGCAGGTGTCCTTTTGGTAGAATAATTTATTTTCTTTTATATATATACTCAATAACGGGATTGCTGGTTTCAACGGTAGCTCTATAAGAAATCTCCAAATTGCTTTCCACTGTGGCTAATTTATGTTCTCGTCAGAAATTTATCAGCATTTCATTTCTTCTGTAGCCTTGCCAGAATCTGGTGTTTTTTGACTTCTTAGCCGTTCTGATGGGTATGAGATGCTATCTCTTTGTGGTTTTGATTTGCATTTCTCTAGTGATTAGTGATGTGGAGAATTTCTTCACATGTTTGTCACTTGTACGTCTTCTTTTGAAAAGTGTCTGCTGCTGTCTTTTGCCCACAAATTAATGAGATTAATTTTCTTATTTAATTGTTTAAGTTCCTTATAAATTCTGGATATTAGACATTTGTCATATGTATAGTTTGTGAATATTTTCTCCCATTGTATAAATTGTCTATTTGCTCTATTTCTTCTGATGTGCAGAAGCTCTTCAGTTTAACTAGGTTTCACTGGTCAATTCTTGTTTTGTAGCAGTTGCTTTTAAAGACTTAGCCATAAATTATTTCCCAAGGCCAATACCCAGAATGATGTTTCCTAGGTTTTCTTCTAGGATTCTTATAGTTTAAGGTCTTACATTTAAATCTTTACTCCATCTTGAGTTATTTTTTGCATATGGTAAAATGTAAGGATCCAGCTTCATTTTTCTGCATACAGCTGGGCCAGCTCTCCCAGTATCGTTTTTTGAATAGAAAATTCTTTCCCCATAGATTATTTTTGTTGACTTTCTGGAAGATCAGATGGCTGTAGGTGTGCAACTTTATTTCTAGATTCTCTATTTTGTTCACTGGTTGATGTGTTTTTGGATGGGTACCATGCTGTTTTGGTATTATAGCCTTATAGTACTAGTTTGGGTTCCAGTAATGTGGTGCCTCCAGTTTTGTTTGCTTTGCTTAGGCTTTGGTTATTCGAGCTCTTTTTGATTCCACATGCAGTTTAGAATAGTTTTTTTCTAATTCTATAAAAATGACATTGGTAATTTGATATGAATAGCGTTGAATCTGTAGATTTCTTTGGGAAGTGTGACCATTTTAATGATATTGATTCTCCCAATCCATGAGCATGAAATATTTTTCCATTTATTTGTGTAATTTATGATCTCTTTCAGCAGCATTTTGTAGCTCTTCTTGTAGATCCTTGGTTAGATGTATTTCTAGGTTGTGTGTGTATGTGTGTGTGTCTGTGTGTGTGTGTGTGTGTGTGTGTGGCTTTCTTTATTTGGCTCCTAGCTTGAGAACTGATTTTTTTTTACATTGATTTTTGTATCCAGAAATTTTACTGAAGTTTTTTATCAATTCCAGGAGCCTTTGGTGGAAATTGTAGGGTTTTCCATGTATAAAATCATATGATCAGTGAAGAACATAGTTTGAATTCTTTTCGTATTTGGTTGCCTTTTATTTCTTTTTCTTGACTGATTGCTGTGATAAGGACTTCTAGTAGTATGTTGAATAGAAGTAGTGAAGGTGAGCATACTTGTCTTGTTCCACTGAATGAGGGGAATGCTTCCAGCTTTTGCCCATTCAGTATGATATTAGCTATGGGTTTGTCATAAATGGCTTTTATTATTTTGGGGTATTTTCCTTCAATGCCTAGTTTTTTAAGGGTTTTTAACATGAAGAAATGTTGGATTCAATCAAAAGCTTTTCCCACATGTATTGAGATGATAATATGGTTCGTGTTTTTAATTCTGTTTATGTGGTGAGTCATACTTACTGATTTGTGTATGTTGAACTAAGCTTACATCCCAGGAATAAAGTCTATTTGTTATGAAATAATTTTTGATGTGCTACTGGATTTGATTTAGTAGTATTTTGTTGAGGACTTTTGTGTCCATGTTCATCAGAGATATTGACCTGCAGTGTTTTTCTTTTTTGGACATTTCTCTTCCGGGTTTTCATATCAGAATGATGCTGGTTTCATAGAACAAGTTTGGTAGGAATCTCTCCTCCTTAATTTTTTGAAATAGTTTCACTAGAATTGGTACCAGCTCTTTTTTTGGATATCTTGTAAAATTTGGATGCGAATCCATCTTAGAAATTTATTTCCTATTCTCCAGATTTTCTAGTTTGTGTAAATAGAGGTGTTGTTAATAGTATCTGAAGATCTTTTATATTTCTATGGGATTGGTTGTAATGTCACCTTTGTTTTTCCTGATTGTGCTTATTTGGATCTTCTTTATTTTATTTTTTAATGTAGCTAATGATCTATCAATTTGTCCTTTCAAAAAAGAAACTTTTGATTTCACTGATACTTTTTATGGATTTTTTGGTCTCAATTACATTATCTTATTCTCTAATTTTGGTTTTTTATTTCCTTTGCTAACGTTGGGGTTGGTTTGTTTTTGATTTTTAGTTTCTCTACATAACAATCTTAGATAAGAACATCTTTATTTCTGCCTTCATTTCGTTATGTAACCAGTAGTCCTTCAGGAACAGGCTGTTCAGTTTCCATGTAGTTGAGCAGTTTTGAGTGAGTTTCTTAATCCTCAATTCTAGTTTGATTGCACTGTGGTCTGAGAGACAGTTTGTTATAATTTCTCCTCTTTTACATTTGCTGAGGAGTGCTTTACTTCCAACTATGTGGTCAATTTTGGAATAAGTGTGATGCGGTGCTGAGAAGAATGTATAGTCTGTTGATTTGAAGTGGAGAGTTCTGTAGATGTCTATTAGGTCTGCTTGGGGCAGAGCTGAGTTCAATTCCTCGATATCCTTGTTAACTTTCTGTCTCAGTGATCTGTCTAATGTTGACAGTAGGGTGTTAAAGTCTCCCATTATTACTGGGTGGGAGTCTACATCTCTTTGTAGGTCTCTAAGGACTTGCTTTACGAATCTAGGTGCTCCTGTATTGGGTGTATATATATTTAGGATAGTTAGCTTTTCTTGTTGAACTGATTTCTTTACCATTATGTAACGGCCTTCTTTGTCTCTTTTGATCTTTGTTGGTTTAAAGACTGTTTTATCAGAGACTAGGATTGCAACCCCTGCTTTTTCTGTTTGTTTGTTTTTCATTTGCTTGGTAGATCTTCCTCCACCCTTTTATTTTGAGCCTATGTGTGTCTCTGCACGTGAGATGGGTCTCCTGATTACAGCACACTGATGGGTCTTGACTCTTTATCCAATATGCCAGTCTGTGTCTTTTAATTGGAGCATTTAGCCCATTTACATTTAAAGTTAATATTGTTATGTATGAATTTGATCCTGTCATTATGATGTTAGCTGGTTATTTTGCTCATTAGTTGATGCATTTTCTTCCTAGCATCGATGGTCTTTACAATTTGGCATGTTTTTGCAGTGGCTGGTACCGGTTGTTCCTTTCCATGTTTAGTGCTTCCTTCAGGAGCTCTTGTAGGGCAGGCCTGGTGGTGACAAAATCTCTCAGCATTTGCTTGTCTGTAAAGGATTTTATTTCTCCTTCACTTATGAAGCTTAGTTTGGCTGGATATGAAATTCTGGGTTGAAAAATTCTTTTCTTTAAGAATGTTGAATATTGGCCCCCACTCTCTTCTGGCTTGTAGAGTTTCTGCTGAGAGATCTGCTATTAGTCTGATGGGCTTCCCTTTGTGGGTAACCCGACCTTTCTCTCTGGCTGCCCTTAACATTTTTTCCTTCATTTCGACTTTGGTGAATCTGACAATTATGTGTCTTGGAGTTTCTCTTCTCAAGGAGTATCTTTGTGCTGTTATCCGTATTTCCTGAATTTGAATGTTGGCCTGCTTTGCTACATTGGGGAATTTCTCCTGGATAATATCCTTCAGAGTGTTTTCCAACTTGGTTCCATTCTCCTCGTCACTTTCAGGTACACCAATCAGATATAGATTTGGTCTTTTCACATAGTCCTATGTTTCTTGGAGGCTTTGTTCGCTTCTTTTTACTCTTTTTTTTTCTCTAAACTTCTCTTCTCACTTCATTTCATTCATTTGATCTTCAATCACTGATATCCTTTCTTCCAGTTGATTGAATCAGTTACTGAAGTGTGTGCATTCGTTACATAGTTCTCGTGCCATGGTTTTCAGCTCCATCAGTTCATTTAAGGTCATATTAACTGAAATAACTAAACTAGTTATTCTAGTTAGCCATTCGTCCAATCTTTTTTCAAGGTTTTTAGCTTCTTTGCAATGGGTTCGAACTTCCTTCTTTAGCTCAGAGAAGTTTGATCGTCTGAAGCCTTCTTCTTTCAACTCGTCAAAGTCATTCTCCGTCCAGCTTTGTTCCATTGCTGGTGATGAGCTGTGCTCATTTGCAGGAGGAGAAGCCCTCTGATTTTTAGAATTTTCAGGTTTTCTACTCTATTTTTTCCCAATCTTTATGAGAACAAAGACACAACATACCAGAATCTCTGGGACACACTTAAAGCAGTGTGTAGAGGGAAATTTATAGCACTAAATGCCTGCAAGAAAAAGCAGGAAAGATCTAAAATTGACACCCTAACATCACAATTAAAAGAAGTAGAGAAGGAAGAGCAAATACATTCAAAAGTTGGCAGAAGGCAAGAAATAACTAAGATCAGAGCAGAACTGAAGAAGACAGAGACATAAAACCCTTCAAAAAATCAATGAATCCAGGAGCTGTTTTTTTGAAAAGATTAACAAAATTGATAGAGCCTAGCAAGACTAATAAAGAAGAAAAGAGAGAAGAATCAAGTAGATGCAATAAAAAATGATAAAGGGGATATCACCACTGATCCCACAGAAATACAAACTACCATCAGAGAATACCATAAACACCTCTACACAAATAAACTAGAAAAACTAGAAGAAATGGATAAATTCCTGGACACATACACCCTCCCAAGACTAAACCAGGAAGAAGTTGAATCCCTGAATAGACCAATAACAGGCTATGAAATTGAGGCAATAATCAATAGCTTACCAACCAAAAAAAGTCCAGGACCAGACGGATTCATAGCCGAATTCTACCAGAGGTACAAAGAGGAGATGGTACCATTCCTTCTGAAACTATTCCAATCAATAGAAAAAGAGGGAATCCTCCCTAACTCATTTCATGAGGCCAGCATCATCCTGATACCAAAGCCTGGCAGAGACACAACCAAAAAAGAGAATTTTAGACCAATAACCCTGATGAACATCAATGCAAAAATCCTCAAAAAAATACTGGCAAACCGAATCCAGCAGCACATCAAAAAGCTTATCCACCATGATCAAGTGGGCTTCATCACTGGGAGCAAGGCTGGTTCAACATATGCAAATCAATAAACTTAATCCAGCATATAAACAAAACCAAAGACAAAAACCACATGATTATCTCAACAGATGCAGGAAAGGCCTTTGATAAAATTCAACAACCTTCATGCTAAAAACTCTCAATAAATTAGGTATTGATGGGATATATCTCAAAATAATAAGAGCTATTTATGACAAACCCACAGCCAATATCATACTGAATGGGCAAGAACTGGAAGCTTTCCCTTTGAAAACTGGCACAAGACAGGTATGCCCTCTCTCACCACTCCTATTCAACATAGCACTGGAAGTTCTGGCCAGGGCAATCAGGCAGGAAAAAGAAATAAAGGGTATTCAATTAGGAAAAGAGGAAGTCAAATTGTCCTGCTTGCAGATGACATGATTGTATATTTAGAAAACCCCATAATCTCAGCCCAAAATCTCCTTAAGCTGATAAGCAACCTCCGCAAGTCTCAGGATACAAAATCAATGTGCAAAAATCACAAGCATTCTTATACACCAATAAGACACAAACAGAGAGCCAAATCATGAGTGAACACATATTCACAATTGCTTCAAAGAGAATAAAATACCTAGGAATCCAACTCACAAGGGATGTGAAGGACCTCTTCAAGGAGAACTACAAACCACTGCTCAAAGAAATAAAAGAGGACACAAACAAATGGAAGAACATTTCATGCTCATGGATAGGAAGAATCAATGTCATGAAAATGGCCATACTGCCCAAGGTAATTTATAGATTCAATGCCATCCCTATAAAGCTACCGATGACTTTCATCAGAGAATTGGAAAAAACTACTTTAAAGTTCATATGGAACCAAAAAAGAGCCCACATTGCCAAGTCAATCCTAAGCCAAAAGAACAAAGCTGGAGGCATCATGCTACCTGACTTCAAACTATACTGCAAGGCTACAGTAACCAAAACAGCATGGTACTGGTACCAAAACAGAGATATAGACCAATGGAACAGAGCAGAGCCCTCAGAAATAATACCACACATGTAGAACCATCTGATCTTTGACAAACCTGACAAACACAAGAAATGGGAAAAGGATTCCCTATTTAATAAATGGTGCTGGGAAAACTGGCTAGCCATATGTAGAAAGCTGAAACTGGATCCCTTCCTTACACCTGATACAAAAATTAATTCAAGATGGATTAAAGACTTAAATGTTAGACCTAAAACCATAAAAACCCTAGAAGAAAACCTAGGCAATACCATTCAGGACACAGGCATGGGCAAGGACTTCTTGACTAAAACACCAAAAGCAATGGCAACAAAAGCCAAAATTGACAAATGGGATCTAATTAAACTAAAGAGCTTCTGCACAGCAAAATAAACTACCATCAGAGTGAACAGGCAACCTACAGAATGGGAGAAAATTTTTGCAATGTATTCATCTGACAAAGGACTAATATCCAGAATCTACAATGAACTCAAACAAATTTACAAGAAAAAAACAAACAACCCCATCAAAAAGTGGGCAAAGGACATGAACAGACACTTCTCAAAAGAAGACATTTGTGCAGTCAAAAGACACATGAAAAAATGCTCATCATCACTGGTCATCAGAGAAATGCAAATCAAAAGCACAATGAGATAGCATCTCACACCAGTTAGAATGGCCATCATTAAAAAGTCAGGAAACAACAGGTGCTGGAGAGGATATGGAGAAATAGGAACACTTTTACACTGTTGGTGGGACTGTAAACTAGTTCAACCATTGTGGAAGTCAGTGTGGAGATTCCTCAGGGATCTAGAACTAGAAATACCATTTGATCCAGCTATCTCATTACTGGGTATATACCCAAAGGACTATAAATCATGCTGCTATAAAGACACATGCACACGTATGTTTATTGCAGCACTATTCACAATAGCAAAGAGTTGGAACCTACCCAAATGTCCAACAATAATAGACTGGATTAAGAAAATGTGGCACATATACACCATGGAATACTACACAGCCATAACATAGGATGAGTTCATGTCCTTTGTAGGGATATGGATGAAGGCGGAAACCATTATTCTCAGCAAACTATCATAAGGACAAAAAACCAAACACTGCATGTTCTCACTCATAGGTGGGAATTGAACAATGAGAAGACATGGACACAAGAAGGGGAACATCACACACTGGGGACAGTTGTGGGGTGGGGGGAGGGCAAAGGGATAGCACTAGGAGATATACCTAATGTTAAATGACTAGTTAATGGTTGCAGCACACCAACATGGCAAATGTATACCTATGTAACAAATCTGCACGTTGTGCACATGTACCCTAAAACTTAAAGTATAATAATAAAATAAATAAATAAATAATAAAATAAAATAAAAATAAAAATACCTTCCAAAAAAAGAAGAGATATAAGGAGAGGTATTTTACAGTTTTACCCTGTAATACCCAAATGCTCTTTTACTCCATGGGGTACTTCACCTACATTTTCATTTTTTGTCTTCATTTTTTGTCTTTGTAATTGATCTGCAGGCTAATTGATCTTGACACTAATGCATTCAGAAGGTTCCACTGTTGAGCAGGGGGGTTGGTTGCTAGGCAACCTCACAAAACAGCAACATTGCTGGGCCTCTTGCCTATAAGAGTCTTGTTTGGGGAGAATCTAAAGCATTATACTACTTCTAACTCTTTTCTCCTTAGGCCTCAAAAAAACAAGAGATTTGAATGAATACTGAAGGTATTTAAAAAGGATTATCGTGATTTTTTTTCAACTCAGAATATTAATGTCTTATTCTCAGGCTTTACGTGATATCTTTAAAACCTTCCTTTAGCAGTTTTTAAATATCAGATTAGTGTTCTATTAAGGTCTTAAAATATGAGCCAAGTCAAGAGAATAACACATTTATTTCTCCTATTTTTGGGTTTCACTGACCATTCTAAACCACATCTTCATAATTGTTTATAGTTGTTTATAATTCATAATTTTGTTGTGCATTCAAAGGCCATTGTGAATATTAAGAAATATTACAGGGCTGTTGTAGCATTTGATAATTCAATTTTGTCACTATCTCTATTAGGTAAATATTGATTATGATCTAGCCAAAGGGGAGAGAGGAAAGCTAAACATTTGCTATTAGATTTGGTTCATCGTGGAGGTAGTAAAGTTTTATTCTCAATTAGAGGAAATCATCTCATCAAATAGAAGATAATTCCTCTGGGAACACATGGACACGATTTTATTTTTTTAAAAAACCATTGTGCATTTCCTCCTCTTCTGGTGTCATCTCAACACGAGAGAGAGTTGATTTGCTAGGAAATATAAAACAGCTTTTTAAAATGTGGTCTGCAGTACTAGAACAATTCTCTTCATTTGTGTGTGTCTGTGTGTTTTCCTTGACTCCAAAGAGGTGATGAAGAAACATTCACTTGTTACTAGTAATAGTAAGTGATTACTATTAGTAGATGATTTACTAGTAACAGTAAAAAGTACTACTATTTACGAGTAGCAGTAAAGGTCAAACAATGGTATATACATGATTCTTCCAGGGCTTTCCCCAGAATGATGTGTTTAGATAACAAACACAATTTTGTCTATTTATATAGCATGTATATTTTTTCTTGTGCTCATACGTATTTTCATATGCTGTTAAACTTCTGTATCATTTTTATTAAGTACATATTTGAGAGTAGCCTTAAAATCTAGGTTATTTATTAATATTTGTAATGGAAAGGTAATATGGGCACTTAGTAGGGATATTTGTCATGGTGAAAATACCCAACTAATTATTTAATTAGAAAAAACTTAAGTTTTCTTTTTTATACTTATTTTTTCATTTGGTAGATGAGATCTATTCACTGAACCTGTTTACATAACTAAGGCAAGTGGAAGGAATATGGAATGACTACCCTAACACCACCAGCCTTCCTTTCTGAATATATCATCCATCACTTTCTTCATTAAACTCTCCAAAGAGGGTCCATGATAAATATGGTAATCGTGATTTCCTTAAAATATAGTAAATTATACTATATTTTAAATTAATATCATTTACTAACACTATCATGGGGCATGTTCTGCCCTCTTAGAACTATTTTATTTTTATTCACAGTAAGCAGGTAGCTTACTTTGTTCAATATGTTATTTCAAAGAACTCTTTGAATATAGGGTTGTCATGAATTAAAATTAGAAAAGTAGCAATTTTCTTTCAAAACTGCTTTGAAACATAACACATAAATATAGTCATATACGCATAAATAAATTTATTTTAGACAGAAAAGTACGTGATGTCCCTCTTAATATAAATCTTGAACTTTATACTGTAAAGGAACAAAGCTGGACTGTATCGAAGTGTTAGTTATGCTCTGAGGCTTAGGACTGTTGTTGTTGACAATACATATTATGAGAAAATAAATTATTCTAAGAGCTGGACATCTTTTTTATTTCCTAACCATTAAGAGAGGTATAGAACACTCAACGGAAATAAAGAGGAATAACAAAGCACAGAAGAAATTGTGTCTGAAAACTATGGCTTAATAACATTGCATTTACTGTTTGGTTATCTTTCCTATGTATATTAATTCAAATCTCCAGAAACAAAAAATCTCAGCAAACTTGTCTTTGCAACCTGAATGATCCAAATGAATCCCATCGATTAATAGAACTTTACTTGATCACCAGACTGTTACCTAAATTTGTTAAAGTCCCTGGGTTTTAAATTATAAGCAAGATGATGCAACATTTCATGGTTCAACCGTTCAACTTTAGTTTCACAGATTAAGCATATTATACGGTTTTAGTGATATAATGAGGAAAGAATAGACAGTCATTTGTGCATCAGACGCTGAACCCATAAATGCCTGGTCACCTTTGATACAAAACAGTTAGCAAGTCTATTGCAGTTTTGCAGGAAAAAAAAAATCTCGAAATAAGTTAGAAGAGGTGGGTGTGGAGAAATGCACGTGTGTTAAATATTTAAGTGAAGAAAATCTGTAAGGATTAATGATACACTTGGTGGAGGATAAGAAAGAAGGAGTTATAAATGCCTTTTAAGTCTCTGGGTTAAGAATCTTTGACATGTTAAATAAGGAATTTATTATGTACACACACAAATATATTTGACGTGAGATCTGTCTTCTTAATTCATGTTTTCTGGTTGTTATGCCTGTTTCTGCATTTTGTTTTATTCTCTGCCATTTCTGGTTTAATTATGGTTGTTCTTTCAAATTTCTATTTCCATTTGTATTTTCGTTTTGTGGATGATCAACTTTATATTTTAACAAACCCTTTTAGATTAGTCTTTCTTTGATTACTTCTCTATTTAACACATTTTACCTACACAGCCTCCCTTGCTGAAATTCCAAATCTGTTGAAATCTAGAGTTTTTATTCCAGATTTGAATTTTTAAAAACAGCTTCCTTTACAAAAGCTTTTCTTGAAAATTCAATGAGTATTTATGATATAGTGTTTATGATGTAGTAAAATACTTTACCATAATTTGATGTTTTACCTACACTACACAATTCTTTTTGCATATAAAGTTGTACATCTCCTCTCCTTGTTATTTTGTCTAGAGTGGTTCCTTGAGTAGTTGTGTATTTTTATTCAACTAGAAATGGCAAGATTCTATAAGATGGAATCTTTGTTGGGATCATAATAGTGTTACATATGACAAGCCCAATAACTGGTACATATTAGACATGTCAAACTTGTTTAAATAAATTTGTGAAATAAAGTATATTTTTATGTTATCATATATTGAAAGAAATCTGTTGTTCAAAATATTTACCTTTCAGATACATCTAAATACGGTTTTTATTTATTTTTATAGTCATCTTAGATTAGATATGTAATGGGAGAGAGTTTAATTTACCTTCCAAAATACTTGGTTTTAAAATACAGATGCTTGCCACGTTTTCTTTTAATCTTATTTTAATTCTAATTATTTTAATCAGAATACATTCAAATATGCATAAAAGTATTTTTAAGTAAGATGGACTATAACTTGATACGATTTTTAAGCTTATTAAACTTGTTAAACTTTTAAAAATCTTACGTCTTCCTTCAGGTAAGGAAATTACCTCCTAATGTTTTTCTGAGTACTTGTTTCAAATAGATGCTTGAGCTCTCTCAATAATAATAGAATCAGTAGAATATCTGAGGTGTAGTCAAGGTATCTATCTATCATCTATCAATCTATCCATCCATACACACACACATACATGCTAGCTACAAGTTGCTTCTTCTGTCCCGAAAGGTTTGTGAGTCGTTGTAGTTAATATCAAGTTAAATTAGGCATACTTTTTTTTTACTAAGAAAATCACTTGGGTTTTATAGAATGGAATGAGAATTGTGCAGATGTCAATAACTGGTGGTGAACAAATTAGAAGTTAGATGTAAGACATATATAATATCGAGATTCTACTCAATGTTGAACTATTTCAGCTTTTGCTTCCAAATGGGTACACTGGTGTTATGATGCATTTCACTTTGAAATTCTATTCTCAGTAGCATTTCCTTTGAAATCTCAACAAGTATGCTGGATAGAAGAGCCTTATGCATATGTGTTTATAGACAAGTAGAGTTCTACTTGTATTTATAAAAACGAATGGTAAAATATATAGGTATGCCTAAACAGAGAAAGACAGTACTTACTATAGACACAAACACACACACATAAATATAAATATACATGACTTCCCTGTTGATATAAAATTTGAGCATGCTGTTTGATAAAATTTTACTATTGATATCATGGTCAGTCTACCATCAAAGGTTATTGCATGTGTTATAGCTCCCCTTAAAACAATAAGTAAGCAAATTGATGTTAACCTAATTATAAGTGGCCTATATGGTTTTCACATGTTTAGCTGTAGAATAGAATTCAGAAATACATAGTCTTCTGTGAATTTGTGTATCTTTTCTTTTAACTCAGAACTGTCCAAATGAAATTTTTTAAAAAAACGAGCCAAAGTGTTTATTTTGAAACTAGAGCTGTTACTTGATTGCATTCCTCCAGAACTAAACTTGAAAAATTTAATTTGGTAAAGCAATTCAGATTTCCACAAAGAGGTTTACTCAAACCAGATAAAAATCCTTCCAGGGAAGTGAATAAAAAATTATGTTATGACGGATTTTCAAAACATAACATCTGAAATTATTCTCCTTTATGGATTTGTTGATAATATCTTAAGATGAGGTCTATTTTTTATAAATTCTCTACTAACTACAAGGCTTTATACAGTTTGGGCTTTCAATACATTTTAATTATTATGAATGTTTTTAGTGAGCAGATATACGTCACTTGAAACTCTCTTGTCTTTTAATATGTGTCGTATATATATACATATGCATCATGTAACTCCCCTAGCATCAGAAAAACATATTTACTGATAATCTTTGAGTTTGTTTCTACTTACGAAAACTAGTTTTATAGAACATTTGTGCTGAAAGTGTATTGCTACTGTCTGAATGTTTGTTTCTCCAAAATTTATATGCTGAAAAACTAATGTCCTATTGTGTTGGTATTAAGAGGTGGGGTCTTTGGAAAGTTATTAGGTCATAAAGGTGGAGCCCTTGTGAATGGGATTGATGCCCTCATAAAAGAGGACTGGGGGAGTTTGTTGCCAACTTTTGCCATGTGAGAACGCATATTGAAGGCAGCATCTTTACAAAATGATCCCTCACTAAACACCGAATCTACTGGAGACTTGATCTTGGACTTTCCAGATTTGTGAATTTGTGAGCAGTAAATTTCTCTTGTTTATTAATTACTCAGTGTCAAGTATGTTGTTAAGGTAGTTTGAATAGACTAAGACAGTGGTTCTAATCACACTTTAAGTTCTCCACTTCATTGTATTATTTTAGTCATTGAAAAAAATATTTATTCACAAGATGTCAGGAATTGAAATGCCAAGAATATGCCACTAAAACTATACAGAATTTAGTAGAAAAAAAATGAAGGAAATAAGACCAAATGCTGTGAAGTGAATTGCTCATTGCCTTGTGATGTCAGAGCAGTGGTATGTTTTATTTAGTACTGTATCTCAGTGTCTAGGCTGGAGCTTTTGCTGAATATATAAATAAATGGTAAAATAACTGCAAAGCTAGAGTTAGAACCTAGGCCCAGCCCCAGTCTATTACACTTCCAACTGCCTTATGATTGCCTTGCAGATTAAAGTATAACCGATATGAATAAAGAATTCAATGACTGTTTAGAAGACAAAACTCTCTGAAACCCACGGAAATATCCAAAAACTTAGAATTATTAACCCTTTACTACAGATTAAAGATGCTCACTAATGTTCTCTTGTTGTCAATCTGATTTATACTGCCAAGGTGTAATAACATATATAAATTATATACATATATATTCAATAGCTAGATATAAAAATCTGCTAGTGCTTAAAGAATATGTTTCTCTTATGTAATATAGTGGTTTCCAAAATGAGAGTGTACATGATGATCCCTTAAGATGCATGATGAATATTTTATTTCTATTTATTTTTATCTACATTATATAAAATTAAACATATCTAATAATATTTACATACAGACTGGCACTCTCATATATGCATGTTTTCTGTAGACAGCTTTATTTTTGTTAATTTTATTCCTTTAATGCAAACTATACCTACCCTTGCCCCCCTTCCTCTAGGTTATGAAAGTATTTAATAATTCTGCATTGTGAGCCCAGGCTGAACCATAACTCACATATATTGTTGTTACAATGGGCATGCTTATGGCTCTCTTTCATGTCCCTGAAGAAAAACACTGCTGAAAAACATGTTTTTTGTCTTTTCTTTCTTCTTTCAAAGATGGTATAGTAGGCTTTAGATGCATTTTTGATTCTCTGTCACACTATAGGCTGTTGAGAGTCTGGGTGGAATGACTGATCCTGAAGTAGGACCCCATCAGTTAGCTTGTCATATGTGATATTTATCTTCAGAGCTGAAAATTCACAGGGATGACTACATAACTATTCTGAGATACAACAGAATATTCAAATATTCAATGAAGTAATTTTCCTAAAAGAAGCACCTGGGAATAGAGGGATATTTACAAAAGTTTTATGTGTTTGTTCGGTAGCCATATAAAATTCAAAATGTATGTCAAGCTACCAAACTTTGAAATTTTACTTGAGAAACGTTGCCCTAAAACTATTCATTCTATGCTCTCAAAACATTAGGATTTGATAAAATTTAACTTGTATTTATAAAAGTATATTTTTAAAAATAACATTATTGTTATTCCTTATAAAGTCGTAGTTATATAGAGCGAGATATGAAATCCCGCACTTGTGTACACCTTTGTCATACTAGAACTGCTAGTACTCTGAGTTTCTTTGACTTTTTAAAAAACATTTTATTTCTATATCAGCTATATTATTCTTTTTTTTTCTTATGATAGTTTTTTCCTTTGTATGCCAATGTGCAATAGGGATTCTCTCAGGTTTAAGTATATGGCTAGCTACATTTTTAAAGTATTAAGATTATTAGATTGTGTGGCATATTTAGCACATTTAATACATGTAGAAAAACTTACCTCATTATAACATTTATTACTAGATTTACTTGTTATGGTTACAACTGAAAATTTGTTAAAATCCCACAGACTCTTTGCAAAAAAAAATGATTTAAATAAAATGGATCAAATGTAAATTAGGTCCTATTGCTCTATTTCTCTTGGAGAAAAAGTGCTAATATTGAATTTGTTCTTTATTAGTACAAGGTGCTTTCAGCATTCTTTCTTATTTCTATATTTTGTCTGAATTTTCCATGTTTTAAAAATAGGCATTTCACAATCCAAAAACAGTAATGCCTTTTGAAGAAATACAACTCCCAGTAACAGCACAGAGTCTGCTAGACTGTCCCATCACCATCAGTGGGGTAAGTGCTTTCTAAAGAGTTTCTAAAAGAGATTGTGTGCTTGTGCTACACAATAACAGCACTGGCTTCCAATAAAACTTTATGGGCAGGCTGGATGATTCCTGCCCTTTCCTGTGGAGACATTAAGCATCTTTATGGTAGTCACTTTGGTACTCACTACACAGAGCTGCTGAATAAGAAGCAACATGACTTCAAAATTGACCCCTGAAAATCCAAATAATTAGTTCCTATGAAAATTATTTGACATTCTTATTTGGAACCATTTTTGTTTTCTTTATTTATGACATATTAATGCTAGGTCAGGTCCCCTGGAGTAAGCAATTTCATAGATCTTTCTTATTTGTCTCTCTCTTTCAAGGTTGCCTACATTGATTATGGCCTGTTCCTTTGACAAGAACCCCAGGCCCCTGGATTTCTCCAGGTACTCATTAGTGTGACTGCTAATCCCTCTCAAGGCCCTGAAAATACTTCTTTAGAGATCCAAAGTAATTTTCTGATATTCCATCTAATCTATATTCTAAGCCAAACCATTCTAAATACACTCAGAGTTAATAAAAATCCATCTTGTCCTTTTCACGTGATGTAATAATGGACAAACAGAAATACTTATTTGTTTGATATCTGACTCGATTTATATACAAAAGGGTTTATATACAGACAGAAATGATATGCTTTTATTAGGTTAGGAATCACAGAAAATCTTCTAAATAATGAAAGTACCTTACTCAAAGGAAGTATGTCTAGTAGATAAAATTATACTTTCTTTATAAGCTTGAAGTCTTAATAATATGACAGTGGTTTGGGAAGTGAACACCTTTCATAAAAATATCCCAAACTATTAACTTGCTCACTCTTACTTCAGGTATTTGCTGTTTTCTGCATTGGATCATCTTCTCTCACCAGTTATTCTTTCTTTCAATTGTGCATCTACTCTTCCCTTGGGGTGATCTGCATACTTAATCTGAGGATGAAAACAGTCTGGTAAACAAATTATAGGGAATATGAGTATTAAACACAGGCTCAAGAGTTATAAGCAAGCCTGTTTACTTCACATTTGGCCTGAGTTTTAAACTAAGATTGACTTAAAATCTTCCTTCAGGGATTTATTTTATTGTAAGCACATTTAGCATGTGGAGAGTGCTATTACTTCAAAAGTATGGTCTGTTCAACTGACCGGAGGAGGGAGGGTATGAACCTTTTATCATGAGTGTTCCTTTCATCTTCATTGAGTCTGGAAATAGAAAACATGAATACTAAATAGAAGATAATAATTCTAAGAAAATACATACCATGTGATTTGTTTATTTCAAATCACCTTTCAAACTAAAATTTTCATAGGTGAAAAACCCAAGAAAGTCACTCAAAACAGCTCAACTACATGGAACCTGAAAAACCTGCTCCTGAATGACTAATGCGTACATAACGAAATGAAGGCGGAAATAAAGATGTTCTTTGAAACCAATGGGAACAAAGACACAACATAACAGAATCTCTAGGACACATTCAAAGCAGTGTGTAGAGGGAAATTTATAGCACTAAATGCCTGCAAGAGAAAGCAGGAAAGATCTAAAATTGACACCCTAACATCACAATTAAAAAAACTAGAAAAGCAAGAGCAAACAAATTCAAAAGCTAGCAGAAGGCAAGAAATAACTAAAATCAGAGCAGAACTGAAGGAAATAGAGATACAAACAATCCTCCAAAAATTAATGAATCCAGGAGGTGGTTTTTTGAAAAGATCAACAAAATCGATAGACTGCTAGCAAGACTGATAAAGAAGAAAAGAGAGAAGAATCAAATAGATGCAATAAAAAATGATAAAGGGGACATCACCACCAATCCCACAGAAATAGAAACTACCATCAGAGAATACTACAAACACCTCTACACAAATAAACTAGAAAATCTACAAGAAATGGATAAATTCCTCGACACATACACCCTCCCAAGTCTAAACCAAGAAGAAGTTGAATCTCTGAATAGACCAATAACAGGCTCTGAAATTGTGGCAATAATCAATAGCTAACCAACCAAAAAGAGTCCAGGACCAGATAGATTCACAGCCGAATTCTACCAGAGGTACGAGGAGGAACTGGTACCATTCCTTCTGAAACTATTCCAACCAATAGAAAAAGAGGGAATCCTCCCTAACTCATTTTATGAGGCCAGCATCATCCTGATACCAAAGCCTGGCAGAGACACAACAAAAAAAGAGAATTGTAGACCAATATCCTTGATGAACATTGATGCAAAAATCCTCAATAAAATACTGGCAAACCGAATCCAGCAGCACATCAAAAAGCTTATCCACCATGATCAAGTGGGCTTCATCCCTGGGATGCAAGGCTGGTTCAACATATGCAAATCAGTAAATGTAATCCAGCAAATAAACAGGACCAAAGACAAAAACCACATGACTATCTCAATAGATGCAGAAAAGGCCTTTGACAAAATTCAACAATTTTGCTAAAAACTCTCAATAAGTTAGGTGTTGATAGGATGTATCTCAAAATAATAAGAGCTCTCTATGACAAACCCACAGCCAATATCATACTGAATGGGCAAAAACTGGAAGCATTCCCTTTGAAAACTAGCACAAGACAGGGATGCCCTCTCTCACCACTCCTATTCAACATAGTGTTGGAAGTTCTGGCCAGGGCAATCAGGCAGGAGAAGGAAATAAAGGGTATTCAATTAGGAAAAGAAGCAGTCAAATTGTCCCTGTTTGCAGATGTATATCTAGAAAACCCCATTGTCTCAGCCCAAAATCTTCTTAAGCTGATAAGCAACTTCAGCAAAGTCTCAGGATACAAAATCAATGTACGAAAATCTCAAGCATTCTTATACACGAATAACAGACAAACAGAGAGCCAAATCATGAGTGAACTACCATTCACAATTGCTTCAAAGAGAATAAAATACCTAGGAATCCAACTCACAAGGGACGTGAAGGACCTCTTCAAGGAGAACTACAAACCACTGCTCAATGAAATAAAAGAGGATACAAACAAATGGAAGAACATTCCATGCTCATGGGTTGGAAGAATCCATATCATGAAAATAGCCATACTGCCCAAGGTAATTTATAGATTCAATGCCATCCCCATCAAGCTACCAATGACTTTCTTCACAGAATTGGAAAAATATACTTTGAAGTTTATACGGAACCAAAAAGGAGCCCGCATCGCCAAGTCAATCTTAACCCAAAAGAACAAAGCTGGAGGCATCACGCTACCTGACTTCAAACTATACTACAAGGCTACAGTAACCAAAACAGCATGGTACTGGTACCAAAACAGAGATATAGATCAATGGAACAGAACAGAGCCCTCAGAAATAATGCCTCCTATCTACAAATATCTGATCTTTGACAAACCTGACAAAAGCAAGCAATGGGGATAGGATTCTCTATTTAATAAATGGTGCTGGGAAAACTGGCTAACCGTATGTAGAAAAAACTGGATCCCTTCCATACACCTTATACAAAAATTAATTCAAGATGGATTAAAGACTTACATGTTAGACCTAAAACCATAAAAACCCTAGAAGAAAACCTAAGCATTACCATTCAGGACATAGGCATGGGCAAGGACTTCATGTCTAAAACACCAAAACAATGGCAACAAAAGCCAAAATTGACAAACGGGATCTAATTAAACTAAAGAGCTTCTGCACAGCAAAATAAACTACCATCAGAGTGAACAGGCAACCTACAGAATGGGAGAAAATTTTTGCAATCTACTCATCTGACAAAGGACTAATATCCAGAATCTACAATGAACTCAAACAAATTTACAAGAAAAAAACAAACAACCCCATCAAAAAATGGGCGAAGGACATGAACAGACACTTCTCAAAAGAAGACATTTATGCAGCCAAAAAACACATGAAAAAATGCTCATCATCACTGGCCATCAGAGAAATGCAAATCAAAAGCACAATGAGATACCATCTCACACCAGTTAGAATGGCCATCATTAAAAAGTCAGGAAACAACAAGTGCTGGAGAGGATGTGGAGAAATAGGAACACTTTTACACTGTTGGTGGGACTGTAAACTAGTTCAACCATTGTAGAAGTCAGTGTGGCAATTCCTCAGGGATCTTGAACTAGAAATACCATATGACCCAGCCATCCCATTACTGGGTATTTACCCAGAGGATTATAAATCATGCTGCTATAAAGACACATGCACACATATGTTTACTGTGGCACTATTCACAATAGCAAAGACTTGGAACCAACCCAAATGTCCAACAATGATAGACTGGATTAAGAAAATGTGGCACATATACACCATGGAATACTATGCAGCCCTAAAAATTGATGAGTTCATGTCCTTTGTAGGGACATGGATGAAACTGGAAATCATCATTCTCTAATCCCTAAACTATCACAAAGACAAAAAAAACAAATACCACATGTTCTCACTCATAAGTGGGAATTGAACAATGAGAACACACAGACACAGGAAGGGGAACATCACACTCTGGGGACTGTTGTGGGGTGAGGGGAGGGGGGAGGGATAGCATTAGGAGATATTCCTAATGCTAAATGACAAGTTAATGGGTGCAGCACACCAACGTGGCACATAGATACATATGTAACAAACCTGCACATTGTGCACATGTACCCTAAAACTTAAAGTACAATTAAAAAAAATAAAAAATAAAAATGCCCTATTGTCCAATAGCACATATATATTTTATACTGCAATTGCCCACACCACCCATTGTGAAAACACTAAGACGATATGCATTAAAAATCTTAAAATTTTTATACTGTTAAAAAAAAAAAAACCTGTTGCTTCAAACTAGTCTTCGTAAAATGTTCTCAAATCACTTGAGTATATTTTGCATGCATATTTCCTAGTAATGCCATGGGAAGTATTTGAAAGGAATAAATTCTAGGGAGGCACTGCACAGCTCATAGTTTCATATTCTCAGGTCGTTGCTAAAAAATACACTGAAGAAAAATATTAATAGAGAGTCAATATAGCTTATTCATAGACTCTTACTTTGCCTGTATTCAAATCACAGCACCACTACTGTGTGTCTCTGGCAGGATATTCAAGCTCTCTTTGTTCCTGCATCTGTAGAATGGGTTAAGAATAGCACCTACCTTAGGACTTCTTTGAGAATAAAGTATTTAATGCACAGCCCTCAGAAGTGTGCCCGCCTTAGAGTAAGAACAGGTCTATCACTTTGCATAATGGGGCACCATTTGGGTTGAATTCTTTGTCATTTGTGCCTGTTGGAACACAGCATATTATATGACTAGTGTCTTTTTTTTTTTAATTTTATTATACTTCAAGTTTTAGGGTACATGTGCACAACGTGCAGGTTTGTTACATATGTATACTTGTGCCATGTTGGTGTGCTGCACCCATTAACTCATCATTTAGCATTAGGTATATCTCCTGTGACTGGTGTCTTGACATTCTGCTACAAAACACTCTTGTATCGCATGATGTAAATTAACTGTTATTACTATTTTGATTTATGCTGGGGTGACCTTATTTCTTGGTTTGGTCAGGACAGTCTTGGTTTGTTTCTGTCTTCCTGATAAAATTGTTAACAATCTCTTTCATTCTCTGATCCATTTATTCAAGCCTGTTTGAAAGAAATTTGCTAGCCCATTTGTTTAGAACTTTAATATAGAGTATTTTATTTTTATTTAAATCTCAATATATTTAGATTCAGACTCCAAGTCTGCACGGCCTATTACACGGCAATTTTCTACAAAGATATTCACTTGGCTTGGGGCAAGTGAATGTTTGTTTCCATTTGGTTTTGCCAAAAGATTCAGATTCTTATTTTATAAGCCTTTACAGAAGTATTTTGACATAATTTCTTCATTGCTAATCAATTTAGTATCTCATATATAATTATTATTTCTAGACAATTGAGAAACAGTATACACTGTTTCAGCATTACTCTAAGTTTTCACGTCATTACCCCTATGAAAAGTAATATTTGCATAGAAGACTTAACTGAAATAAAAGGAATTTGGAGGCATTAATAAGAAAGCCAACAACACAATTTATCACATTTTCTTAAAATGTATACCATTATAAGAAAAATAAATACTAAAGAAGACATTACATATTGAATTATATAAAACTTCCAGATAAAATATTTTTATTTTTGAAAGGAAAAACTGGGGCTTGTTTATGTGAACATAATTTTATACCGATTTTATTTTTGTAATGGTTAAATGTAGTTCTGATCAAAGTTGTTTAAATAATCTTTTCACTTTATTTCCAGTTGTCATCAGTGATAAATTTGACACTAGTATGTAGCAAAAATAGCAAAAAGAAAAACAAATTATCATCGGGGATATCCTTCTTACCATTAATCTAAATGTGGTTAAGTTTCTTTCTTTAAATTATGTGTCAGGTTATAACTTTTCTTTATATGTAATATTTCATTAAAAATGTTATGTTAAAATTTTTTATGAAGATGGATTTCAAAATCAATTGAACTTCTTCACATCAATAATTTGAAAGTAATTATGATTTCTCTAAAGCATACACAGTTGTTCTACTAGTCTTTTTTTTTTTTTAAAGATAATTTCAAAGTCCCTTCTTCAAAGTTAGATTTCCCCCTCATCGGAATTCATAAATTTCACTGGCATGTGTTAGTCTATTCTCATGGTCTTGTTCATTTCTATTATGTTCATGCATGCATTCAAATATGTCACTTTCATAAACTAATTTTTTTTGTTTTTTGTTTTGTTTTGTTTTGTTTTTGAGACAGAGTCTCGCTCTGTCACCCAGGCTGGAGTGCAATGGAGCTATCTTGGCTCACTGCAAGCTCCACTCCCTGGTTCAAGTGATTCTCTTGCCTCAGCCTCCTGAGTAGCTGGGATTACAGGCACACACCACCACTGCTGGCTAATTTTTGTATTTTTGGTAGAGACAGGTTTCACGATGTTGGTCAGGCTGGTCTTGAACTCCTGACCTCGGGTGATTCACCCGCCTTGACCTCACAAAGTTCTGGGATTACAGGTGTGAGCCACTGCGCCAGGCCAAAAATAGCTTTATTGATGTATAATTAATATACAATAACTACACATATTTAATGTATATAATTTTATGAGATTGGGCATGTGCATATATTCCTAAAGCTGTCACTACAATAAAGTTAATAAACATATTCATCATCTCCAAAAGTTTCTTCATGCTGTTTTGTTTTTATTTGTTTACGGTAAAAACAATTAACATAAAAATCTACCCTTTTAACAAATTTTTAAGTTTGCAATACAGTACTGTTACCTATAGGCATTATGTTGTATAGCAGAACTCTGGAATTTATTCATTTTGCATAATAAAACTTTATACCATTGAAAACAACTCATTTTCCCCTTTCTCCAACTTCTCGTAACCACTACTCCATCTGACTATTAGAATCAGAATCTTTTAGAGATAGCTGCACAACATCATGTTTACTGTGACATTATTCAGAAGAGTTAAGATGTGAAAGTAGCCTAAATGTCCATTTATAAGTGAATAGACAGAGCACATAACTCTTGAGTATCTTTCTTCTGGAAACCAGCACTTTGCATGAAGCAGTAGAGTGCCCATTTTGAGCTTATTTTCTGACATCAAAGCTGAAAAGAGGCAAGTCTAGCACTCTGGGTTTTATAGATTAATCAGTTTGCTATATTTATTTAATTATTCCTATCTACAAGGTTATATTTACATATGAGAGCTTCTCTGTGACTAAAATCCTGTTTTATTTGCAACTCCATGTTTTCTGAATAAAATTATAAAGACATATCTCCCTCCTCTCATTGCAGCAACACTGTCGTTACACACACACCCAGATTTTCATAACAACTCATTTTTAAAGGATTTATTTACGGCTTTAAAATTTTTGACATATTTCTGTAGAACAAACACATTGATTTTAAATATTTCTTTTCCGGGATTCTAGCTAGTAGTATTAACTGTGCTTAGGAACTAAGAGCTGTAGATTCACCAACATGCAATATAAGCTTTTTAAGTCTCATAATCATCTGGATTTGCGTTTTCTTTATATAATTTGGCCATGTTGGTGCTTCATGTTATAAGAGTTTGTTTCAACAATAAATGTTGTATTTCTTTGCTCAATTTGTGCACGGTGGCTCATGCCTGTAATCCTAGCACTTAGGGAGGCTGAGGTGAGCAGATCATGAGGTCAAGAGATGGAGACCATCCTGGCCAACATGATAAAACCCCGTCTCTACTAAAAAAATATGAAAACAAAAAATTAGCTGGGCTTGGTGGCACATGCCTGTAGCCCATGTACTCGGGAGGCCGAGGCAGGAGAATCAGAGATTGTAGAGATTAGGTTCAACCCGGCAGGCGGAGTTTACAGTGAGCCGAGATTGCGCCACTGCACTCCAGCCTGGCGACAGAGCGAGAAACTCCATCTAAAAAATAAAAATTAAAAAAAAAAATGAAACAAAGCATTAAAAATATCAATAGGCCAATAAGCAGTTTTGCAACCAAAACATTTGTTGTTCATCTGTTGACTGTAGTATTTTCTAAACAGCTTCTTGAGCTTGATCTGAAAATGACGTAACTGATCTCACAGAATTACAGTGTTTTTAAATTTGTGTTTACAAAAAGAACCTGAAATAATCTCAGCTCTAATTTTTTGAGAGGGTCAGGTGCTGGTCTGGGTGACACTCTTGTTTTATTTTATAACTTTATCATATAGAGAAAGTATTTTGGCTGAGGAAGAAAAACACTAAGGAATATGAGTCAAATTTGAGATGCTCCTCATTTATCAACCCATTATCTCAGAAGAATAGAAAATATTTTATATTTTAAAAATGTACTTAAATAACTAAAATTGTTTTAAAATTATGTGCATTTTTTTGTTCATGTAATGGCTACAATTATTTTAAAAAATAATTTCCTAGAGATATTAAGGTTATTTATGTAAATTTTTAAAATTAATCATTTATACATATTTTTTAAATAAGCACTAAGTTGTATTTTGAAAATAGAAATGTAACTCATAATTCCATCGTAAACAAGAATTTGAGTAATTGTTAATACCAATTGGCAAAATTCAGTCATCCAATAACAACATGTTCAACAACATACTCTGTACAGAAACATCCAATACTAAATATTACTATTATTAATAAAAATATAAACCATGCATTCTTTACAAACATATTGTGAAAAATTAGAGGAATTTAATAATAAATAATAATTTTTATAATAATAAAAATAACCAATAGACTTTGTACATATAATTATAATAAAGAACTTTGCTAAATGAAGTGCATCTAAAATAATAATCATACCATTTGATTGTTTCAAGGAAAAGGTCAAGTTGAAGTTCTGTGAGACCTCAGAAGAGAGCTTTCTAGATGCTAGTGCTATGACTTAAATTTTTTATGTCTAGATAAAACAAAAATTCAATGTAGACATTTTACAGAGGGAAGCACACAATATTGCCCAAATATTATTATAACTGTTACAAAATTTTGGTGGTTCTTAGAATCATTTAAAATATTGTATTACTATAAAAGTTTACAAACATTTATATTTCATTATTTGTGTCTTGTCTGAAAGTCATATCATACCCAATTTGAGAGCTTTGTATTATTTATCATTTTACATAGATAAGAAGTAGCTTAAAAGAGAAAAGTGGTGAATCTTTTACAAGCAGGATATTTTAAATGTTGTATGGAGAATTGGGGTATACACAGACATCCTCAATGAACCGCAGTTTCAACTGGAGTTTAAGAAAGAAATATTTGTTGTGAGTGGGTGTTTGTCCCACTGAAAAGGAAAGTAACAAAAAAGAGTATCTTTAAACTCTACTAATTATAACATGACCAATATATGTTCATCCTGCTTTAATGTTAACAAAGTGGTTTTGTTGTTATTGTTGTGGGTTTTGTTTTTTGTTTGTTTGTTTTTTGTTTTTGTTTTGAGATGGAGTTTCGCTTTTGTCTCCCAGGATGGAGGGCAATGGCGTGATCTCGGCTCACTGCAACCTCCGCCTCCCAGATTCAAGCGATTCTCCTGCCTCAGCCTCCCGAGTAGCTAGAATTACAGACACCCGCCACCATGCCCAGCTAATTTTCTTTTGTATTTTTAGTAGAGATGGTGTTTCACCATGTTGACCGGGCTGGTCTCAAACTCCTGACCTCAGGTGATTACACCCGCCTAGGCCTCCCAAGTGCTGGGACTACAGGCATGAGCCACTGCACCCAGCCAGTGGTTTGTTAAATAATATATATGAGCCCTAGAAAATTCTTGTGAGGCAGGTGCTTATTTTATAGAAGAAGAAATAGCCTTAATAATTTCACTAAAATTGCATAACTCATGAGATTAAAAAATACTCTAAAATATTAAAGTTGTTTGAATTCCATGTAACTTCAAGTTTGTTAAATACAGCTTGGTGGATGATATAAATTATCAATAAATAAGCAAAAATAGTACCAACTATTAAGTATAGAGAGTATTCTGAAAAAGATGCTTTTTAATATTCAACTCATAGGGAAAAGCAGAGTGATTTTGGTTCCAATTAAACAATATATTTTCTAGTGGATAATAATATAGAATAAATAGTTCTCACTTACATACATTAGGTCCCACAATTCAGGAATATTTCATTGTACATTGACAGGTGTATTGCCCTTTCCTGAAATAAGTCTAGAGACCTAAAATGTTTTGTTGATCAACTTTGAGTGATAATACTACAGAAAAGTAAATTAGCATTGTGTATATATGTGTAATATACATAAAATACATATGTATTACACACTTTAAATCTATATCTTATAAAATAATGTTAAAATTCAAACACATTTTGTTCTGATTAGATTTAGACAAACTACTTGGCATTTTCAACCATTGTACAGGAAAATAATGGGAGCTTAAAGTTCTTCTTGTCAGATTTCCTGTTACAATTCTTTCTGCTTTACCCTTAATTACTTGGATTAAGCATCTTTTAGATTTTTCTTTTGCATTAAATAACAGACGTTGTCTTCCTTTCTATATTAATGCATCTAATGACAGGAAATTCATTCTATTTCTTTCTGAGTGCTGCCACATTATCTGCCCTGACTGTGGTTTTCCAATATTTCCTTCTTCACCCAAAAGGGGAGATATTGCCTCTCTGAGACAAGATGAAAGATTCTTCCCTATCAGTTCACAGAATCATAACTTCTGGTAACTTCCTAAATCATTCTGCATCAGTGAAAACAGTCACAAAACACACCCTGTTTGCTCTTTCATGCCTACTTATATATGTATGTTATGAATTTTGAAAGTGTAGCAGTTTAATGGCAGGCAAAATATTCAGGTTCTCAGAAGAAGATAATTAGTGCATGAAATGTAAACACAAGAACTCATATGACTTTTAATAAAAACATATCTCTAATTTAAAAGTATTTTATATTACAGTTCTTATTTTCAAAATAATGATTATCACAGTTACAACTACTATCATTTTTATTATTCTTTTTTAACTTATCAAGTTATATAATCATTTATACCTCCATTTCTTTTTGTGTTGCTTTTTATTACCCTACTGCTTTCTAACCATAGTTTAAATACAGTCTTCCAGTAGTAAAATCAAAAAATTCAGAAGTTGCAAATTCATAAGTCCCATATTTTTAAAAGAGGACTTATATGGATCATAAAACGTTTCACAGGTTGTGTTGAAATACAATAGTATGTTTATGTTTACTAGTGAAAGAAATTGGAAGGAACACAAAACCAAAATCTAGAAGTAGAAAACAAAATCAAAAAGGAAGATAGTACTTATATGGACACTGATAACTTTATTTCTTGTGTTTTTTCTCAAGTTTTGAGCTTTAAATTATCCAGAACAAAGGCTTTTAGTAAAGATTCTAAATGGAAGAGTGTTTCTGAGGATGGGCAATACTTTCTAATTTTTGTTTAAGAGGGGTCAGTATGTTATCCTGACATTCTAGCTAATAGAATTGCTGCAGCATTTCAAAAATAAACAAAAAGGGGAATTTTTCTAACATCTTTCCAAAAAAGGAAGTTTGAAAATCCCAACATAAGGTTGTGTTTTTCAATGGCAATACTTTTTTTTTCCAGAAGTATTTTGTCAGTTATTTTGTGCTATACACAGATGGCCAATTATTCAGAGAACTTGATAAAGCAATAGATTGTGTAATGTGAAAATAAAGACAAAAAAGCAAGTGTCTAAATGTCTGTGTTATAAGTTTTTAGGTTGTATTGGCAGATAGCAGAAGTCAAAAGAAAATTAAAAAAAAAAAAAATAAGAGAAAGCCTCATTCTGGATACAAGGAGAAGGACGTAAAATTCCATGAAGGTGATGAGCAACACAGGTGACATAACAAGGTTTATTACGGTAAAGATTTCTGTCTAATTTCTTCATTGCCATATCCCATGTACTCAGAACATAGAACACACAATATTTGTTGAATAAGTAAATAAATAGATACTGAATAGCTGCCAAACCTGCCTGATATGAGCCAGAAAATAAAACTAAAAAGAACCAAGGAAATACAAAAATAGGAGACAAAGGTGAACGGAGGTAACAACGATTCCAAGATACCTACAGTGAACTGAAGAAAACTAGGCCATGAAAGAAGAGCAGCTCTGTGGACTCTGAATATCATTATCAGATGAGTTTAGTTACTTCGTCTCATGAACATTCAAGTTCAGTTGTGCCTAACTCAAGATCAATTTTAGTTTACCTGTAACTCCTAAAATAGTTTTGTGGGTATAGATCATATGGAGGGAAGAGTAGACATAGTGAGAAAATATTTGCTCTCAAAGACTAAGTATAATGACCCAGACTGACTATTTCCATTTATAGCTCCAGGGAAATCAAAACCATTCACTGTTGTTTTAACCTAATGAAATGTTACATTTGAGGCATCTCACATACACTGGTAAAAGCTCAGGTTTACTTAAAGGCTCACACATCTTCCGTGGCATTTCTGGAGTTGAGTAGGTTAAGCAAATACAGTATTACCTACCTGCCATCTTAACCTTTCTGAGATAAAACCTTTGTTTCTGTTACAGAAAGATTACAGAAGCCTTTGAGTCATAGTTTTCTTAAGGGGGCAAAAAAGCTCCAGGAACACAGAACAGTAGTTACTCTTAGGTCACAAAGAACAGCCCCAAAGGGCAAGCTTGAAAAACACACTCCAGCCACTGTGACATGTGGGGAATGACATTTGAGAGCTTTCCCTAAACAGAAAACAACTCAGTGATTGCTTCTTCCTTCTATTCTGCACTCTGCTTTTCTGTAGATCAGTGTTAAACTATCTCAGTGTTTGCAGCTATTGAGAAGGAAACAGTATGCCAAGTCATAATACTTTGAAATCTTTAGCAATCATTATTCCATTCTTTGGAATTATTTCTTAGTCCTCTGCAGTGGATGCTGGCCAGATCCAGTATAGGCCCAACGAATAAGAAATAGAATGTGGATTCTTACAATTTTTGGCACAGCTAAGGATTTCTTCAACTATAATGCAAGTTCCCTATGGGTGAGACTTGTTCACTCACTCATGTAGCCCTTATTTTTAAAACAATGACAAATACATACATCAAGAAGTATCTGTTGAAGAAAGGAAATAGGTAGACCCTTGTGTACTCACAGGACCTTAACTCACAATGATAAGGCAGTGAGCTTGTTTCTACTTCATGCTTCATGTCTCACAGTTCCTTACTGTACGTTATTGTCCCTCCCTATCTATTTTGTTCTTAGATAAGCAAACACATTTGCAATTCCTCTAACTGGACACTTACAATTGTGATGTTGAACATCTACTTGCTAAGAGAAAAAGCTCATTGCATGCCAAATGCCTACCATAGTGCCTAACAGAGATGGTGCTCACAAACATTTGTTAAGAGAATAATCAAATGTGTATTGTATATATCTAAGATGTATTATTAATGGCAATTCACAAGTTTGGCCAGTATTAGTTGAAAACCCAGTGTTTGCAAAGAACTACATGTGCCATAAGCCAAAGACAGTACATTAAAATGCAGGAAATCATCAAAATCCTCTGGTGACAGCATGAGTGGGGAACTAGATATAGTTAAGACAAACCGGTAAGTAAAAATATGAGGCTTTCTATGCAAACACTTCAGAACGAGAAGAACACAGAAACACTGTTAGAAAAATTTAAAGATGGACTGATCATGTTGGGCCAAAGAGGACAGAGACAGCTGATTGAAAGTGAAATAATTTAAACTCAGCTTCATCGATTGTGTGGATTTGCATGCAGAGGGAGAGAAGGGAATTGCGTAATAACAGGAAACATTAGTGCCATACTTTCTCTAGTTCAACATACCCCAGGAAAACTTCTCTTTTTTCAGATACTCAAATAAACCAAGTTTTGTTTTACTTACCTGAGGGCCTTTGGCATGCAATTTTTTTTTTTTTTTTTTGACCTGGAGTATACATTGCTTCTCTCCCTTCTCTGCAATTCAACTGATTTACTTTCAGTTCTAAGCTGAAATTTTATCTCTTTATGAAAAACTTCCCCCTTTTACCTCTCCCCCTTTACTCCAATCACTGCCATCACACTCCTTAGACCAGCTGCTTCTGTAACACACCTTTGTAGCGTTTCATAAATCTTCATGGGACATTTGCCATTACCGTAATTAAATAAATCAATTAATTTTTAATTTGCTGTTTATGGTCTTAATTATTTTATCACTGGACTGTTAGTTCCACCCTTGAAAATATTTTATCACTCAAATTGGCAACTAGAATAAAAATATTGACATAGAAGGGATTCATTAAATTCTTATTAAGTTACTAAATGAGCATGAGCTTTTCTTAAATATAAGTCCAAAGATGTCAGCATCCTAAAAATGTTTGACTGATTTGAGTTCCATAACATCTGGGGTAAAATTTGACAGTCCACTATGGAAAGCCTTGAGCCTTGTGGCCCCTGTGATGGCCATAACAACGAACACTGAAAATGCAAGAAACTAAATTATTCTTCCTGCCAACAAATTATGAAAAGGGATTGTTGTTGTTTTAGAAGATGCTCAAACAATTCAACATCATTAATGTTGAATACAGAGCAAAGACTTCTGTATACTTAATTCTCCAGGTCACTATTTCCACATGGGCCGTCAATATAATTCAGATTTTAGGGAACTCAGTCCCACCTCATCTTAACTCTGTTATCCCTGTTCACCAAGAAAATGCACTTCCCTCTGGCCAAATCCTATATGTTCTTACAGCTACCATAATTTGGTTCTCTCTTTGTAACACTCCCACCTTCCTTAAGCATCTGCTGTAGCCCTCAGCACATTTTAATTTTTGCATTAATCCTGTTTCCATGTTCTCTTCTTTTCCCAGTGTAATCTCTACCTGTTTGCCTCGATGGCAACTATCATATGTCCCTCTTAAATTATAGCAATTTCCTCTCCCATATCTCAGAGATTTAACAGTCCAGAGGCATTGTCTGTAGTCTTCAGAGTCCTTATCATTAATTTCAAGAAATTACTTTTTCACTTGCTTAAGACAAATAAGCAAAATTAACACACAAAAACCTACTTCACTGAAGGTTTTAATTTCTCATTTTGCTACTGTTGACCCAAACCTTCTGTGTTGTGGTTATTTACAAAGCCTCTGTTACCCATTTCCACTCACTGAAGATTTCTATAATTGAGTCCTAGTCTTCTTATATCCTGATGTCTATCATCATCAGGGTGGTTAATTGTTCAAACAGGTGAACCACATAATAACCAAGCTTCAATGGTTTGTTCTTCCTTCAAACCAAAAACTTGATCTCTTCCCTTTTCAACTCTTTCTATGCCTACTTCTTAATTTCATTTTCTCCATTTCATAATCTATCTCCCATTGCTACACAGTGGAACAATTCAATTACTATGTTGTGATACAACATACAATAATAATACAATAATAATCTTATAGTGAAGATAATTTTACAAATAGAATTTGAAATGAATCTAGAATAAAATCTGTAAATCTACCATATTTGCCTTGGTGTCAGTTGAAGCCCTTCAAAGCGGGGTGGTTTAAGAGATCTGATACCTATTCATACCAGTGTCTTTTTTCCTTTGAGAACAGGCCTTTAACTTCACTCTATCACATATGAGCAAATGCTGGTGAAGGCCTGATGCGTGTTTGAATGAAACCAAGCCAAAGAGTCTCTGAGGAAGAAAAAGTGCAGTACAATGGATAAAACAGATTTACTTTACCAGAAATAATTTAATTTTCCTCATTTCCCATAGAGAAATGCGTGGACACTTGTTTGCTTTACATATAAAATACCTCAAGATTTCATACAGAGGGTTACCTAAATCAAAGAAATTTTGATTCCTTCATCAAAGAGGAGGAGAAGTCTCCACCTCTAGTAAAGCAGACTATTACAACTTGAAAATAACATTTTACTTGCTTAATTCATCAAAGTTTTTTTAAATAGAAAAATAAAGAAAACAGAGAGGAACAGAGAAAGTCAAAGTAAATAAAAAGAAAAAACATACATTTATACTTACATTTGAAAAGGCTCCAACAACTAACTAGGAAAGTGAAAGGAGGAGGCAGGAGCCCGTGTCAGTCCAGCTGTGTATGCTTCAATCCTACTTTCTGCCTTATCCCTGCACCTGCTACACACTAGACCAGATGTAGGATAGACATTTTTGTGTTGATGAAAATCTTCTATAATCTGTACTCTTCAATGCAACAAAACCTAGTAACATGTGTCTAACGGCACTTGAAAGCTGTCTAATGTAATGAAACAATTGAATTTTAAATGTTATTTTAGTTTAATTTATTTGAATTTAAATTTATATACCCACCTGTGGTTGGTGGCCACCCTATTAAATAGCATAACCAGAAACTTTTTCTTTAGGTTTCAATGCTTTTCCACTCCCGCTCTACTGACTATTTACACTAATGAAATTTGAACTTTTCTTTTTTATTACCTCACCCCTACGTCATGAGCTTTATGTCATTTCCTTTCATATCTCCAATATTTACCGTAGAGTATGAAAAATATTAAATGCTGAAAAATATTTATTAGGTAAGTGCTGGAGTAGACAAACTAGAAATTACAACTTCTCTAATTCTTAAATATATTTTACTTTACTCAAAAGTGTCATTGAGAAAATAGAATGATCATGTTAAGGCAATAGAAATCTTATTGCCTATTCAAAAACAAAAGATATTATTTTGTTGTGTAGCTGTTGCTTTAAGGATTATTCTGAAAATATTAGTAAAATCCCCTTAATGTGATAAAATTAGATATTAAGATAACACATATCATTTTTAGAATAAAAAATAAATTTTAAAAGATATAGTGCTTACTTATTTAGATTGAGAGAGTCTATATATTTATTCATCTGTCAAATAATATTTTATGGATCATGGATGCACCAAATTGGATAAATTGTAATCCTTCACCTAGTTGAATCCTTCAATCCAGTTTAATTACTGGATAACTGTAATTCCATCTCTAGGAATCTATCCTGAGGAAATCATGAGAGAAAAGACAAAAATCATAGCCTACTTGATACTTTAGTGCTATTTAACTAATAAATAATTATAGGTTGCATTTAGATAATGGTGAAATCAATTATTCTAACACTATGTTGGAAGATCATTCAGCCATTATATTTATAACCTAAGGTAATAGTTAACCTTATGAATCAACTTGACTGGGCTAAGGGATGCCCAGATAATAATAATAAAACATTTCTGGGAGTGTCCGTAAGAGTGTTTCTGAAAGCCTTTGAATCAGTATACTAAGTAAAAAATGTTTACCCTCATCATTGCGGGCAGGCACCATACAATCCATTGAGAGCTATTGAATAGAATAAAAATATGAGCTCCTGGTTCTTGGGCTTTTAGACTTGAGACTCTGGGATTTACCGCAGTTTCCCCTCATCCCACTGCCTTCTTGGGCCTGGGAGTTATATCATAGGCCCCAATGGCAATCAAGCCTTTGGACTCAGACTGAATTGCATCAGTGGCTTACATGGTTATCTGAGTTGCAAAGGGCATATTGTGAGATTTTTTGACCTACTTGAATGACCCAATTCCCATAATAAATCTCCTCTTACATATCTATTGTTTCTGTTTTTTTAATAACTGACTAATATACATAATGTCAACAAAATATGAAATATGTATAAAGAAATAAAACAAATAGAAAGTTAAACCATTGCCAACATTACGTCTTGTGAAAATGTTTCTCTTTTTTGACAAAAGCCTGGAAGATAATATGTTGAGAAGAAACACGTGTTGTTATGTTAAGAGTATGACATTTAGAAGGAGAGTTATTTTTCCTTTATGTGTTTGATATGTTTGTAAAAAAAATTCATATTATAAAATAAGTCAAAGAAAAATAGCATGTTGAAAAATAAAAAGGACAAAATCAAATTTGTGTCAGAAATCTTATGCATGACAGATAGTAATAACATGTTTAATATAAAAATTATAAGTATCATATTTCACTCAGCTGATTTTTTTAGTGAGATATTCTTCTTTCTTCTGTCATATATATTTTTGCAAAAATCTGAATTATTAGCTTTTGGGTCACTTTTAGGGGTAGTGTTATTTAAAGTGTGTTTATACTAAAAATTGAAATATAACCAATTAACAGATGTACAGTAACTGCTGTCACCTCAAGCTCACTATATAAAAGAAACCGTGACAACACAAAGACAACATGAAATTGACTCTATACTGTTTCTTTAACAATATACTGACCATAGTGAATATTTACCAAATGTTAATGTGTTCTTTTATCTAAAATGCTAATAGCATTTATGAATCATAATTTTGTTTTGTTTAGTTTTCTAATCGGAAGTTATCTCCAAGATCTTTCTTAAATCTAAAATTTAATGTTCTCTATTGTTCAGATTGTATAGTTTTGAGAAACATCTAAAACAATTGTTTGCACTCTTTCAACTAAACTCTGAGCTTTCTGACTGATGTGAACAGAAGTCACTTTATAAGCTCAAATGCCATGTTCTTTTTTAATGATACTTAGGAAACTGTATTCCACAGTTGTGTTAATTATGTTTCCTCTCAATGTATTAACCACAAAAGTCAAAAGTATCTTCCACATCCTTGATTTAAATGCTATTGCTTTAATGGTGGATCTGGAGACTCAATAAATGTTAACAATTCGTTAAAGTCAATACAGAGGCAGAGATAATTCAATACTTAGCATAAAAAGAGTTAAAGAGTTAACTGTAAGAGTTAAAGCTATGTGCTTTTGTGACTAACGCTAACCTGAAATTACTAAAACCAGATAATTTAATAAAATGTATTATGTGTAAAAAGTAGAATAGCTAAATATTTCTTAACACTGTGAAGGCTTGCTAAGAGTCTCTGTTTTGCTTTTCCATTTGAAATTGTATAGATACTAGCATAGTGCTATTCCAGGATGAGTCCTGGGCAAATGGAAACTGAATACATTAAAGATCCTTTATTCTATGTATTTAACCTTCAGAAAAGAATAGGCTTTTATAATAAGGCTAATTAGGTAAATGTTCAATAATGAGGAACAGAAGATGCTATAATTCAGGCATCATATTTGTTTCTGAGGTTCCTTAAAAAGCAATATGAATAAAGAAAATATTAAAGCTGACATACATCTGTTTATAAAAATGGAAGAACTGTACAGGTTACTTAAGGAAATGCAATAATTTACCTTTTATTAATTTTAGAAAAAGTATCATACATATTTAATATAGTGTCTTCCTGCTTGTACTATATTTTTAATATAATGAAAAGTACATTTGAACTAATTAAGTCATTAGAGACTAAGAATTTTTTCAAAAAATATTAAAAGAAATGTCATTAAAATATTAATGATTATTTTTCCATAGTGATATTATGGTGATTTCATTTAATTCAGTGTGTTACATTTATAATCAGTAAAAGAATATTACATTTTAAGTCAAATATAAACTTAAGAAGTAGCTAAGATTTTAATTTAATAGACATCAGTACAGTAATGAGAGGAAGTGAATTAAAATTAAAGTGAGTCATTACTTTTTGAGTTCAAAGTTAGGAATATTAGTTATGATGAAGATTTACTTGGAATATTCTTATCTAAATGACTTTAATTCAATATTGAACTGACTCATACAGAGAAAAAAATAAAAAAATTGTAGTAACAACCAAAAAAGGACAAACTGAGTCTGTCTTCCAACACCATTTATCCTCATTAATATGTAAACATTTATTCAGTCAGCACATATTTATTGAATGTTATTTATTGTTAGGTATTGGCTTAGATGCAAGAGTTTAAATACCTAAATCAGATTTTTTATCTTAAACTGTTGACAGTAGAAGATTAGTTGAAAGAACAGTCTCAAAAATTAAAGTGATTGAGTACTATAGGAAGTGCTCTCAGAGCCCAGAATGAATAATAGATGAAAAATTTTACTCACAACTTCTCTTTGATGCATATCCTCTGGGATGCCACTTCATACAGTTTAAGCCCTATTTCTGGCCATTTCCCAAAGAAACTAAGGTTTTGCTTTGACTGTTCCCTCTCATTGAAATTCCTGTTCACTCTTTTCTTCCACATTCAATCCTATCCCTTTTTACATTAAGTGCCATTTCCAGTGCATGAAATATTCTGTAGACTTCACTTCCTTCCAAACTACTGCTTCCCCACAGATCTATCATCAAATAATTCCTACTTCTCTAAATTGGCATTTCATTTCATCTGTACCTCCCTTAGGGTTCTTCACTGTGTAGTTGAAACTTTACTTGCATAAATTACTTCCTCTACGTGATGACCATGAAAATGTGTCACTCAGATCTTCTACTGCAGGGAGAATATTTGAAGGCTCCACCTGCTCCCCTCCTAGATTTATCAGTGTGCCCACGCAATGACTATGCTTCCCACCTTCTGATCCCAACCATTGACTTGGCAGAGCTACTAAGAGACGTTTGTTCCTGAAAGATGGAGAACTGTTCTGATAGGAAACAAGCTGGAGAACTATAATCTGCCCTCCTCTGAAACTTTCTCAGAACTGTGCTGCAGACTGAGATTCTTCCTACACAATCCTCCTTCACCTCACCTGTTCTTCAAAGCTATCAGCACTGCAGTAAGGTGTAAAGGTTTTTCCCTCCTTCTCATGCTTGCTCCCCTTTATTCATCATGAGCCTTTTTCTCAATATAGTTCTTGCCTGTATAATTTTATCTTATCATTGGCTTTTCAGAGGACCTGAAGTAAAATGAGTGGAGCCAAGAGTGACACATGAAGATAGGAAACAAGATGTGTTTTGGTGACTTGCTCACATACCAACCCCCATGCAAAGAGGGCATCATCCTGAGTCATATAGCCCTTAAAACAAGGTGACAGAGCAATTGCAGTCACTGCTAGTGATGTGGAGAAGAATGACATACATTTGATGAATCCTACAGTTAAAATATATGAAGAGAGCAGTACAGACAAAGGCAAAAGAGTTATCTGGTTACTGCTAAATTGTTTTGATAAGAGACTGAAGTCTTTAAAAAGAAGTCAAGACCTAAATGTGAGAGCCAGAGGAGCTCTTTGACAGCTTAAAATAACTCTTTATTTCCTGAGGTAGAAAAGCCAGAACAGGTGAGCAGCAGATCAAGGATCTAATAGAGTCACAGAGCTCTAGAGATGTATAAATGTTCAGCCAGGGTAGATCTTTTATTATAAGTTCAGGACTCTGGGAAAACCAGGGACCCTGAAACATACAAATATCTGGCTGGAACCCCAATGATGTTATCTCAGCAGATCTCCTTGAAATTTCAGCTTGAAGAGGCTGGCAACCCTTCCCTAATAATCACTAGTGCCACTCTCTGCTGAGAGACCCCTCTGCAGAAATCTTTCCACTGAGAAGTAACAGATGTCTCCCTCAGAAGCTGCCCAGATCTCCCCACCCCTTGCAACCAGGATGATCTGGGCAAAGTCCCAGCATACCCTGGCCAGGAGCAGGCTGGCTGTAATTAGAGAAGAAATACAATATACAACAAAGGAACTGAAGAAATTAGTTTGCATGCTTTGGCAGAACCAGGAAAGTATCATAGGTTTGGATTTTGTGGGTGTTTAATTGAGTGGGCCAGAAGTAGCCAGAATCCATTGACTTTTGTGCATGTCTCAGCATACAGGATTTAAACATCCTGGCAAAACTTCAAGGAATAGAGAAATTTTTTTTTTTCCTGGAGTGGATCTTAAAAGCCTGGAGAACTGGCCAACAATGAGTGAAGTAGTGCCTGAATCACCCTGGCATACTCTAGAAGGAGAAATGAAGAGGCTGAGTGGCCATGCTGGAATGAGTGCATTATGCAAGAAGAGAAGACGCACCAGAGTAGTATATTCCATTGAAGAGTTCAAAGAACACACGCTTCACTGAAGCCATCAGGAATGCTCTGTTGAAAGGAAGACGAGCATAAAAAAACAAAACAAACAAACAAACAAACAAACAAAACGAATGCTTAGTGGTAACTCTCAAGTGTAGACCAGTGCTCACAGCAGGAGAGGTGGCTCAGAGTTGGGCTCATTTATATCCAGTGAAATTGTGGGACCCCATGTAATAGAGGTCACATGGAAGTGCTTAAAGGCCAGAAGCCTGTAGGCCTCAATTATCAGCAATGTTAAGAAGAAGCTCAGGGGCCTTGATCTGCAAGAAATTGTGGAAATGATTAATAGAGCATGTCCTCCCTAGGGGCAAAATAAATGAGCAGCCAGCTAAGGTCATACTTAGTATCTACAACTAGAAAAAGGGAAGAATGATAAAACAGGAGGCTTTGAGGATGATAGCTCCAGTACACAATTATGGACTTTTTCCAATTTTTAGATCTAGAATCCATTGATTGGAGAGAATGAGAATAGTTTGTACCTTGAGAGCAACAGCAGTGATGAAAGCTATTTGCCCCATTACTTTCTCCTCCCCCTTTTCGAAGTTTCCCCCTAAGAAAAAGAGGCCAACAGAAATCACCTAGGAGCTTTGCGCTTGAATATATGGAGATAATCTATGTAATTCAAGGGATAAAAACAGTGGTCATGAAAATGCACTCTTTAGATCTAACTGAGTAGTTTCATTGACTGAGAGCTCCAAAAGATTCCCATGTAAATTCAGAATGGCATTTGTGCCAGTATCATCCTTCAAGGACTGAGCATGCTAGCGATACCAATTCTGGACATTCCTGCAAATGTAGGATACTTTTGACATGTAACTCTGACTCAAGAACTATCCATTTGCCTGGCAAAACTTTCTTAGAACTGTGGAGCAGACTGTGAGCCTTTCTATTCAATTTTTCTTCCTTTTCTTTCTTCTTCAAAATTGTCAGATATATACGATGGTCTGAAGGCTCCTCTTGTGTTTTCGAGCTTTATTCCCTTATCTTCAAAAATATTTTCCCTAATATATCTTTTGCATATATCATTTTGTCTTGGTTTCTCCTTATCAGAATACTTTGCAGCATAAACTGTGTCTTAAATCTCTTTAAATTGAACTGATTATGTATAAAATTTAATAAATTAACTCAAATAAAAACATGGATATAAAGTTAGTTAAAATATGTGTAATTATTGTAATGTATGTAATTATTTCTATTATCATTATAAATTGTGAGGTGACACAGGAGAACAGTAAACCCAAAAGTTATAAGGTAAATGAATTAATTAAATATTGACAGAGTTCTTGCATTTAAACCGTTGGAAGAAGTTAAGAGAAAATTCAGAAATTATTACTTTAAAAGTGGTGAATAGTTTAGAAGGTAATCAGTGCTACTTAAAAAAATTATAAAAATCAAGAATTGACTTTCTTACACTGAGGAAAATTATGTTTTTAAAACGTAGATCTCCTAGAGACATAAGACATTATACATGGAATTATTTAGATAAAGTCTAAAAGGATGTCAGTATGATAACTAAACATCCAAAAATATTTCTACCTTTGGTGTCATGAATTTATTATCAAATGTTTCTTCAACCTAAAAGATTCTGAAAATGACGGAAAAAAATTATTAGTGAAATGACATGCTCAGCAGCTCCTTATAGCAGAGGCTTTAATGCTGCAAAACCTGTACTGCCATAGCTATAGGGTACTGTCAGGCAGAATGTTGAAAAATTGCCTTTAGCAATTAACAAGTATTTATTAACTTTAGCAACCTTAGTATGATAATTATAATTGCATAGATATTAAGAGTACAACAAACTTAATAGTGTTATTGCAGTGTATTTATATAATACAATTTTTTATTGTTAGACTATTATTTAGGAAGGTGCTTGAGAGATTTTTGTTTTGTGTTTATGTGTGATACAGTAAACCATCTGAGCAGAGTATTACTCTTTCTACTAATAACAAGAAGTTTAATTCTAAATAGATTAGACCTTGATAATGCCAAGTAATGACATATTTTATCATTTCAAAGTAGACACTTCCAAAATATCTTTGTTATTACAAAAATAATTTGGCTGAATTGAAAATAAAAAATCTCATTGAGAGTTAAACAAGTTTTTTTAATATAAATTACATATAAGGAATTATATCCACTTAAGGTACATGATATGATGAATTTTGACATTTGTATATACACATGAAACTACCACCACAATCAAGATATACTACAATTGCATCATCTACAAAAGATTCCTCATTCCACCTTGAAATCCAGTTGTTTCCCCCATTCCAGCCTCAAGAAACCACTAATCTGCATTTTGTCACCATAAATTATAATATTTTTCATTTTTTTAAATTTATTTAAGTGAAAATATACAGTATATATTCTTTTAGGTGTGACTTCTTTCATATTGCATCATTATTTTGAGATTCATCTATGTTTTTGTATCAGTATTGTCTTTCTGTTCTATTGTTGAGTAGTAGATAATTGTATGAACAAACTAAGTTGAATTTACCATTTACCTTTTGATGGACATCTGAGTAATTTCTAGCTTTGGGCTATTGTAAATAAAACTGTAAAGAATATTAATACATGTCATATTATATGACTGTATATATATATATGTTCTCATTTCTCTTGGTAAATAGCTAAGAATAGCTGGAAAGCCTAGATTGTGGTGTAGATAGATCTTAAAATTTTAAGAAGCTAATGATATTATATTTTTACCAATGATGTATGATAATTGCAGTTGCTCCAAGTTTTGATAAACACTGGATATTTTCAGTTTGAATTTGCATTTTTCTGATAACTACTGACTTAGAATATGTGCTTATATGCTAACTGTTCATTCATATATCCTAATTTGCAGAGGGTCTGTTCACATATTTTGCACATTTTTAATTTGGTTGTTTGTCTATGTTTGATTGTTTTTCATGTTTGGCATGCCTTACTGAGTGGTAAAACATACACACACACACACACACACACACACACATATATATATATATATACACACACACACACATATATATGTTTAATATATATGTGTGTCTATGTGTGTGTGTGTGTGTATATATATATATACACAAAGATATTCTGTATAGAAAATCCGTGTCAGATATATATTTTGTAAATATTTTCTTCTAAACTGAATTGTCATTTTTGTTTCCTCACGGTGTTTCTGTAAGAGTTTTTTATTTTAATAAGGCAGGAATTATGCATTTTTTTGTTTTCAGTTTATGATCTCTGTGTCTGTGGCCCAATCTAAGAAGTCTTTGCTTTCGTCAATGCCATAAAGATTTTCTATTTTTTTCCTCTAGACATTTTACAGTTCTAATTTTTGCCATTAAGACTATTATTTCCATATAATTTGTGAAAAAGATGTTCTGTTTCCCATTAAGTTACCTAGATACCTTTGTTGGAAATTATTTGACCATGTATATGTGAGTCTAGGTTTGGAGTCTATTTTTTTCTCTATAGATGGATAGGTCTATCTTTATACCATTAACAGGGCCTTGATTTTTGTATGTTTTTACTAAATCTTGAAATCAGGTGTCAGTTCTTCAATTTTGCTCTTTTTCACTGTGTCAGGTCTTCTGGAAAATCTGTATGCACATATAAAATTTAGAATTGGTGCCCGAATCCTACAGCTGGTTCTTGGCTCCAGACAGCACTTGGAGAAGGGGTGAGTGAAGGGTTTGGGGGACTGCTCACTCTCACTGCAGGGCCTCTGGGATCCTAGCTGCAGGGGCCCTCCTAGTCCTATGGATGTGTGAGCTGGCAGAGGGAATTCTCAAGAGATGAGACAGAGGTGGAGCTGCAGCAGGCACAGAGCCAGGGATCTTTGAGTGCAGGTCAGCTCTAGTGAAACACAGCCATAAGTGTCCACACCCCAGTACTTCTCCTCTCATTCTGAGAGGCTCTGGGCCCAGCTAACCACAGGGAAAAAGCTAGCCTGTTTCCCCATGGGACTGGGGTATCTGTCCTGCAGGCCTGCCTGCCCACCAGCCCCTCTTAGGGATCCTGCCTAGCCTCCCCTTAGGAGCAGGTACACAGTACATCATTGGCTCTCTCATTGCAGCCCCTCTTAGGGATTCTGCCTTACAAGCATGTACACAGTACATCCACCCCTTAGAAGCATTTACACACTACAGCCTCTGCTTCCCAGCCTGGGTGCTTTGCTACACCTCAATGCATTTGGATCTCCCACTGCACGAGGAACCCAACTCTGTGCAGCTGAAGGAGGAACCCCAGGGCTGTGGCCTGTGGCTCAGGAGTGCTGAGCTAGGATCTGGCTCCTCACTGAAATGGATGAGGATCTCACACTCAGAAAACTGAAAAGCCTGAATTGCACAGCTTCACAGGCTGGTATGGGATCCTGGCATGCCTCCCTTCATGGGATTAGTCTAGTAAGATTGGGGCCTATCTCCCTACCAGACCTCTTCCCATGGGACCCATGGCCCAAAAGACCTAAGAACAACAATAAATCATGGGAACAGTGCCAGTGATCTCAGGTGGCTTCCACAAGGTCCATGAACAAACCTACTTAACAGGTCACCCATCTGCCCTTTGTACCACAGAACACAGCTGCCAAGGGGAAGATAAACAAAAGAACCTCTTGGCTACCAGTCTAGCTATAGCCCATTGCTCTCAACCACTATTCACTGGATCGCAGCCCAAATTACACAAAAAAGCAGGGCTAATTTGCCCCTCTGAGAAACCAGGAGCAAGAATTCAACAACAAAGACCCTGAACAGAGACTTTGCTCTCTGAAAACTTCCAGAAATGAAGCCAACTGACTATACTCAATTTCTACCACGATCAAAGGCATACAAGCCAACCCAGGTAAGAAAGAATCAGCACAAAAACTCTGGCAACTCAAAAAGCCAGAATGTCCCTTTACCTCCAACGGAGCTCAGTAGCTCCCCAAACAATGCTTTTTTAACCAGTCTGAATTGTCTGAAATGACAGACATGGAATTCAGAATCTGGATGGCAAAAAGCCCATTGAGATGAAGAATCTAAGGAAGCCAAGCAATTCTGTACAGTTACTCAAAACTGAAAGACAAAGCACTCATTTTAAGAAAGACTCAAATTGAACTTTTGAGGTAAAATATTCACTACGAAAATTTCATAATACAATCAGAAATATTAACAACAGAATAGAACAAGCTGAGAAAAGAATCTCAGAGCTCAAAGACCAATTTTTCAATGCAACATAGTCAGACAAAAATAAAAAAAATTAAGAAAAATTAGCAAAACCTCCAAGAAATATGGGATTACATACAGAAACCAAATTTATGACTCATCACCATTCCTGAGAGTAATGAAAAAAGAATAAGCAACTTGAAAAATGTACTTGAGAATATAGTTAATGAAAATTACCCCAATCTTGCTAGAGAGGTAAACATGCAAATTAAAAAAATACAGAGAATCCCAGCCAAATACTATACAAAATGACCCCAAGGCACATAATCATCAGTTTCATCAAAGTCAATGCAAAAAAAGAATCTTAAAGGCAGCTAGACAGAAGGGGGCATGTCACATACAGAGAGAACCCCATCAGGCTAGCAGAAGACCTCCCAGCAGATACCTTACAAGGCAGAAGTGACTGGGGGCCAATTTTTAGTGTTCTTAAAAAAGAAATTCCAACCAAAAATTTTATAACCTGCCAAACTAAGCTTCATAAGTGAAGGAGAAATAAAATCCTTCTCAGACAAGGAAATGCTGAGGGAATACATTTCAACTAGACCAGCCTTACGTGAGGTCCTTAATGGAGTGCTAAATGTGGATTTGAAAGAATGACATCTGTGACCAAAAAGGCACACTTAAGCACATACCCCACAGGCACTATAAAGCAATTACACAATCATCTCTATGTAACAACCAGCTAACAACATGATGACTGGAATAAAACTGCACATATCAACAATAACTTTTAAAATAAATGGGCTAAATTCCCCACTTAAAAGCCATAGAGTGGCAGGCTAGATAAAAAAGACATGACCAAACCATCTGTTACCTTCAAAACAGCCATCTCATATGGAATGGCATGCACAAGCTCCAAGTAAATGGGTGGAGTAAAATCTATTATGCAAATGAAAAACAAAAATGTGCAGGGTAACTATTCTTATATCAGATAAAACATACTAAAAACTAATGAAAATTTTAAAAACACAATGAAGAATAGTACATAATGATAAAGGTTTCTTGTTGCAAGCCCAACAAGAAGCCTTAACTATACTAAATATATATGCACCCAATATTAGAGCAGCCACGTTACTAAAGCAACTTCTTCTTGGCCTACAAAAAGAGTCAGACAACTACACAATAATGGTGACAGACTTTAACATTCCACTGACAGTGTTAGGCACATCATTGAGGTAAAAACTAACAAAGAAACTCTGGGCTTAAACTCAACACATAACAAATTGAACCTAATAGTCATCTACGTAACATTGCACCAAACACTTACAGTATATACATTCTTCTCATAAGCACATGGAACATATTCTAAGACTGACCATGTGCTTGGTCATAAAGCAAGATTCAGTAAATTCAAAAGAATTAAAATTATACCAAGCACATCGTTAGACCACAGTGTAATAAAAATAGAAATCAATACCAAGAAGATCTCTCAGAACTACACAAATATATGGAAATTAAACAACTTACTACTGAATAATTCCTTGGTGAATATCAAAATAAAGGTACAAATAAGAAATTATTTGAAAATAATGAAAATAGCAACACAACCATCAAAATCTCTGTGATGCAGCTAAAGGAAGTGTTAGGAGGAAAGTTTATGGCCCTAAATGACTTCATCTTGAAGCTAGAAAGATGTCTAATTCACAATTTAACTTTGCATCTAAAGAAACTTGGATAAAAGAACAAACCAATCCCAAAGCAAGTAGAAGAAAAAAACTAAAATTAGATAATAATGAAATTGCGATACAAAAATACATTAAACGGACCAATGAAAGACTTTGTTCTTTAAAAAAATAAATAAGACTGATAGACCCCTAGTGAGATTACCAAAGAGAAAATTCAAATAAGCAGAAACGACAAAGGTGATATTACAGCTAATTCCATAGAAACATAAAAGATCCTTAGAGACTACTATGAACAACTCTATGCCCCCCAGTCAAAACATTTACATTAAACAGATACATTACTGGAAGCACATCATCTCCCAAGATTGAATTGGGAAGAGATTGAAACACTGACTAGATCAACATCAACTTCCACAATTAAATCAGTAATAAAGAACCAACCACAAAAACTCAGGATCAGATAGATTCACAGTCAAATTCTACAAGAACTGACACCCACCTTATTTTACAATTCCAAAAAAACTGAGGAGGAGGGGCACCTCCTTAATTCATTTAATGAAGCCAGCATCAGTGTGATATCAAAATCTAACAGACATAACAAAAAAAGAAAACTTCAGACCAATATCCCTCATGAACATAGATGCAAAAATCCTCAACAGAATACTAGCAAATTGAATACAGCAGCACATTAAACAGTTAATACACTATGATCAAGTGGGCTGTATTCCAGGCATGCAAGTGATGTAATTGACTTTTTAATATTGAAAATTTAAACTTGCTAAATTTACTTATTAGTTGTAGTAATTATTTTAATATTTGTTTATGTTATAAACAATCATAATATCTTCAAATAAAGCTAGTATTACTTTTTTTTCTAAACTTTATACTATATATTTATTTATTTGCTTTATTCACCGACTAGAACTTCCATTTTGTGATTAAATGGAAGAGATAATAGTGGACATCTTACCTTGTTCCTAATATCAGCAGAAAAGCATTCAACATTTTATCATTGGTTTTGCTCTTAGTTGTAGAAAGAAGTGTTTTCCAGGTAAAGTAATATATTCAGAGGTTCAGAGGTAAGAGGGAATACACTATGCTGGCGAATCTTCAAAAGGTTTAATAAAGTCAGAGCAGAGAGTGTAAAGCAGGGATTGGAGAGATGTGAGGTCAAACAATATTTCCAGACATCAGGGGACTGCTTCAGCGTCTGTTCCCCATCCAGTCTCTCTACTCACTTACTTGAATTGTCTCTATTGTTAGTCCCTGCCTTAATTGCTGAACATAACTTGCTTCAATTACTGAAATTACTTCTGGTTCACTAGTTCCTACAAATTATCCCTTTGTCGATGAACCTTGTCTTCACCTATGATCTTTTTTGTATATCTTAGTCCTACCTTGTAAGTTTGGCTCAACCACACAGCTGTTTTTAACTTCTGAGCAGAGTCTTTTATCTTCCATTTGTCCCCATGATGCAGTTGTAGCCTATGGCAAAACAAAAGAAGTATTAATAAAAAGGAGAAGTAATTTGCTTCAAACATATTCTATATCCTGTATTTTATGCTTTGGCTGGTTTTCTAGGCACACCTTTTTCTGGACTCCCGTTAGGCAAAATCTTCAACGGTAGGCCCACATAGTTTGCAGTGTGATTCTATAGTGTAGACAGGGTCAGGGTAATTAATCAACCTCCAAATAATCTGCAATGAGTCCCAACACGAAAACCATTCTGTCACAACTGGGTAGAACTACAGCTGCTGCCACACTGAATTGAAGAATCCAGATATGTTATTTGACAGCTCCCATAGTGCATTAAATGCATAGACTTTAAAATCGTTCACACCTGAGTTTAATAACTCAACTTTTCCACTTACCAACTTTGTGACTTTGGAAAATATACCTAGGATTTCTAAATCTGTTTTCTTTACCCTTATAAGACAAGCGTAAATAATATAGAATACCTGTAGAGCTGCTTTGAGGACAACTGAGATAGTGCTTATTATCAAAGATGATTCTGCCAATAACCCATATATCTTTGTAGCCACACCCTTTCTTTTCAGGTCACTCAACTTCTATCTTCCAGCAGTTTTGTCTCTTTGCTGGAGGTGTTTATCTTGCCACTAGAGCCTGCTTTGCCTATATATGTGGAAGGTTAAAAGACCTGGAGAATTATTCTTGGGAGTTATTGGGGTGATCAGACCCAACACCACGTTGTGGGGGTGACGAAGTAATGCGGAGTAAGAGGATTGAGAAAAAGATAATTTGAGAAGTAAAGTGGGATCAGGGGGGCCATTGCTAGTGTACGGAGGCTGCAAAGGCCCCGAGCTCTGGGAGCCCACGCTATTTATTGGTAATCCAACAGAGAAACAGGTGTTGAGAATGTGGAGGTCGAAAGGGCACGTTGCATTAAGCACATGATTTACAGCTGTGATGGTTTAGCATTTGCTCTGCTACTTGAGATTATAGAGAGCAGTTCTTTTAAATCAAGATACAATCCATCCTGGGAGAGCAAGGAGCCAGCAAGTCTATACCCATTCCAGAGCCACGAGCCCTGGATTTTATCCAAACCACGAGGGATTTTATGCCCTGGGCTTAGATGATGGTGCATCAGGGGAGCCTTCCACCCTTTAGTACAAAGCTTGGTGTTCCAAAGGCCACAAGGGGTTTTAGATCCTGGACCCCGGACATGTTCCAAGACTCTTTTACATTATGTCAAACATGCAAGCCCTGCCCTCAGCTTCTCCCAACACTCCGCTTTTTCCCAACATGCCCCCACTTCTCTCTTTCGTAAAAGAGAAGGTATCATTATTACTAGCTAATATTATTACTAGCATAAAAGGTGGCCTTTTAACCGAGCAAGGCGATTGCAGGCTGTGCAGCCCTTAATTACGGGTTGGTGATCCAGCTTCATTTTTCTTAGCCTTTATTCAAACTGGAGTCGATCTGATTTGAATACTTCCCACATATCTCCCCTTTCCTTTTTACAAGAGGACCCTTAATCCTAGGGGTTGCAGAAGGATGAAGGTCCGTCTTCTGTAATTTCTTCATGCTGAATAGGGGCGGTGACATTCCTGCCTAACTATTAGGGTCTCTTGTATTCAGGGTAGAGAGGAACTGAGTCAGAAAGCAGTGGTCCATTAAGCATCGTGACTCTGGTCTGTCTTCGTTCCATCTTTGCATTCAGATTCAACTGGCTCATGGCTCATACTGGGGGAACCCGGTCCATGGTTGGGATCCATGGGTCCCTCTAGTCTCCCATTCCATGGTCATACACATCTTGAGGGCATCCACATGGTTCATTCATCTCCTGCAGAAACACAAGCATACCCTCACCCCCACGTCAGTAAATCTACTGAAACAGAAGCAAAAACGTTTGTGGCTGTAGCCGGAGAGCCACTGATGAGAAACAGGCCCCTTCTAACAGAAGGCACAGGGAAAGCAAACTGAGGCTTTTCAAACCTTCAATTTACATTCTACATGTGAGTCCACTAGATGCTGTGGCTCATGATAGATCTTCAGATGTTTAGTGGGCACCCACACAGGCATCTGATCATCACCTGGAAAGACACAAGTAAATCCTTGTCCCCCTATAATTATCTTTCCTTTTTCCCAGCTCTTTTTATGTGACCATATCTTTTTCTAAGGCCTGTGGCATTGCAATGAGTTAAAGAATGGAATGCTTGTGCATCAGCAAAAGCTGCAGACACCAGTGCATCCGTCCTTCGATTAAGTTTAGTTAAAGGACTGAAAGGTCCTGTTGGAGAGAAAAGAAATAGCATTTTTATCCTTACCTCCCTCCACTCTATTCCTTTTATATTTGCCCTTTGAGCCATAGCTAATTTCCATAATGCAGAATGTTCTTGTCTGTCCCTGCAAATCTCTGCTAGTCTCTACTTTTGTACCTCTTTAGGGCACTGACCTTATATTGCTAGTCTTCATCTATCTCTATATGTTCCTGTCTTTTCCTACCTATCTCTATTTATCTCTAGCTCTACTTACTTACTTAGCTCTACTCTACTTACTTATGTAGCTCTAGCTCTACTTACTGCCTAATGGAGCTGTGAGAAGAAGGCCACCATTCTTCAGACCCCAGAATAGTAGATGCACTGACAGCTTGCACTGTGCACCTGAAAAAGCTGCAGACACTCAATATCAGCCATGAAAGCAGCTGAGAGGGGAGCTGAACCCTGCAAAGCCACAGGGGTGAAGCTGCCCAGGGCCATGGGAGCCCACCTCTTGCATCACTGTGACCCAGATGTGAGACATGGAGTCAAAGGAGATTGTTTGGAACTTTAAGGTTTAATGACTGCACTGTTGAGTTTCAGACTTGCATGAGGCCTGTAGCCCTTTTGTTTTGGCCAATTTATCCCATTTGGAACAGGTGTATGTACCCAATGCCTGTACCTCCATTGTATCAAGCTAGCTTTTGATTTTACAGGCTTATAGGCAGAAGGGACTTGCCTTGTCTCAGATGAGACTTTGGAGTTCGATTTTTGGGTTAATACTGGAATGAGTTAAGATTTGGGGGACAGTTGGAAAGGCATGATTGTGGTTTGAAATGTGAGGACATGAGATTTGGGAGGGGCCAGGTGTGAAATGCTATTGTTTGGTTCTGTGCCCTCACCTAAATCTCACCTTGAATTGTAATAAGCCCCATATGTCAATGGTGGGACCAGGTGGAGGTAATTGAATCATGGGGTGGTTTCCCCCAGCTGTTTTTGTGAAGTGATTGAGTTCTCATGAGATCCGATGGTTTTATAAGGGGCTTCCGCCTTTACTGGGCATTAATTCTCTCTCCTGCCGTGGTGGAGTGGTATGGTGGAGGGCCTTCCACCAGGATTGTAAGCTTCCTGAGGCCTCCCAGCTATGCAGAACTGTGAGTCAATTAAACCTTTTTTCTTCACAAATTACCTAGTCTCAAGCATTTCTTCATAGCAGTGTGAGAATGAAATAATACACTGCCTTTCTTTCCTTCTGTCTCATGAATTAGGGTGTCATTAAGAAGGTAAGACCACTTTGAGTCTTATCTTCTCATATGAAATAAGAGATTTATTATTTTAAAATTTACAACCTGTTGAGAACTGGTCAAAAAGTCTATGGAACACTATTACTTTTGCATTGTGTGACGGGCCTGAAGTTGTTCTAGTTCAGCAGGTCTGGAAGTCAGGAAAAGAAACCTGATAGGAAGTGAGAGAAATGAGGCTGATTGGAACCCATGAATATAGACAGAAACCCACATTTTTCTCTCATTGTTTCTGTCCCCAATGCCACAGATTGTCTTTAGAAAGATTGGAACTATTTGCCACAGAAGCGTACATGTGCTTATCCAGGAAAGACCTGGCTGCTTTCACACACTCGCAAAGTGAATCAAAAGATCAATGAAATGTGCTTGAGCAACATAAATCTCTAGCATTCTAACCTGACCCCTAAGCATTAAAGCTGCTATTTCACTTCTGCCTTCACCATCTTGTAAATAATTACCTGTGGCCAACTTTAACCTAGAAACACACAGAGAAGATAATTATGGCAAGTGCTGTTGACATGATACAAAATCACCACACTTTGTTTACCCTGGTTAGTATTTCTTTCATTGTCAGAATAAGTTATTTGTGCTTAAATCTCTGTTTCTGAGTGTAGGGCCTGCTTCTTAAATAACGGTACTTAGTGTGTAGCAAAAATGAAAAAATTAATACTTATAGAGCAATCTTTCTTGATGATTGTGAAAATAAATATGTGGTCCTTTATCTTCCAAACACTAATCTTTCTGAAACCGCAATGGATGTAGTTTAGGACAAATACAAAAATTTTAATGAATGTATTATATATATGTGTGTGTGTGTATACATGTGTGTGTGTGTATATATACACACACGTATATATACACACACACACACACATATATATAAACACACACACATTTAGGTTTTTAACAACCCTTATATTGAGAATATAATTCAGGAAGTGCTTTGAGGTGTGGAACATCTGAATGTTAAATAAACTAGATGGTTCTGATGAAGATGATTCAGGTGTTACATTTTGAGAATATCTGATCTAGTATACACAGCTTATGTTCTCTGTAGGCTTTTTAACTTTTATTATACATAATACAATAAATGTTTGAAGTTTATGGTCTTGGATAAGCTATCTTTTTTATTTCAACCTAATTCAAATGATAAGGTAGAAGAAATGAAAATAGGAAAGAACTTTCATATTTTTCTTGCCAACAAACACTGGCATGAATTATCTCAATGGGCAAATAAATACACGCTTATCATTTTTAAGTGTTTCAGTGTTATTTTAAAATACATGCAACAATATTTAAGAGGAAACCTGGTGTTTAACAGGAGAATATTTGAAACTCTTTAGCCAGATATTTCAAAATATGCACACAAACATAAATACAGCAAATGCGCTATAACTTTCTGCATTTGAGAAGTATTTTAATTGCTTGGCATTGACAATATTATTGGCAAGTTTAAATAGAGAACCCGTAAAGCTCTGCAAATTTTGGCAGACTTCCCTTTATCCCTCCTCATACTATACAAATAACCATTACAATCTGTAGGAGACCAGTTCCTGGAAGGAGGCGATAATTAAAATGGATCATTGCCCCTCTCTAAGAGACTTTAAGGGTGAATTTATTCTGCCTTATGTCCGTGCTAATAATAGTAGCCACAGAAAATTCCTTGCTTATAGTTCATGCCTCATTCATCTTTAAAAGCTATTTGTTTTCCTGTCCCATCTCCTGATGACCCAAACTTTTCCTATGTTACCCCTGGAATTCATAATAGGGCTTCATCAAAGTTATCTGTGTCCTAATGTCTTTTCTGAATCTTTCCTTAACTTTGTCACTCTAACAGGAGTCTAGCTGTCCTGTGAAAATATTGCATTGCATAATGGTACAACTTGATAATCTTTCACTGCAAGGAAAGTGCCATATATGTTCTTATTTACATTTGCATAGTACTGTTATTTCTCCCCCCTCACATGTTCCTTTCAAGCTCATTCTGTCAGGGAATACCTCCTGCTATCCCACCTTGTGGCTGGATAGCTACCACTTTGGATTCTCTTTAATTTCTGAATATTTCTCTCCTTCTATTTCCAATTCTCTGGTCTTTCAGGTCTTTAGGCTTTCCACCTCTTACATACTTTACTCGCCTCTCCTCAAACTACCATAGCTTTATTTTTTATTTCTAGTTATAAAATAACTTACAAAATATTAAGTTATCTTGTTTTCCAACAACTGCTTACCATCTTTTTATTTTACTCACTGCCTTAATCCATTCAGATTGTTAAAAAAAAAAAAATAGACTGAATGGCTTATAAACAATAGAAATGTATTTCTCATAGTTCTGGAAACCAAGAAGTGTAAGATCAAGATATCAGCAGACTCAGTGTTGGTGAGGGTCTGTTTTCATTGTTTGTTTGTTTTTTTCCAATCTATTTTTTATTGTTTTGTATTGTAATTTTTATTTTATGTTCTGGGGTACATACACAGGATATGCAGATTTGCTACATAGGTAAATGTGTGCCATGGTCATTTGTCACCTAGGTATCAATTCCAGCATGCATTAGCTATTTTTCCTAATGCTCTCCCTCCCCCAACCCCACCACCCAACAGGCCCCAGTGTGTGCTGTTCCCCTCCCTGTGTCCATGTGTTCTCATTGTTCAGCTCCCACTTAGAAGAATATGCAGTGTTTTTTCATTCATGCATTAGTTTGCTGAGGTAATAGCTTTCAGCTCCCTCCATATCCATGCAAGAGACATGATATTGTTGCTTTTAACATTTGCATAGTATTCCACGGTATATAAGTATCCCATTTTCTTTATCCAGTCTATCATTGATGGGCATTTGGGTTGACTGCATGTCTTTGCTATTGTGAATAGTGCTGCAGTGAGCACATGCATGCATCTTTGTAATAGAATGATTTATATTCCTTTGGTTAAATACTCATAATGAGATTTCTGAGTCAAATGGGTATTTCTGGTTCTAGATCTTTGAGGAATCACCACACCATCATCCACCATGGTTGAACTAGTTTAATTGCCACCAAAAGTGCAAAAGTGTTCCTGTGTCTCTGCAACTTCTTCAGCATCTGTTGTTTCTTGACTTATTAGTAATCACCATTAGACTGGCATGAGATGGTATCTCACTGCGGTTTTGATTTGCATTTTTCTAATGATCAGGGATGTTGAGATTTTTTTCATATGTTTGTTGGCTGCATGAATGTCTTCTTTTGAGAAGTGTCTGTTCACATTCTTTGCCCACTTTTTAATGGAGTTGTTTGTCTTATTAAGTATAAATTTCTTTACGTTCCTCATAGATTCTGGATATTAGGCCTTTGTCAGATAACTACATTGTAAAAATTTTCTCCAAATCTGTAGGTTGCCTGTTTGTTCTGATAATAGGTTCTTTTGCTGTGCAGAAGCTCTTTAGCTTAATTAGACCCCTTTTATCAATTTTTGCTTTTGTTGAAATTTCTTTTGGTGATTTTGTCATGAAATCTTTGCCTGTACCTATGTCCTGAATGGTATTACGTAGATTTTCTTCTACAGTTTCAATCGTTTTGAATTTTACACTTAACTCTTTAATCCATTTTGAGTTAATTTTTGTATAAGGCATAAGAAAGGGGTCCAGTTTCAATTTTCTACATATGACTAGCCAGTTCTCCAAGCATCATTTATTAAATAGGGAATACTTTCCCCATTGCTTGTATTTGTCAGGTTTATCAAAGCTCAGATGTTTGTAGCTGTGCAGTCTTATTCCTGAGTTCTCTATTCTGTTCCATTGCTCTGTGTGTCTGTTTTTGAACCAGTACCATGCGGTATTGGTTATTGTAGCCTTGTAGTATAGTTTGAAGTTAGATAGTGTGATGCCTACAAATTTGTTCTTTATTTATTTTTGAAAACAGAAAATACATTTTTTACTTTCCACATTTCTGCATAATTGAATTTTCATCATTAGTCCATATCATTTGTTTTTCTTTTTTCTTAATTATACTTAAAGTTCTAGGGTACATATGCATAATGTGCAGTTTTGTTACATATGTATACATATGACATGTTGGTGTGCTGCACCCATTAACTCATCATTTATATTAGGTATGTCTCCTAAAGCTATCCCTTCCCCATCCCCCCACCCCACGACTGGCCCCAGTGTGTGATGTTCCCCTTCCTGTGTCCATGTCTTCTCATTGTTCAATTCCCACCTATGACTGAGAACATGTGGTGTTTGACTTTTTTGTCCCTGCGATAGTTTGTTGAGAATGAAGGTTTCCAGCTTCATCCATGTCCCTACAAAGGACATGAACTCATCCTGTTTTATGGCTGCATAGTATTCCATGGTGTATATGTGCCACATTTTCTTAATCCAGTCTATCGTTATTGGACATTTGGGTTGGTTCCAAGTCTTTGCTATTGTGAATAGTGCCACAATAAACGTATGTGTACATGTGTCTTTATAGCAGCATGATTTATAATCCTTTGGGTATATACCCAGTAATGGGATGGCTGGGTCAAATGGTATTTCTAGTTCGAGATCCCTGAGGAATTGCCACACTGTCTTCCACAATGGTTGAACTAGTTTACAGTCCCACCAACAGTGTAAAAGTGTTCCTATTTCTCCACATCCTCTCCAGCACCTGTTGTTTCCCGACTTTTTAATGATAGCCATTCTAACTGGTGTGAGATGCTATCTCATTGTGGTTTTGATTTGCATTTTTCTGATGGCCAGTGATGATGAGCATTTTTTCATGAGTCTGTTGGTTGCATAAAAGTCTTCTTTTGAGAAGTGTCTGTTCATATCCTTTGCCCACTTTTTGATGGGGTTGTTGATATTTTTTTTTCTTGTAAATTTGTTTGAGTTCTTTGTAGATTCTGGATATTAGCCCTTTGTCAGATGAGTAGATTGCAAAAATTTTCTCCCATTCTGTAGGTTGCCTATTCACTCTGATGGTAGTTTCTTTTGCTGTGCAGAAGCTCTTTAGTTTAATTAGATCCCATTCATCAATTTTGGCTTTTGTTGCCATTGCTTTTTGTGTTTTAGACATGAAGTCCTTGCTCATGCCTATGTCGTGAATGGTATTGCCTAGGTTTTCTTCTAGGGTTTTCATGATTTTAGGTCTAACATTTAAGTCTTTAATCCATCTTGAAATAATTTTTGTATAAGGTCTAAGGAAGGGATCCAGTTTCAGCTTTCTACATATGGCTAGCCAGTTTTCCCAGCGCCATTTATTAAATAGGGAATCCTTTCCTTATTTCTTGTGTTTGTCAGGTTTGTCAAAGATCAGATGCTTGTAGTTGTGTGGTATTATTTCTGAGGGCTCTGTTCTGGTCCATTGGTCTGTATCTCTGTTTTGGTACCAGTACCATGCTGTTTTGGTTACTGTAGCCTTGTAGTATAGTTTGAAGTCAGGTAGTGTGATGCCTCCAGCTTTGTTCTTTTGGCTTAGGATTGTCTTTGTGATGCGGGCTCTTTTTTGGTTCCGTATGAACTTGAAAGCAGTTTTTTCCAATTCTGTGAAGAAAGTCATTGGTAGCTTGATGGGGATGGCATTGAATCTATAAATTACCTTGGTCAGTATTGACATTTTCATGATATTGATTCTTCCTACTCATGAGCGCATGGAATGTTCTTCCATTTGTTTGTACCCTCTTTTATTTTATTGAGCATTGGTTTGTAGTTCTCCTTGAAGAGGTCCTTCACATCCCTTTAAGTTGGATTCCCAAGTATTTTATTCTCTTTGAAGCAATTGTGAATGGGAATTCGCTCATGATTTGGCTGTTTGTCTGTTATTGGTATATAAGAATGCTTGTGATTTTTGCACATTGATTTTGTATCCTGAGACTTTGCTGAAGTTGCTTATCAGTTTAAGGAGATTTTGGGCTGAGACAGTGGGGTTTTCTAGATATACAATCATGTCATCTGCAAACAGGGACAATTTGACTTCCTCTTTTCCTTATTGAATACCCCTTATTTTTCTTTCCTGCCTGATTGCCCTGGCTAGAACTTCCACCACTATGTTGAATAGGAGTGGTGAGAGAGGGCATGCTTATATTGTGCCGGTTTTCAAAAGGAGTGCTTCCAGTTTTTGCCCATTGGCTGTGGGTTTGTCATAAATTGCTCTTATTTTGAGATACGTCCCATCAATATCTAATTTATTGAGAGTTTTTAGCGTGAAGAACTGTTGAATTTTGTCAAAGGCCTTTTCTGCATATATTGAGATAATCATGTGGTTTTTCTCTTTTGTTATGTTTATATGTTGGATTACATTTATTGATTCATGTATGTTGAACCAGCCTTGCATCCCAGGGATAAAGCACAGTTGATCATGGTGGATAAGCTTTTTGATGTGCTGCTGGATTCAGTTTGCCAGTATATTATTGAGGATTTTTACATCGATGTTCATCAGGGATATTGATGTAAAATTTTCTTTTTTGTTGTGTCTCTGCCAGGCTTTGGTATCAGGATGATGCTGGCCTCATAAAATGTGTTAGGGAGGATTCCCTCTTTTTCTGTTGATTGCAATAGTTTCAGAAGGAATGGTACCAGCTCCTACTTGTACCTCTGGTAGAATTCGGCTGTGAATCCATCTGGTCCTGGACTTTTTTTTGGATGGTAAGCTATTAATTATTGCCTCAATTTCAGAGCCTGTTATTGGTCTATTCAGAGATTCAACTTCTTCCTGGTTTAGTCTTGGGAGGGTGTATATGTCCAGGAATTTATCCATTTCTTCTAGATTTTCTAATTTATTTGTTTAGAGGTATTTATAGTAATCTCTGATGGTAGTTTGTATTTCTGTAGGATCGGTGGTGATATCCCCTTTATCATTTTTATTTTTTCTTTTTGATTCTTCTCTTTTCTTCTTTATTAGTCTTGCCAGCGGTCTATCAATTTTGTTGATCTTTTCAAAAAACTAGCTCCTGGATTCACTGATTTTTTGAAGGGTTTTTTGTGTCTCTATTTCTTTCAGTTCTGCTCTGATTTTAGTTATTTCTTGCCTTCTGCTAGCTGTTGAATGTGTTTGCTCTTGCTTCTCTACTTCTTTCAATTGTGATGTTAGGGTGTCAGTTTTAGATCTTTCCTGCTTTCTCTTGTGGGCATTTAATGCTATAAATTTCCCTCTACATACAGCTTTAAGTGTGTCCCAGAGTTCTGGTATGTTGTGTCTTTGATCTCATTGGTTGCAAAGAACATCTTTATTTCTGCCTTCACTTCATTATGTACCCACTAATCATTCAGAAACAGGTTGTTCAGTTTCCATGTAGTTGAGCAGTTTTGAGTGAGTTTCTTAATCCTGAGTTCTAGTTTGATTGCACTGTGGTCTGAGAGACAGTTTGTTATAATTTCTGCTCTTTTACATTTGCTGAGGAGTGCTTTACTTCCAACTATGTGGTCAATTTTAGAATAGGTGTAGTGCTGAGAAGAATGTATATTCTGTTGATTTGGGGTGGAGAGTTCTGTAGAAGTCTATTAGGTCTGCTTGGTGCAGAGCTGAGTTCAATTCCTGGGTATCCTTGTTAACTTTCTGTCTCATTGATCTGTCTAATGTTGACAGTGGGGTGTTAAAGTCTCCCGTTATTACTGTGTGGGAGTGTAAGTCTCTTTGTAGGTAACTAAGGACTTGCTTTATGAATCTGGGTGCTCCTGTATTGGGTGCATATATATTTAGGATAGTTAGCTCTTGTTGTTGAATTGATCCCTTTACCATTATGTAATGGCCACTTTTGTCTCTTTTGATCTTTGTTGGTTTAAAGTCTTTTTTTCAGAGACTAGGATTGCAACCCCTGCCTTTTTTTTGTTTTCCATTTGCTTGGTAGATCTTCCTCCACCTTTTATTTTGAGCCTATGTATGTCTCTGCACATGAGATGGGTTTCCTGAATACAGCACACTGATGGGTCTTGACTCTTTATCCAATTTGCCAGTCTGTGTCTTTTAATTGGAACATTTAGCCCATTTACATTTAAGGTTAATATTTTTATGTGTGAATTTGATCTTGTCAGTATGATGTTACCTGGTTATTTTGCTCATTAGTTGATGCATTTTCTTCCTAGCCTTGATGGTCTTTACAATTTGGCATGTTTTTGCAGTAGCTGGTACTTGTTGTTCCTTTCCATGTTTAGTGGAAAGGCTTTCAAGGGGAATGCTTCCAGCTGCCCATTCAATATGATACTTTCTATGGGTTTGTCATAAAGGCTCCTATTAGATTGATTTATGTTCTTCCAATACTTAGTTTATTGATAGTTTTTAACATGAAGGGATGTTAAATTTTATCAAAGGCCTTTTCTGTGTCTATTGAGGTAATCATGTGGTTTTTGTCTTTAGATCTGTTTATGTGATAAATTTCATTTATTATTTGCATATGTTTAACTTGTCTTGCATTCTGGCTATTAAAGCCAACTTGATTGTGGTGGATAAGCTTTTTGATGTGCTGCCATGTTTGATTTGCCAGTATTTTATTGAAAATTTTTGCCACAGTCTTCATCATGGATATTAGCCTGAAGTTTTTGTTGTTGTTGTTGTTGTTGTTGTTGTTGTTCTATCTCTGCCAGGTTTTGGTATCAGGATAATTCTGACTTCATAGGATGAGTTATGGAGGAGTCCTTCCTTTCCAGTTGTTTGGAATAGTTTCAGAAGAAAAGGTAACGGCTCTTCTTTATATTTCTGGTAGAATTCAACTGTATATCCATCCAGTCCTGGGCTTTTTTTGGTTCACAGGTTATTTATTACTGCCTCAATTTCAGAACTTGTTATTAGTCTATTCACAGATTCAACTTATTCCTGGTTCAGTCTTGGGAATTAATGTATGTGTCCAGGAATTTATCCATTTTTTTCTAGATTTTTCAGTTTAATTGCATAGAGGTGTTTATAGTATTTTCTAATGGTGGTTCGTATTTCTGTGGGGTCAGTGGTGACACCTCCTTTACCATTTTCTATTGTGTCTATTTGATTCTTTGCTCTTTTCTTTTTTATTAGTCTAGCTAGCTCTCTATCTTTTTTTTTTTCCTCACAAAATCAGCTTCTGGATTCTTTGGTGCTTTCTTTTTTTTTTTTTTTTTTTTTTTTTTCCATTTTTCATGCCTGTATCTCCTCAGTTCTGCTCTGTTCTTGGTTATTTCTTGTCTTCTGCTAGCTTTAGGGTTTGCTCTTGGTTCTCCAGTTTTTAGTTGTGATTGTAGGGTGTCAATTTGAGATCTGCCTAGCTTTTTGATGTGGGCATTTAGTGCTGTAATTTTCTGCCTTAACACTGCTTTACCTATGTCCCAGAGATTCTGGTATGTTGTCTCTTTGTGCACCTTTGTTTCAAAGAACTGCTTGATTTCTGCCTTAATTTTATTGCTTACCCAGGAGTCATTCAGGGGTAAATTGTTCAGTTTTCATGTAGTTGTGTGGTTTTGTGTGAGATTTTAAATCTTCAGCTCTAATTTCATTGCACTGTGGTCTGAGAGACTGTTTCTGATTTTAGTTGTTTTGCATTTGCTGAGGGGTGATTTATTTCCAATTATGTGATCAATTTTAGATTAAGTGCCATGTGGCACTGAGAAGAATATATGTTCTGTTGTTTTGGAGTGGAAAGTTCTGTAGATATCAATAACGTTCACTTGATTTAAAGCTGAGGTTGCGTCCTAAATATCTTTGTTAATTTTCTTGAATATCTCTATTAATTTTCCTGAGTATCTTTGTTAATTTTCTTGAACATCTTTGTTAATTTCCTGAATATCTGTGTTGATTTCTTATATACATACACACACCCAACTATCCATATATATAATATATACATAAATACACACACACATACACATGTTAGCTTTCATTGTTGAATTGGCCCCTTTACAATTATGTAATGCCCTTCTTTGTCTTTTTTATCTTTGTTGGTCCAAATTCTGTTTTGTCCAAAACTAGGATTGCAACCCCTGCTTCTTTCTGTTTTCCCATTGCTTGGTAAATTTTCTTCTGTCCTTTTATTTTGAGTCTATGTGTGTTGTTGCATGTTAGATGAGTCTCTTGAATACAGAACACTGGTGGATCTTGACTGTTTATCCAGTCTGCCATTCTGTGTCTTTTAAGTGGGGCATTTAGCCCATTTACATTTAAGGTAATATTGTTATATGTTAATTTGATCCTCTCATGATGCTAGCTGGTAACTTTACAGACTTGTTGATGCTTATGAAGGTTAGTTTAGCCTGATATAAAATTCTCAGCTGGAAATTCTTTTAAGAATGATAAATATTGGCCACTGATCTCTTCTGGCTTGTAGGGTTTCCGCTGAGATGTCCGTTCTTTGTCTCATTGGCTTTCCTTTATAGGTGACCTGGCCTTTCTGTCTGGCTGCCCTTAAAATTTTTTCCTTCATTTTGACCTTAGATAATCTGAAGATTATGTGTCTTGGGGTTGATCTACTCCTGGAGTATCTTACTGGGGCTTTCTGGATTTCCTGAACCTGAATGTTGGCCTTGCTAGGTTGGGGAAGTTCTCCTGGATGATATCCTGAAGTGTGTTTTCACTCTTGGTTCCATTCTCCCCATCTTTTTCAGGTACTCCTATCAGTCATAGGTTCGGTCTTTTAACATAATCCCATAGTTCTCAGAGGTTTTGTTGTTCCTTTTTATCCTTTTATCTCTAATCTTGTCTGCCTGCCGTATTTCAGCAAGGTAGTCTTCAAGTTCTGATTTCCTTTCTGCCACTTGGTCTCTTTCTGTATTGATGCTTGTGGTTGCATTGTAAAGTTCTCATGTTGTGCTTTGTAGCTTCATCAGGATATTTATGTTCCTCTCTAAACTTGTTATTCTGGTTAACAGCTCTTAATTTTTTATCATGCTTCTTAGCTTCTTTGCAATAAAGTAGAACATAATCCTTTAGCTCAGCAAAGTTCATTATTACCCATCTTCTGGAGACTACTTTTGTTAATTCATCCATCTCATCCTCAGTCCAGTTCTCTGCCTTTGGTGGAGACATGTTGTGATCATTCGGAGGAGAAGAGGCACTCTGGCTTTTTTGAGTTTTCAGCATTTTTGCATTGATTGTTTCTCATCTTCATGGGTTTATCTACCTTAGATTATTGAGGCTGCTAAACTTCAAATGCAGTTTATGTGGGGTATTTTGCATTGATGCTGTTATTGTGTTTTGTTTTTTCTTCTAGCAGTCAGAACCTTCTTCTGTAGGTTTTTTTAAGTTCTGGAGTACATGTGCAGGATGTGCAAGTTGGCTACATAGGTAAATGTGTGCCATGGTGGTTTGCTGCATCTATCAACCCAACACCTAGGTATTAAGCCTAGGTGCTGCAATTTGCTTGGGGTCAACTCCGTGGTCTATTCACCTGGTTCCCTCCCTTCCCTGGAGCCTATCACCAGTGGAGGTTGCAGACCAGCAAGGTGGTAGCCTACTCCTTCCTCTGGGAGCTCTGTCCCAGAGGGGCACTGATCTGATGCTCACTGGACTGCTTCTGTATGAGGTATCTGGAGACTCCTGTTGGGAGGTTTCACCCAGTCAGAAGAAGCAAGGCCAGAAACCTGTTTCAATAAGTAATCTGGCTGTTCCTTGGTGAGCAGGTGTGCTGCATCCTTACCTGGGATACAATACTGCAGCTGCCCTCCTGGGGGCTCCCCTCGGTGATATCAGAGTTCTGCCCACAGACCCCTGGCTGGGAATGCTGAAATTCCCACAAGTGGGGCCTGCTTGGTGAGGAGGAATGGGTCAGGCCCCATTTAAAGACGAAGTCTGGCAACAAATGGGCCCAGCTTCTGTGCTGCACTCAGAGGAATTACTCCTGGTTCAGACCACCCAGTCTCACTGGCACCAGCAGCAATGGAAAATGCTGACTGGAGCTGCAGTGATGGTGGCTGCCCCTACCGCCCATGAGAACTCGGTCTTCTTAGGTGGTCACCAGCCTGCTGCACTGGCCAGTGGGGATTCCAAGCCAGCTGGTTTTAGCTTGTGGAGTTCTGTGGGAGCGAGATCACTTGGCTCCCTGGCTTCAGTCCCCTTCCCATGGGAGTGGACGAACCTCCTGCTTCACGGAAGTTCCCAGAGCCAGAGGATGCAAGTACTCCTGTGTCTCAGAGCCTGCCCAAACAGCCACCCACCTGCACAGCCACTAAGAGTCTTCCCAGCTCTGTACTTGAGACCCAAGGCCCAGGTGGCATGGGCTTACGAGGGGAATTTCTGATCCACTGGTTGCAAGGACCCATGGGAAAAGTGTGGTTTTCATGGAGCGGTAGCACAGTCCCAGTAAGGGTTTGTTTTCTAGTTCACAGGCAGATGTCCTTTCATTGTAACCTCAGATAGTAGAATGGGAAGAAAGCTCTCTGGAGCTTTTTTTATAAAGGCATGAATTCCATTCATGAGGCCTCTACCCTCACCTCTCAAAGGCCCCATCTACTAACATTAATTATAACATTGGGGGCTAGTCTTCCACATATTAATTTTGGGGATACAGAAACATTCAGTTCATTGCACTCACTTTAATAACTCAACTCTAAAAAGTTTCTTGATTGGCACTTTCTAGTTACTGATTTTTCTACTGCCTATTATCTTCCTCATAATCTTATTTTATTTCTATTGTGGTTTACATTCAATGATCCTTTAATAAAATGAATTATATTCACCTATTTTCCTAAAGGCATTGCCTCACTCTGTCTGAAAATTCACCTAACAAACCTCCAATCTCAGTTCAGTAGTGGTATTCTCTTTTTTTTCTGTGGACTTAGAAAAATACACAGTTCTACTAACTGATTTGAATTTAAGCTTATGAATATAAGCCATTAGAGGAGCCCATAAATTCTGCTATAATTAATCTGGTCCTCTTGACTATTCAAGGACTTTACACTAATAGTTACTCTACTTTCTCTTTATCATCGGTTTTTACTTGTTTACTAATTACCATTACTCTATGCAAACATTGTAATTGTTACAAAACCCTTCTGTGAATGCACACCTCTGCCTACCTCCTACCTTCTGTCATAACCACACATCCCCACTGATTCCTCACAAATACCACAAACTAAACAATCTGTCTTTTCCCACAAATAGCTAATTAGTGATGAGTACTTGAAATCAGGTATGTGGTAAAAATAGAGGGGAGGGTCTTCATTCACAAGTTTTATGACTGCTAAGATATTAATGTTGACAGGTCAAGAATAACCCTATAGCTTTTTATGTGCTTGTTTGTTTTTCCTGTTTTTAATATTATAATAACAGTAAAATAAATATTAGAGTGCACAAAGTATGGGAATTTTCTACTGTACAAATTGCATTTCCCACAGTTACCTTCCCTGTATGTTTCCAGGTTAAATTTGGCCACGCCGTAAATATTAACCAGACTGTGAAGGCAGAAGGGAAGCAGCAGCTTTACTTTTAATTTGTAAGATAGTGGATGGTGACACCATTAATTGAGGCTGGAAATCATGAAATTGGAGTTGGAAATGATAAAGGAGTTTGTCTGTGGAATTGTTAATTCTTACATATCTGTGTAGCATCCAGATAAAGACACCAAACATTACTTACCAAGATAAAATGTATGTTTTATTTTTAGGGTAAACAACTCTTAATTTTCCAGAGACTGTCCCATTGTAGCACTGAAAGTTCAGCATCTCAGGAAGCTTCTTAGTCTTGGGCAGATGAGGAGATCATCATCCTAGTTTTCATTTTTAACAAATATCATCTTACAGGAGAGGTCACATTGCCTAACTGGTGGCCCAAAAGTATTTTATTGAACAGAAAGTTCTAGAACAGTGCTGCTATTCAGTCAGATAAAATGTGAGCCATAAATGCAAGCCAGACATACAAATTTACATTTTCTCATAGCCTCATTTTTTAAAAAGTTTAAAAAATCCAATTACTTTTAATCATATATTTAATATAACCTTGAATATTCACAATATAACTATTTTGACATATAATTAACATAAAATTATTGTAATATAGATGTTAATGAGATATTTTCATAAGTCTTTGAAATGCAATGTGTATGTCACATTTATATATCATCTCAATTCTGATTAGCCACATTTCAAGTGCTTAATAGTCACGTGTAGCTGGTGGCTATTAGCATAAATAACATCATCTTTCTGGAGAAACCTATGATAGAACAGATGTGTTCAATATGAACTAATTGGCCGATTTGGGGCACTGACGTAGAGTACGTAAGAGAATGGGGTATAAAATTAGACAAATATGCTTAAGTTCTTCCTTACTATTTACTGACTGGAAGATTTCAGGTGAAAATTTTAAATTTTTCCAAGTTTCAGATTGTATATGTTATGGTATATAATGTGCCTAGCACTATAAAACATATCATTAATAGCACATGTTAGATTATCCTACTATTTTTGCTATTACATTTTAAAAATTGTTTCTGGAAGCAGGAAGTAAAAGAAAGAAAATCTGGTTGATCATGGAGTGGCCAACATTAAAGCCAATACTTGCCGCTGATGCGACAATGGCGGGCCTTTATTACTAAGACTTATTTCCAATGATTATGTGAATTAACTAGGCAGTAAGAAAAATATAAGTCACATTGTACTCATATTGGAAATTTCATTTAAATATTTGGGTTATAGTAGAATTCATTTTGAACTTCTCTCATTTTATCTCTCCAAAAATATGAGAGTTGATTACTTAAAACTTTTAGACATCCATTAAACAGTGTACATACTGGGTAGCAGCAACTATCATCACACAATTGCCAATTAATTTATAATTTATATTAGTATAAAATGCATAGTATAAAGCAGTTAATAGAAAAATAGTGATAAACGCATATGTATCCAGACTTCAGTCCTATATTTGTAGAATTTCAAGGGTCTATAAAGTGGTTGTTTTCTTTTTTTAAATTTTTTTATTTTTATTTTATTATTATACTTTAGGTTTTAGGGTACATGTGCACAATGTGCAGGTTTGTTACATATGTATCCATGTGCCATGTTGATTTCCTGCACCCATTAACTCGTCATTTAGCATTAGGTATATCTCCTAATGCTGTCCCTCCCCCCTCCCCCCACCCCACAATAGTCCCCGGAGTGTGATGTTCCCCTTCCTGTGTCCATGAGTTCTTATTTTTCAATTCCCACCTATGAGTGAGAACATGTGGTGTTTGGTTTTTTGTCCTTGCAATAGTTTACTGAGAATGATGTTTTCCAGTTTCATCCACGTCCCTACAAAGGACATGAACTCATCATTTTTTATAGCTGCATAGTATTCCATGGTGTATATGTGCCACATTTTCTTAATCCAGTCTATTGTTGTTGGACATTTGGGTTGGTTCCAAGTCTTTGCTATTGTGAATAGTGCCGCAATAAACATACGTGTGCATGTGTCTTTATAGCAGCATGATTTATAGTCCTTTGGGTATATACCCAATAATGGGATGGCTGGGTCAAATGGTATTTCTAGTTCGAGATCCCTGAGGAATCACCACACTGACTTCCACAATGGTTGAACTAGTTGACAGTCCCACCAACAGTGTAAAAGTGTTCCTATTTCTCCACATCCTCTCCAGCACCTGTTGCTTCCTGATTTTTTAATGATGGCCATTCTAACTGGTGTGAGATGGTATCTCACTGTGGTTTTGATTTGCATTTCTCTGATGGCCAGTGATGATGAGCATTTCTTCATGTGTTTTTTGGCTGCATAAATGTCTTCTTTTGAGAAGTGTCTGTTCATGTCCTTTGCCCACTTGTTGATGGGGTTGTTTGTTTTTTTCTTGTAAATTTGTTTGAGTTCATTATTCAGCTTTAATTTACTGCATTTTGGGGGCTATCAACTATATTACAGTTTCGTGTGGATGTAAAATTGAAAAGTATTTGTGGATAACTTACTGTTCTTGTTTTACTTTTTATGGGGTGAATGTTCTATTTTTTTTACATGCAGTGATTGCATAGTGGTCAAGTAAGGGTTTTTAGGGCATCCATCTCCCAAATAACATTCATTGTACTGATTAACCATTTTCTTGTCATCCTCCCCTCCAAGCCCCTACCCTCACTTTTCCAAGTCTTCATTATCTGTCGTTCTACTCTACATCCATCTGAACACGTTATTTGAGAATCCATTTATGAGTGAGAACATGAGATATTTGTCTGTCTGTGCTTGGCTTGCTTCATTTAAGATGATGACCTTCAGTTCCATCCATGTTCCTGCAAAAGACATGATTTCATTCTTTTATTGACTGAACAGTATTCTATTATGTATATATACCACATTTTCTTTATTCATTCACCTGTTGATGGATGCTTAGGTTGATTCCATATCTTTGCTAACATGAATGGTACCCGAGATAAACATATGAGTTCAGGTATCTTTTTAATATATTGATTACTTTTACTTTGTGTAGATAAGCAGTAGTGAGATGGCTGGGAAAAATGATAGCTCTAAACTTACTCTTGAATGCAAGCTAAAATATATGTATTTAATCAAATTTAGAACATCTTATAGAGTGCATTCTTACCAAAATTTATTAAATGGTTCCTATTTTCTCTGCATTTTGTTATATTCTAGAGCTACACAGATGAATAGGGATTGAACTTGATCAAGGATTTCATAGACAAGTAAAGGAAGAAACATCCATAAAACACAGTCACATACACACACATCTCCAAAATCTTAAAACCTGTAATATCAGATTATAGATGCTTAATTAGAAAAGCTACATGAAGCACAATGGACAGAAGTATTAAGGTTTGCAAGAGGTATCTGGGAAATCCACATAGGGAATATAATTTATCTATAACTAGAGTGGTTACCATTATGCAGGAAGCACCAAAAAAGAGAATGGGGTAGTGAAAAGAACATTTCATGCCAAGGGAGTAGCCTCAACAAAGCTCAGAAGCTAGAGAGTGCATGATTTGTTCCTGAGCAGCGAGTAGTCTTATGTGGTTAAAAATATAAATTTTATCATCTGTAGCAATTTGAAATGAGGATAGAAATTTCATCTTGGTTCATTTGGTAATGTGGCTGAATGTGGAGGCCTCTCTATAGTTTCGCTTTCAAAAATATAGGTTGCTTCTTCTCACCTAGTTCATATATTTTCAGTGTCTTTTCATAAAGTGCTAAACTCTAGCAATTTAGGGCCCCCTTTTTCATGATATTTAAACATAATTTTTACTAAAGTAATATTAGTTATAAGAGTATATATATATATAAAATACATTAGACAACATATATTTACTTATAAATACACTATGTTTATAAAGATACACAGAAATGAATGCATTCAAACTATACAATTTTTTCTTTTTTTGAGATAGTCTCACTCTGTTGCCCAGGCTGGAGTGTAGTAGTGTGATCTTGGCTCACTGCTGCAACCTCTACCTCCCAAGTTCAAACGATTCTTGTGCCTCAGCCTCCCAAGTAGCTGGGATTACCTGCATGTACCACCATGCTCGGCTATTTTTTTTTTATTTTTTTTTATATATTTTTTGTATTTAGTAGAGATGGAGTTTCACCATGTTAGTCAGGCTGATCTCAAACTCCTGACTTCAGGTGATCCACCCACCTCAGCCTCCCAAAGCTCTGGGATTACAGGCATGCACCACCACGCCCAGCCTGAGGCTTTATATTTTATTCTAAGAACATGAAAGATTAAAGAGGTGATGGTGCTGCACTGTAATTTCCAGTGTACTTTACTAAAGGAATATGAATTTCATAAGAGCTGGTCAAAGGAAGTAGGTCCTGACCTAAAGCAAAGAGTCTTGGATCTCCAACCAGTCTATTTTTTATTTACAAGTTCTTCCCCTTCTGCACAGATTTCAAGAAATCATATTCCAAAGATAGCCCTGCTAAGGGTTAGTGGCCTTAATCTGTCAAGAATAACAATCTTCCTCATTTTCTTGTTCATATAGTGTGCCATCAGCCATTTTACTTTCGAAGAATTCCAAGACACGTTGAATTATTTACTTCCGAGCCTAGTATGTGTTTTTATGTCCCCAATTATTTTTGCACAAATTTTAATATGGATAACTTCTCCACCTGTGTCAAGAAAGGAAGTACCTGGCTTTTAATTTTTTTCTAAAAAGTAATTTATTAATTTTCATTTTTTGTGGGTACATAGTAGGTGTATATATTTTTGAGGTAAATGAGATATTTTTATACAGGCATGCATTGCATAATAATCACATCATGGACAACGGGGTATCCATCTGCTTAAGCATTTATCCTTTGTGTTGTAAACCATCCAATTATGCTCTTTTAGTTATTTTAAAATGTACAACTAAATTATCTTGACTATGGTCACCCTGTTGGGATATCAAAAACTACGTATTATTCTTTCACTTGGCCGTTTGTATTGGCTTGCCAGGTGGGAGGAAGGAGAGAAAGGAGAGGAATGGGTCTTAAAACTGTTACTTCTCAGACATCAAAAATAGAATCAGACTTTTATTACTGATTCACCTCAGAGTGATTTTGCAGAAAACTATTATTAATTAACTAAAACAAAGATTTATTGTGAGTATAACACCATATAACCAATACTATAATGTAGCCGCATGTATTTTCATCATGTTAACATTAGAACAATGTACACATTACAAAAAAATAGCCAAAGTAGATACTCTTTCCATTTGGAAAAGTCCTTGTGTTATTTTTCAATTTTTTACTGTGTACTTCAGGGGACTACCATAGAGAAAAGAAGGAAAAAAAAATACTTAGCTGAGGTCAAAACTCTAGCAATTTGAATATGTAGGAGCTTCAGACTAGTTCCACCCAACCTCTACTACTCTACTACTGATACATGCTCTACTACTGATACAATGCTATGGTTGTTTTTGACAATACTGGATATTGTTTTAATCACTGGGTTTCACTCTACTGACTGAGGGGGACCATTCGTAAAAAATCTTGCAGAGGAGCAATACACATTTTGATTTGTTTGCTCTTTATTAATTGTCTTTGTTTTGTGTTTTTGCTGTATTCTGTTTATTTGCCTCTCTCTTTTTCATGGTAAGCATGATACGCTGGTTTAAACCAGCAGGACTAATCCTTTTCATTATAGTATAAGAATATCCAGCTAGGTTACAGATCAATTATGTCTTTTTTGACAGTAGGAGTTTCAAAAATTAAGCAGAGAGTTTTGAGGCAGCGCAGCATTACATTCAAAAAGTGCTGTCTAATTTCCTCCCAGTGATATTTTCATTTAAGAGGAGGTGTAAATCATCCTGTAAGATCTCCATGCTGTCATGGGTATTGCTGTCATTCTCTGACTTCTACTCTATTCCCATTCATCTCCATATACACTTTGGGGTCAAACAAAAAGATTCGCTGGAAATAACACTGATTAAATTGTCAAGAGATACAGCTTGAAGCTAATTCTGCCATGTATTGTTTGTGAGACCTTAAGCAAATCACTTTCCCTCATTAAGTTGGGGTGATCTCATCTGTAACAGACAAAGATTAATAATAGCAATTTCACATGGTTATTCTGAGAATCACATGAAAAACTGGCTTTGACAACATTTTGTAAGTTAAAAAGTGCTATGGGAATTCATTAAAATGTGGGATTTTATTTTAAAGTAAATGGTATTTTCCCTACCTCATTAAGGTTCTGTGGTTTATGTACACTCATATGCTGTTTCTAATAATGTTTGTACACTTACATCATCTAGGAGAAAAATAATTTTAAACTCCCCAAAAAGTAACCACTTAATTCCTCCTGAAGATCTTAAAAAAAAAAAAAAAAAACTGTGATAAACTATTTATCCATCTTTTAAGTGTTCCTTGCTTTAAGGATTGGGCATTACACTTGTAATTCATCAAATGTGAGATAATTTTGGATATTCCCATATTCCACAAACTAGCTTGTATTCCTCTGAACTTCACTTTTATCATTGGTAAAATGGATGGATATACTAACTTGGAGAAAATACATGGCGAATGTAAATGTAACCAGTGCCAGTTTCACAAGTTAAATGGATATTTAGCAGAAATAATGTCATGTAAAACTACAAAATGTGGCAAATTTTCATAACTTAAAGATTCTAGGAGGCATCTTGTATTCAGAACTGTAGATTAATGCTATGTTCTTTCAACCTGGGTCGTCTGTGTTTTCTTATACCATATTTCATACGTTTTAGCTTTTCACATTGGGCTTTTAAAAACGCACATGATAGGGAGAACATTAGGAATACTCTAAACTTGAACACTAAATACCTTCTTGTTTATTCTTCTATACTTCTCTATAATGAAGATCCTAATAGAGGTTAGCAACTTTTATACTGGTATAAACTGAAACAGTAATTCATATCTATGATTAGAGGCAACCTCCCTCAAATCATAGGTTTCAAATCCTCATTCTACCATAAAGATATAAACTGTGCATACTCACTCAATAAGAAATTGATAACCTGAATAATCCTGTATCTATATATCTATCATCTAGCTATCTAAATAATATGAAAGTATAATTTAAAAATCTCCCTGAAAAGAAAGTTTCAGGACCAGGTGATTTTACTAGGAAGTGCCTCCAAACATTTGTGCAAGAATAATAGCAATTCAACACAAATTATTCCCATAATTTGAAGAAAAGTAAATAATTTCAAATTTATCTGAGGACAACATTATTCTAATACCAAACCCAAACCAAAAAAAACTACAATAAAATTACGGAGTAATATTCACCCTGAATGTAAATACAAAAATTATTTACAAGTTATTAGAAAATAGAATTCAGCAATATATAAATAATATATATAATATATTATGACCAAATGGGGAGTACCACGGTAGTTTTTTTCTGAGATACAGCCAACACTACCTTTTCCAAAGTAGTTTAGAAGATTCTGGACAAGATAGATGCTCACTCAAATGTTTTAGCTTGTATTTTATTATTCAGATACTCTTCCACTACTACTGTTTCCATTACAACTTCTTAGATTTCTAATAGTTCATTTTCTTGTTTTGATGCTATGCTGTTTGTTGCACACATTTCTCTTGGCATGTCAATATTCAATGTAGAGTTTTCCCCTTTGTCAAAAATAAGTGACCCTCTTATCATTACTTAATGGTTTCCACATTACATGCTACTCTGATTAGAATATTGTAAATTAAATATTATATTATAAATAAAATATTATAAATCACTTCCATCTTTTAACAAATATTTCTATGGTACATCCTTGAATTGTCTTTTTTAAACATTTATGCAATTAAGTTTAATACACTCCAACAAAAAATTGAATTAGCATATTTACTAAGATATTTTTAAACTGGAAATGTAAAGCTAGAATTCAACGGTGAATTACAAATATTATTGTTCAGAAGCCTACATCTTATTAAATCCTTCCAGATACAAGTTATGAGGAGCAGAGCCTTGTAGGCAGTGGTTGCTCCATCTCACTTATGCCCGACTGGTGAGTTTTATTTTGTAATTTAGTAATATGAAGTCTGTTGTTATCACACTCTAAACCATACCCTCCAACCTGAAATAAATCTGTAAGACAACTGATATCACATTTTACTGACCTTAATGCATTTATATATTTTCACATTTTAACAACTCTTAGCGGGTTGCATTTTACCACCCGAGAATCTTATAATTATTCTCACACGGGGGGGGGTGTTAAGTAGTTATTATTGCCTGCACATGTGTGAAATTGGTCTGAAAAATTTCCATTGGTGTCTTCCGGTAAAATAAAGTAGCAGCATCAAAACTTGCCAGAGCTTAGAAAGTAATCCTGGAGATGACAGTGGAACACTATTTCAGGAAGCAGGGTATATCAATATTCTTGACCACACAAAGGATGATACTGTGTGAAAGGGTGGACATCAATAGCACTGAGTCAGAAAAAAACTAGAAAAGTTGAACTCTGAATATGAAGAAATTTCAGAATATTAAACAATTTTATTTCATACACACGTGAGCAAATGTGCCAACCTTTACTGTCCTGCTTTCCTACCAAATTGGATTTACTGTCTGCTCTTTTCTACCCTTCTTCATGCCCAGGAATGCTGACTTCTGCGATCGCATCACCTGAGCTCTCTTGCTTGGTATCTGTATCAGCCTGTTCTCAAGCTGCTAATAAAGACATACCCGCAACTGGGTAATTTATGAAGAAAAAGGGGTTTAATGGACTTACAGGTCCACATGGCTGTGGAGGCCACACAATCACGGCAGAAGGCAAAGCTGGAGCATATCTTATATGGCCACACGCAAGAGAGAAGTGCCCAGCAAAAGGGGGAAAAATCCCTTAGAAAACCAGCAGATCTTGGCCGGGCGCGGTGGCCCACGCTTGTAATCCCAGCACTTTGGGAGGCTGAGGCGGGCGGATCACGAGGTCAGGAGATTGAGACCACGGTGAAACCCCGTCTCTACTAAAAATACAAAAAATTAGCCAGGCGTGGTGGCGGGCGCCTGTAGTCCCAGCTACTCGGAGAGGCTGAGGCAGGAGAATGGCGTGAACCCGGGAGGTGGGATTGCACCACTGCACTCACCTGGCGACAGACGAGACCCTCTCCCAAAAAAAAAAAAAAACCCAGCAGATCTTGTAAGAACTCACTCCCTATCATGAGAACAGCATGAGGGTAACCGCCTCCATGATTAAATTACCTCCCACCAGGTCCCTCCCATGACATGTGGGAATTATGGGAACTACAATTCAAGATGAGATTTGGGTAGGCACACAGCCAGACCATATCAGTACCTTTTGATTGTATTTGTCCAAAGCTTTCAGATGCCATCAGTAAATCACTCCTATCTATCTCATCATGGACATTCCTCCCTCCAGGGTTCTAGCTTTCTTTGGCCTCTTTCATCATTATTTCTTTCTCTTTTTTTTTTTTTTCATCCCTATGGGTGGAAATACTTTCTAGCTTCTACTGTCTTTGGTATCACTTCATTTCTTGTTTGTACCTTTAGCTATCTCCATAGGTTATTACCAAATCTCTTCATTGGAATAATTTGAGGTAAAATAAATGTTCTGCCAGAATTCTGATTGATACTAGAATACATATTAAACTCATGTTAAGCAATCTGTCAAAGTTTATCTAAAAGAGTTTTTTCAATAAGAGAAAAACAAAGTACCATAAAATCTAACTGCTATAGACATTGTATCATAATTTGCCATTGCTTTTTTAATACAAAATATAATGCTTTATCTATAATTTATGACCCTTGAGATTTGATGAAATATCCTATTTTGATTCCCAAATATTTGACTTTATCTCTCAAATATTTTGCAACTTGGGGTCATAAAAGGGGATGTGTATAATTTATTGCCTCTACTTAATACCTAAAGGAAATTAAACCTTGTAATGAAAGACACATAATCCTGTCTAGATTTTGCCTACCTGATCTTTTTAATAAAACCACATAAACTTGTTCCAGTTAGCCAGCTATATTTTAACATCATTTTTAATTTTTTAGAGCAACTTGTTTTTAATGCTGTGCTTTCCATCCATAACATTTTTTAGTACAGCAAAATCCAGTCAAGTCAATTTATTTGGTCTTTTCTGTACTCACCTTACCCATATTATAAGCCTACTTTTAGTACTTCCAAAAAAGTGCTAAACTACTTCTAAAAAAGATGAAGATTAATCTTAATAAGTGTTGTATGTACTGGTTTAATAATTCCTGCTAACTAATTAGTAAAATCCATGTGCTGCTCCCTTTAATATGGGCTCCTTTGTTGACAGAAGAAAAAGAAATGCAGTTCTCAACTAGGTCTAGAAATGAAAATTAAAAAGCATGGCTTTGAATTTTAGCAGACTGATGCTTACAACAAAGTTCCAACATTTATATAAGCTTGATATTTTTGCTAAGTTATTTTACAGCAATAAATCTCACTCTATGAAGCAAAAATAACTTTTATCTTACAGATAAATTTCTCTTCATTTATAAGAGGGCTCAGCATTAAATAGTATATGCTCAATAAATTTTAACCTTTAATAGTTGCACAGTTGTGAATTTGAATTTTCCATTTACATATTGCAAATCCCACCTCAGCAGTAATTATTAAAGGAACTTATTAATTATGTAAAACTTGCAACCAGCTAACCCTTTGTTTCCTGAAGGCTGATAACCATTTCTTAAATTGGAAATACATATATTCAGTTTACTTAAAACTTCAAATATGTTCTTCAAATTTGTCAATTATTTAAGTCAAGTAACATTTCCTTGATGCTCAAAATATGCATGTAATTAAATAGAAAAGAACATTAAAATAAATAGATGGTTTATAGATATAGATGGACAGATAGGATAGGTAGGTAGGCAGATAGGTAGATGATAAACAAGAAAATAGCACGGAACCTTCATTGGCTGCATTGTAGAATTAGTGAATATTTTATTCTACTCTGTGAGTTAAATTATAGTAAGTATCTTTATTTAGTGATTTTTAAAATATTCATTTATTCTATCTATAGCCAAAGGAGAAGACCAAATTTTGAGTTTCCTAAGACTTGGCACAATCCATCAATCCATTTAATCTTTTTTTTTTTTTTTGAGTCTGAGTTTCTCTTGTTGCCCAGGCTGGTGTGCAGTGGTGCAATCTCGGCTCACTGTAACTTGCGACTCCCGTGTTCAAAAGATTCTCCTGCCTCAGCCTCCCAACTAGCTGGGATTACAGGTGCCCACCGCCAAGCCTGGCTAATTTTTTTATATTTTTAGTAGAGATAGAGTTTCATCATCTTGGCCAGCTGGCCAAGCTGGTCCCAAACTCCTGACCTCAGGTGATCTGCCGGCCTCGGCCTCCCAAAGTGCCGAGATTACAGGCATGAGCCACCATGCCCAGCCCCATTTAATCTTTTAGGCCACCTTGTTTAATGTATGCCAGAGTTGGCAGGGACTATTGTTTTATTCATGTCTCATTTAGTCTAATAACCTTTGCCTTATATCTTAACCCATTTTTTAAACCCATCTCCTTATCTATGATCTATGTTTTCTCCAAATAACTGTAAGGAAAATGAAACATGTTTATGTATTTTTTAAAACCTCCTTTATAAGGGGCTTATTATCTGTAGAAAATTCAGAATTTTCTATTGCATATTATTCAATCTTTGAAAAAACTTTATATTGTTCATTTCAAAGCTATTTACTAATTTGTTTTTAATTATTTTAATATCTATTAACTGAATCTAATTTTAAATTTACTAATTACATTTTTAAACCTATACTCTTCAAATACTTAGGGTCAGCCTTTAGTGCACAACGTGGACTTTAAATATTTCAAGTTAAGATGCATATATACTGAATAAAAAATGGTATACAACCTGTGTTTATAACTACGCAGAATTGTAGATGCATATATAAAAAGACTGGATGAAACAAAAGCGAAAAAAAGTTGATTTGCAATGAGATAAAATATCTACTGATTTTTTTTTATTTTTACTGTTGCTATGATGTCCCTAGAATATTTTTGAATTTAAACTCTATAAATGTAAGTACCCAAAATATACAATACTGTTTTTATACTCCCTAGGGCTTGTCTAATAGGAGATTGTACTAGGCTTAGGATGGAGAATTAAATGGTAAAATCAGTAGGAAACTCATAAGCAATCAGCAAATGATTTTTGGAAACTGCTCACTGGGCTAGGCATAGTGGGGAATATACAATAGTGAAAAAACCATTTCCTTCACTTAACAAGCCTAACTCTTTAAGAAATTATAGACTTTATTACCTTAATGTATTTGCCAATTTTTTTTGCAAATATTTAAGCTCATCTATCACCTATATATTGATTTCCACTGAAACATAAGAAGGATTAATCATAAATACAGCATTGTAACGCTGGTAGACATGGCAGAAACTGTTTTTAGTTTATCTTAGATACAATTCCCAAACCAAAAATAGCTCAGTCTTCTAGTTTTAACACAGTTGCCCCAAAGATAATTTAATAAAAGTTTTTATTTTTGAATTATCCAAATTCACTGAATAGCAAGTTGTTCATTTCTTGGTTTTGAACAGGACACCTTCTACCACAGAGTATGGCTTGAGGCAAAATTTAGTGTCCTTTTATCATTTGTAGTCTTGGATTTGTCTATTTAACACTTCTGTTACTCTATATTTTTGTCTGGATTAATTACAATATAGTACATTAACAAGTTAAATAGAACTGCATAGCTATCTAAGACAGCTTAGATGTTAATGGTGACATTTAAATTTGTGATTTCCAGGAATAGCAGGTTTTATTTTATTCCTGTCATGATCTTTCAAATACAGCACACTATGCCCATAACAGTGTCTGAAGGAAAAGAAAATGCACACTGTTAATTTAACTTTCTAGCTTAGTTTACTACATAGCTGGAAAGCTTCCTGACATTATAGCTATCATTCTTCCTCATGTCAGATTACCTTTTCATACCAGGACAGAGATTGATATCATTCTTTTTAACAGTTTCATAATATTCCATTGTATAGATTTAATGTAATTGATTTCACTGGTCATCTACTGATAAATCGTTGAGTTGTTTCTAGCCATTTGTTGTTATAAATTATGCTGCACAACTTTTTTCTGTGATTTCATGCACTTTCACAATTTTTATCCATAAAATAAATCTCAAGAAGTAGATGTGTATGTGCATTTTAAAATTTAAAAGATATTATTTGTACTCTAAAAAGTTGAAGTAATATATGATTGTACATGTTTTTCCATTCCTTTATTAATAGTAGGCAATATCAAGCACTGTTCTTTCTGTCAATTTGACAGCTGGAAAGATTGGTCTTGAGATATATTTTATTAAATAGTTGTGAACTTTGTTTGAAGACTCCAACTAAGAGCCCTGTATTCACATTTACTTTTGTTGCAATCTCTCAAATTGGCTATTGTTAGCAGAGAATTTGGCAACTTAGTGTGAAATAATATGCTTTCATATTACTGTAGGGATCTCATGAATATCATCCATTGTTCCCTTAATAAAAATTCTACAAGAAATCAAACTGTACAGTACTCATATCTTCTGTAAAATCCAGCATATTCCAAGGAAAACTGACAATAGGCCCGCTGCTGGCTTCTGGGATATAAATTCTAAATGCTTAGAATATCCTGCCTGATAAGAAAATCTGCTGTATTTAAAATGAATCTGTGGTTCTGTATAAGTGAAGCCTTAAGCCATCATACACCAGTTTGACCAAAAAAGTTTATCTGAACAGTGACAAGTATGGTGAATACTTGTTTTTGCTGGGATGGGAGTGGTTGCAGAGGAGGCTGGAGTCGGAGTGGCTGAGTCATGCAGCATTGCAAGCCTACATGACTGACCCCCATTAGAAACCAGACATCAAGGCTTAGAAGAGCTTTTCTGTTTGGCAACACTTAGCATGTGTTTTTATACATCATTTTTAGGAGAACTGAGCATGCCCATTTGTGACTCTACTGTGAGGAGACACCTGGAAGCTTAAGCCTAGTTCCTCCTGGACATGCGTATATACATTAGGTATATCTCCCAATGCTGTCCCTCCTCCCTACCTCAACCCCACAACAGTCCCCGGTGTGTGATGTTCCCCTTCCTGTGTCCATCTGTTCTCATTCAATTCCCACCTATGAGTGAGAACATGTAGTGTTTGGTTTTTTGTCCTTGTGATAGTTTGTTGAGAATGATGGTTTCCAGTTTCATCCATGTCCCTACAAAGGACATGAACTCATCATTTTTTATGGCTGCGTAGCATTCCATGGTGTATATGTGCCACATTTTCTTAATCCAGTCTATCGTTGTTGGACATTTGGATTGGTTCCAAGTCTTTGCTATTGTGAATAGTGCCACAATAAACACACGTGTGCATGTGTCTTTATAGGAGCATGATTTATAGTCCTTTGGGTATATACCCAGTAATGGGATGGCTAGGTCAAATAGTATTTCTAGTTCTAGATCCCTGAGGAATAGCCACACTGCCTTCCACAATGGTTGAACTAGTTGACAATCCCACCAACAGTGTAAAAGTGTTCCTATTTCTCCACATCCTCTCCAGCACCTGTTGTTTCCTGATTTTTTTTAATGATCGCCATTCTAATTGGTATGAGATGCTATCTCATTGTGGTTTTGATTTGCATTTCTCTGATGGCCAGTGATGATGAGCATTTTTTCATGTGTTTTTTGGCTGCATAAATGTCTTGTTTTGAGAAGTGTCTGTTCATGTCCTTTGCCCACTTTTTGATGGGGTTGTTTGTTTTTTTTCTTGTAAATTTGTTTGAGTTCTTTGTAGATTCTGTACATTAGCCTTTGCCAGATGAGGAGGTTGCGAAAATGTTCTCCCATTTTGTAGGTTGGCTGTTCACTCTGATGGTAGTTTCTTTGGCTGTGCAGAAGCTCTTTAGTTTAATTAGACCCCACTTGTCAATTTTGGCTTTTGTTGTCATTGCTTTTGGTGTTTTAGACATGAAGTCCTTGCCCATGACTATGTCCTGAATGGTATTGCCTAGGTTTTCTTCTAGGGTTTTTATGGTTTTATGTCTAATATGTAAGTCTTTAATCCATCTTGAATTAATTTTTGTATAAGGTGTAAGGAAGGGATCCAGTTTCAGCTTTCTACATATGGCTAGCCAGTTTTCCCAGCACCATTTATTAAATAGGGAATCCTTTTCCCATGTCTTGTTTTTGTCAGGTTTGTCAAAGATCAGATGGTTGTAGATATGCGGCATTATTTCTGAGGGCTCTGTTCTGTTCCATTGATCTATGTCTCTGTTTTGGTACCAGTACCATGCTGTTTTGGTTACTGTAGACTTGTAATATAGTTCGAAGTCAGGTAGCATGATGCCTCCAGCTTTGTTCTTTTGGCTTAGGATTGACATGGCAATGGAGGCTCTTTTTCGGTTCCATATGAACTTTAGTTTTTCCAATTCTGTGAAGAAAGTCATTGGTAGCTTGATGGGGATGGCATTGAATCTATAAATTACCTTGGGCAGTATGGCCATTTTCACAATATTGATTCTTCCAACCCATGAGCATGGAATGTTCTTCCATTTGTTTGTATCCTCTTTTATTTCATTGAGCAGTGGTTTGTAGTTCTCCTTGAAGAGGTCCTTCACATCCCTTGTAAGTTGGATTCCTAGGTATTTTATTCTCTTTGAAGCAACTGTCATTGGGAGTTCACTCATGATTTGGCTCTCTGTCTGTTATTGATGTATAAGAATGCTTGTGATTTTTGTACATTGATTTTGTATCCTGAGACTTTGCTGAAGTTGCTTATCAGCTTAAGGAGATTTTGGGCTGAGACAATGGGGTTTTCTAGATATACAATCATGTCATCTGCAAACAGAGACAATTTGATTTCCTCTTTTCCTAATTGAATAATCTTTATTTCCTTCTCCTGCCTGATTGCCCTGGCCAGAACTTCCAACAGTATGTTGAATAGGAGTGGTGAGAGAGGGCATCCCTGTCTTGTGCCAGTTTTCAAAGGGAATGCTTCCAGTTTTTGCTCATTCAGTATGATATTGGCTGTGGGTTTGTCATAAATAGCTCTTATTATTTTGAGATACGTCCCATCAATACCTAATTTATTGAGAGTTTTTAGCATGAAGTGTTGTTGAATTTTGTCAAAGGTCTTTTCTGCATCTATTGAGATAATCATGTGGTTTTTGTCTTTGGTTCTGTTTATATGCTGGATTACATTGATTGATTTGCATATGTTGAACCAGCCTTGCATCCCAGGGATGAAGCCCACTTGATCATGATGGATAAGCTTTTTGATGTGCTGCTGGATTCGGTTTGCCAGTATTTTATTGAGGATTTTTGCATCAATGTTCATCAAGGATATTGGTCTACAATTCTCTTTTTTTGGTTTTGTCTCTGCCAGGCTTTGGTATCAGGATGATGCTGGCCTCATAAAAATGTGTTAGGGAGGATTCCCTCTTTTTCTATTGATTGGAATAGTTTCAGAAGGAATGGTACCAGTTCCTCCTTGTACCTCTGGTAGAATTCGGCAGTGAATCCATCAGGTCCTGGACTCTTTTTGGTTGGTAAGCTATTGATTATTGCCACAATTTCAGAGCCTGTTATTGGTCTATTCAGAGATTCAACTTCTTCCTGGTTTAGTCTTGGGAGGGTGTATGTGTCCAGGAATTTATCCATTTCTTCTCGATTTTCTAGTTTATTTGTGTAGAGGTGTTTGTTGTATTCTGTGATGGTAGATTGTATTTCTGTGGGATCGATGTTGATATCCCCTTTATCATTTTTTATTGCGTCTATTTGATTCTTCTCTCTTTTCTTCTTTATCTTGCTAGCAGTCTATCAATTTTGTTGATCTTTTCGAAAAACCAGCTCCTGGATTCATTAATTTTTTGAAGGATTTTTGTGTCTCTATTTCCTTCAGTTCTGCTCTGATTTTAGTTATTTCTTGCCTTCTGCTAGGTTTTGAATATGTTTGCTCTTGCTTTTCTAGTTCTTTTAATTGTGATGTTAGGGTGTCAATTTTGGATCTTTCCTGCATTTTCTTGTGGGCATTTAGTGCTATAAATTTCCCTCTACACACTGCTTTGACCATGTCCCAGAGATTCTGGTATGTTGTTTCTTTGTTCTCATTGGTTACAAAGAACATCTTTATTTCTACCTTCATTTTGTTAAGTACCCAGTAGTCATTCAGGAGCAGGTTGTTCAGTTTCCATGTAGTTGAGCAGTTTTGAGTGAGTTTCTTAATCCTGAGTTCTAGTTTCATTGCACTGTGGTCTGAGAGACAGTTTGTTACAATTTCTGTTCTTTTACATTTGTTGAGGAGAGCTTTACTTCCAACTATGTGGTCAATTTTGGTATAGGTGTGGTGTGGTGCTGAAAAAAATTTATATTCTGTTGATTTGGGGTGGAGAGTTCTGTAGATGTCTATTAGGTCCACTTTGTGCAGAGCTGAGTTCAATTCCTGGATATCCTTGTTAACTTTCTGTCTCCTTGATCTGTCTAATATTGACAGTGGGGTGTTAAAGTCTCTCATTATTATTGTGTGGGAGTCTAAGTCTCTTTGTGGGTCACTCAGGACTTGCTTTATGAATCTGGGTGCTCCTGTATTAGGTACATATATATTTAGGATAGTTAGCTCTTCTTGTTGAATTGATCCCTTTACCATTATGTAATGGCCTTCTTTGTCTCTTTTGAACTTTGTTGGTTTAAAGTCTATTTTATAAGAGACTAGGATTGCAACCCCTGCCTTTTTTTGTTTTCCATTTGTTTGGTAGATCTTCCTGCATCCCTTTATTTTGAGTCTATGTGTGTCTCTGCACATGAGCTGGGTTTCCTGAATACACCACACTGATGGATCTTGATTCCTTATCCAATTTGCCAGTCTGTGTCTTTTAATTGGATCATTTAGCCCATTTACATTTAAAGTTAATATTGTTATGTGTGAATTTGATCCTGTCATTATGATGTTAGCTGGTTATTTTGCTCATTAGTTGATGCATTTTCTTCCCAGCCTCGACGGTCTTTACAATTTGGCATTCTTTTTCCAGTGGCCTGTACTGGTTGTTCCTTTCCATGTTTAGTGCTTCCTTTAGGAGCTCTTTTAGGGCAGGCCTGCTGGTGACAAAATCTCTCAGCCTTTGCTTGTCTGTAAAGGATTTTATTTCTCCTTCACTTATGAAGCTTAGTTTGGCTGGATATGAAATTCTGGATTGAAAATTCTTTTCTTTAAGAATGTTGAATATCGGCCCCCACTCTCTTCTGGCTTGTAGAGTTTCTGCCGAGAGATCAGCTGTTAGTCTGATGGGCTTCCTTTTGTGGGTAACTTGACCTTTCTGTCTGGCTGCCCTTAACATTTTTTCCTTCATTTCAACTTTGGTGAATCTGACAATTATGTATCTTAGAGTTGCTCTTCTCGAGGAGTATCTTTGTATCATTCTCTGTATTTCCTGAATCTGAATGTTGGCCTGCCTTGCTAGATTGGGGAAGTTCTCCTGGATAATATCTTGCAGAGTGTTTTCCAACTTGGTTCCATTCTCCCAGTGACTTTCAGTTACAGCAATCAGACTTAGGTTTGGTCTTTTCACATAGTCCCATATTTCTTGGAGGCTTTGTTCATTTCTTTGTATTCTTTTTTCTCTAAACTTCCCTTCTCGCTTCATTTCATTCATTTCATCTTCCATCACTGATAACCGTTCTTCCAGTTGATCACATCGGCTACTGAGGCTTCTGCATTCTTCATATAGTTCTCAAAACTTGGCTTTCAGCTCCATCAGCTCCTTTAAGCACTTCTTTGCATTGGTTGTTTTAGTTATCCATTCATCTATTTTTTTTTCTAAGTTTTTAACTTCTTTACCATTGGTTTGAATTTCCTTCTTTAGCTCGGAATAGTTTGATCATCTGAAGCCTTCTTCTCTCAACTCTTCAAAGTCATTCTCTGTCCAGCTTTGTTCCATTGCTGGTGAGGAACTGCATTCCTTTGGAGGAGGAGAGGTGCTCTGCTTTTTAGAGTTTCCAGCTTTTCTGCTCTGTTTCTCCCCATCTTTGTAGTTTTTTCTACTTTTGGTCTTTGATGATGGTGATGTACAGGTGGGTTTTTGGTGTGGGTGTCCTTTCTGTTTGTTAGTTTTCCTTCTAACAGACAGGACTCTCAGCTGCAGGTCTGTTGGAGTTTACTAGAGGTCCACTCCAGATCCTGTTTGGTTGGGTGTCAGCAGCGGTGGCTGCAGAACAGCGGATTTTCATGAACCGCAAATTCAGCTGTCTGATCGTTCCTCTGGAAGTTTCGTCTCAGAGGCGTACCTGGCCGAGTGAGGTGTCAGTCTGTCCCTACTGGGGGGTGCCTCCCAGTTAGGCTGCTCGGGGGTCAGGGACCCACTTTAGGAGGCAGTCTGTCCATTCTCAGATCTCCAACTGCCTGCTGGGAGAACCACTACTCTCCTCAAAGCTGTCAGATGGGGACATTTAAGTCTGCAGAGGTTACTGCTGACTTTTTGTTTGTCTGTTCCCTGCCCCCAGAGGTGGAGGCTACAGAGGCAGGCAGGCCTCCTTGAGCTGTGGTGGGCTCCACCCAGCTGGAGCTTCCTGGCTGCTTTGTTTACCTAAGCAAGCCTGGGCAATGGCGGGTGCCCCTCCCCCAGCCTGGCTGCCGCCTTGCACTTTGATCTCAGAGTGCTGTGCTAGCAATCAGTGAGACTCTGTGGGTGTAGAACCCTCCAAGCCAGGTGCGGGACACAATCTCCTGGTGTGCCGTTTTCCAAGCCCATTGGAGAAGCACAGTATTAGTGTGGGAGTGACCAGATTTTCCAGGTGCCATCTGTCATCCCTTTCTTTGACTATAAAAGGGAACTCCCTGACCCCTTGTGCTTCCCAAGTGAGGCAATGCCTCACCCTGCTTTGGCTCATGCACGGTGTGCTGCACCGACTGTCCTGCACCCACTGTTTGGCACTCCCTAGTTAGGTGAACCAAGTACCTCAGCTGAAAATGCAGAAATCACCTGTCTTCTGCATCGCTCACGCTGGGAGCTGTAGACGGGAGCTCTTCCTATTTGGCCATCTTGGCTCCACCCCCTCATCCATACTTTTAAGGGTATATGTTATGGGGTAAAATTCAAGCATGTATTTTGTAGCATTTCATCAGGTAAACGTTAAGTTCACTTTTAAGTATGTGAGTCTATGATTTTATGTATCAACAATAAAGGATGTTTTTCATGTAATGTTTTTTGTCAGGTGAATTCATTCTAATGGTCAATACAGGCTTTGTAGATACATTGACCAGTGTTCTAGCAGTCATTAACTGTGTGATCTTGGAATAATTAATATACCTATATCCAAGAATCTTCATCAATAAAATGTGATAATAATAGTATGTATCTTTTAGAATTTCCAGTGCATTTAGTAAGATAATAAATACAATAAAGTAAAATGACTACTACAATGTCTGACATGTAATTAGGTCTCAAAAAACGTATTGATTTTCTTATAGAATTGAAAAGCAGGTTTATAAGACCAAAGAAATTCTAAAAAATATCTCTGTCATCATACAGTTATGATTCCTGTGATATTGAATATAATTACTTGTAGCAATATTATTTCAAAGGCATATTCCTATATTTGTCCTATACATATTTTTTCTTACTTTAGTCAAGTTCTATATAATGTAGAGCTTATGGTATGTATGAAAAAATATTTTACTTTTATAGTAAAAATTTATGTTTTCCCAACTATTTATAATATTGAAAATACTGAGATTACTTTTATGTAGTCTGGATATGGTTTAAAATATTTCTAATGAACACTAGCCTATAGGAAGATGAATAATAATTTGCATGACTTTTTTTTTTTTTTTAAGAGATACTGTCTCACTTTTTTGGCTTAGCTGGAGGGCTCACTTCAGCCTCAAACTCCTGGGCTCAAGCTATCATCCTGCCTCAGCCTCCCAAGTAGCTAGGACCAGAAGTGTATGTCACTACACAGACTAGCTCTCCCTTCCTTCCTTCTTTCCTTCCTTCCTTCCACCCTCCCTTACTTCCTTTTTTCTTTCCCTTTTCTTTTCTCTTCTTTCCTTCCCTCCCTCCCTTCCTTCCATCCTCCCTCCCTTTTTCTTTCTTTCCTTCTTTCTTTCTTTCTCTTTCTTTCTTTCTTTCTTTCTTTCTTTCTTTCTTTTACTTTCTTTCTTTTCTTTTTCTTTCTTACTCTTTCTTTCTTGCTTTCCTCTCTTTCTCTCTTTCTTTCTTTCAATTGAGACAAGGTCTCACTATGTTGCCCAGGTTGGTCTCAAACTCCTGGTCTCATTTGATCTTCCTACTTGAGCCTCCCAAAGTGCTGGGGTTATAGGCATGAGTCACCAAGCCAAGCCCTAAGTCATTTTTTAAGTTGTAGAAACTAATTTACAGACGAAGAGAAAAATTATATGAATAAGCTGTACTCAAAGAAACTTTTATTTTTAATGGCTTCATTGTTGTCTTCATGAGTTGATGGCTGTACTGTGAAGGAAAAGTTTCTAAGCATATTCTCTGAGCACATACTACTCTCAATAAATACTTCTATCAGAAACATTGTTTCAGTGAAAATAAGACATTAAAATTTACTCTGAAATTACTATGCATAACCTCTAGGTGGTTTTTTTGCTTAGTCTTCCCAAAATTGATTATTTGAGGAAAGCAAACAATGTACAAAGTTTAGAAAAATTAAGTATGATATCTTTTTAAATTGCTCTTGTTAGTAGGAACTGTGGTAAAACTTTCAAATAAATTTTAATCAGCCTTTAAAGATAGGTGTTTAATGCAGGTAATACATACTAATATAATTTAATGTATTTAAGTCTTTAGCTACCAATATATTCTGGCATGTTTGAGTTCTACAAAGGAAAAATAATTTTGTTAAATGATGTTGAAAATTAGTTCATTTTAGTGATAATAAAATAGCTTATAAAATTTAAAATATATGAGTAAAAGCAAAAATATGCTTCATGTGCACTCAAATGCCTTCCTTAATTAAATTAAGCAAATAAAAATTAAGTGAAAGGTATTTTAAAATATAAATTATGTTAGTAACATGAACTTTAAGGATCTAAAATTGTTGCTTCTATTCTTTGGAAATAGTATTATTTTTTCAATCAACATAATCCTAGGCCATAAAAATGTATATATGAATAATAGTTGCTTCAAGTTTGTTGGTTTTTACCCCTTCAAAAACTATTAGGTTGGTACAAAAGCAACTGTGGTTTTTGCTATTACTTTTAAATGGCAAAAATCACAATATTTTTACTAACCATAAAAGGGCACACTAATGATTTAGTAGTTTAGTATAAGGCCAGGTGTAACTGACTCAAGTGCAGCTGCTTGTTGCTTGGAAGCCACAACAGAAGAGATGTGCGGTGAAAGATAAGCAACTTCATTCAAATGTTAGCAGTTGAGAAATGGCCAGGCTCGTGTCAGTAAGAGACCGTTCCAAACATTAGGCTGGGAAGGCGGGCTTAAAAAAGGGAACTTGAAATGGGAGGCAGGCAGGAGCAGTGCTGGGTACAGGGTCTGTGTGTCTTCTTTCCGTGGCTATCTTGACTCATGGTCCATCCAGAGTGTGGGCTGGCATCATCTTAACAATGACCAGGTTGTAGACTAACTGCTTTGACGTAATCCCTTGAATTTTGCAGCTGGGTCTCCATGTCTGGTTTGTTTCAAAATTAGCCCCTTGAATTTCTAAGCAAGCCCATAATTAGATAAGCAAGCAGAGTGCACAGGAGCGCCTGGTGGGAAAGGAGGGAAACAAAGGGCTTTTAAGAATGTTTCATGGGTAAAAGCAAGAAAGGGATAAAAAGTTTCCAAATGAATTTTGAATCTAAGCTACTTTGTTACACAGGGACTATCACACATTAGTTTCAATATGTAGGGAAACAAAATGACAGAATAATGAGGTACCATGGAGATCACATTAACTCTAAATACTTATAAAAAATGTAATTGATTATTAAGAACTAATGCTCTGGTAAGAGTTTGAAGACACTAATAGGAAGTGATTTGAAATGATTTTATTTCTCAATTTCATATATATTTTATAGGTTCTCCTAACAATAAAATGCTAGAAAGCTTAAATTATAAAGTGGCATTGTGATTAAACAAAGCCTGAAAAAAAATTATACTGCTGTCTTAACTTTTGAAAAATGTTTTTAGTATATTAATACAGTCATAGATCAGTTAATGACAAGTTTACATTCTGTGAAATGCATTGTTAGGCAATTTCATCATTATGCAAACATCATAGAATTATATTTGCACAAACCTCAGTATTAAAGCCTACTACACATCTAGGCTATATGGTATAGCCTATTGCTCCTAGGCTACAAACCTATAAGGCATATTACTGTATTGAATACTGTAGGAAATTACGACAAAATAATATTTGTGTATTTAAACATATGTCAACATAGAAAAGGTACAGTTAAAATATGACATAATAAGGCAAAAAAAAGGTACACCTGTATAGCTTATCATGAATGGAGCTTGCAAAAGTAAAAGTTGCTTTGGGTGAGTCAATGAGTAACAAGTGAATATAAAGGCCTAGAGTATTACTGGACAGTAGTAGATTTTATAAACTCTGTATACTTAGGCTGCATTATATTTAACAATTGTTTTCTTTAACAATAATATTAGCTTACTGTGACTTTTTTACTTTTTAAACTATTTCATTGGCTTTAACTTTTTGGCTCTTTTATAATAACATTTACCTTAATACACAAATACCTTGTACACCTGCACAAAATTATTTTCTTTCTTTATATTCTATGTATTTTTTTCTATTTCTAATTGTTTTTACGTTAATTTTGTTGTTGTTGTTGTTAAAAACTAAGACATGGGCTGGGTGCGGTGGCTCACGCCTGTAATCCTAGCACTTTGGGAGGCCAAGGCAGGTGGATCACGAGGTCAGGAGATCGAGACCATCCTGGCTAACGCGGTGAAACCCCATCTCTATTAAAAAAACACACAAAAAATTAGCCAGGCGTGGTGGCAGGCGCCTGTAGTCCCAGCTACTCGGGAGGCTGAGGCAAGAGAATGGTGTGAATCCTGGAGGCGGAGCTTGCAGTGACTGCGCCACTGCACCCCAGCCTGGGTGACGGAGCAAGGCTCCGTCTCAAAAAAAAAAAAAAAAAAAAAAAAAAGACACGACACATACGTAAGCCTAGACCTCCACAGGATCCTAATAATCAAAATCACTGTCTTCTGCCTCCACATCCTGCCTTACTGGAGGTCTTCAGGGGCAATAACACACATGGAGCTGTCACTGCCTATGATAATAACAACTTTATCTGTAATGCCTCCTGAAGGACCTGAGGTTGTTTTACAGTTACTCCTTTTTTTGTAATAAGTTGATAAAGTGCACTCTAAAATAACAAAAGGTATACTATAGTAAATACATAAACCAGTGGCATAATCATTTATTAACATTATCAAGTATTATGTACTATATATAATTGTATGTGTTATACTTTCATATAACTGGTTAGGTTTGTTATACCAGTATCACCACAAATACATTAATAATGCCTGGGGCTATGACATTATGATGACTACAATGTCACTAGGCAATTGGAGTTTTTTAGCTCCATTACAACTTTTTGAGGCTATCATCATATATGCAGTCCATCGTTGACAAACGTTTTTATGTGAAGTTTGACTATATTATTATTTTAAGATAAATCATACTGAGAGGTGACATCAACAAGGTGGCAGTGTAGAAGATCTTCTGTCATAACTCCCCCTCCCACCACAAAAATAAACTAGCAATTATTTAGAGATAAGAATCCAACCCTGAATCTGTTAGAACTCAGAGGAGAAGCAGAAACTCCCCTGGACCCACAAAAACAAGCCATGACCAATAAGAGAAACTGTCACTTTGGACCGTGCTACCCTTCTCCTAAACCAGCATAATCCAACTGACTAAGAATTTCCCTAGACCCATGGTTTCAGAGGTGATAAGAGGAAATTGTGGATGGACATTCAACTATTCCACCACTATGGAGATCTTTGTAGGAAACAAGCTCTAGTCCTGTCCCATGGGAAACATTGGAATTGCCAGAAGGGCTGAACGATCTGGAGTGAATTGGAGATAAACAGTTGGTGTGCTGATGGCAGTGATTGTTGAATGGATCTTGGCAGCTGTTCTGGTTCCAAATCATTGAAATGCCACACAGAGGACACTAGCACACACCACAGTGCTGCAGGGGGCATAACCTGTGAGAAGGACCAAATCCCTGGCTTGAGTTTCCACAAATCCTAGGAGTTTACATGGAGCCTTCTCCTGACCTGGAAGCAATTAAAAAGTTGATGATTAAGTTCTGATGCCTACTTAGTTTTCTCCAGGCCCTAGAATGATCTCAAGTCTGTGTTTCATTTCCTGTGCAACACTTAAGTTCCAGTGCTTGCAGTGAGTCTTCTCTGGACTGGGAAACAAGACCAAGGTAGCAAGTTAGTTCCAGTGCAGTGCTTTAGTTCTGGTGCTCACTGTAAGTCCTCCTCACAATGAGTAGCATTAGTGGGTCAGAAGTTAAGTTTCAATTTTAAGTAGTAAATATCTAATACCACTGAAGAACACCTGCAAAAACTGAAAATGGTGGCTGTCTTCTCAAATGCACAGGCATCAATGTAAAGATACAAGGATTGTGACATATGGCACCATCACAAAACATTAAAAAAAAAAAAAATCCAACAAAAGACCTAGAAGAATTAAGACTTGTGAAATGTCTGAAGAAGAATTTAGAAAAATCATTTTAAAGAAGTACAGGTTATCAACACAAAACCCAGATAGAAAAATCAAATAAAATTTGGAAAACAATTTAAGAATCAAATGAGGAATTTGACAAATAAATAGAAACAATTTTCAAGGAAAAAATACTATATAGAAATCTTATAAATAAAGAATACAATAACTAAACTGAAACATTCATTAGTACACTTCAACAGCAGATTTGAACAGATGGAGGAAAGAATCAGCAAGCTCCTAAATACAAAACATATGAAATTATCCAATCAAAGGAGAAAAAAAAGACTAGAGAAGTCCTAGATTCAGAGATTATGGAATGCCATCGGGCAAGCCAGCATCCTCATAATAGAACTGCTCACAGAAGACAAGAGAGAAAAAGGTCTGTAAAGCATATTTGAGGAAAAGATGGCTAAAAATGTGCCAAATCTAGAGAAATATGACAGCATCCAGGTACCGAAAGATCAATAGGTCGCCAAAAATCCAATCCAAAGAGAAATTCACCAAGGCACATTATTATCAAATTATCAGAACTCAGTGATGAAAAAATACTGAAAGTAGCAAGATAAAACAACACGTAGCATTCATTGTAGCTCTAGTGCATCTTTCAGTGGATTTTCTACCAGAAATCCTACAGCTAGGAGGGAGTGAAATAATATATTCAAAGTGCTGAAGGAAAAATTAAAATGCCAGCCAACAATACTGTACCCAGGAAAACTGTCGTTGAAACAAAAAGAAAGATAAAGACTTTCCCACATAAACAAAAGCCGAGGAAATTCATAAACACTAGACCAGACCTGTCTTCTGTGAAATGCTACAAGGAATTTCTCTAATCTGAAATAAAAGGGTCGTATCCTGTAACAAGAAAACATCCAAAGTTATAAACTCCACTGGTAAAGGTAAATATACAAAAAATTCAAAATACTCATAGTATAGTGGTGTGTGTAACCACCTGCATCTTTAGTATGAAGACTAAAAGACCAAACTACTAAAGAAAATAACTACAACAGTTGATCAAGAGGCGATATAAATGTACACTGAGACTTCAAAAAGTCAAAATGTGTGGGAAAATGTGTTAAAGTGTATTATGATTTTCATTAAAGAGCTGAGCTAGCTTTGTAACTAAAATGAATAAGCCACTTTCTTCAATTTTTGTGAGAAATCAGATGAGATTTCAATAAAGGAAAGTATTATCTTACACAAATAAGTGATTCATCTTATTTACACAATGGATTACTGGCACTAAAATTAAAGATTTATGTGACTTTTATTGAATTAAATTAATTATACAGTATAAAATTCTCTAAATTTCCCCTTAGATTCACTGTATATGTCTAATGCACACAAGAGAAATATCTGAAAACATAAGCATTTATGTAGATTCTATTGAAATTTGTGCTGTCTGCTTAATTAAAGAAAAGCTTAATTATATGAAGGTAAACAAATTAACAGCATATGCCTCAGCTTCTCCTGGGAACACAGAAATAGTTACTCTGTCACTTTTTAAGTGCTTGCTATAATTAAAAGTTTTTTCACTGCACATATATTTATTTGAAAAAATTGACTTTTCAAAGGTTATCTTCTTCAGTAGAATGGAGAAAACCTGACCATAAATACTGCTAAATGTTTCTGATCATAAACATTGCAAAATAAAGAGAATAGCAAATGAATTGCAACATTGCACTCTTGTAAAGGGTTGTCACATTTTTTAAATTGGTAATATGGAAAAATCCTAGTGTTCCCATTTTTGTGGATCATGTAAAAATATGACACAGTGATTATCATTAATAATTTATTGTGTATTTAAAATTTGCTAAAAAAACTTGTTTTCAACCAACAAAAAATTATATGAGGTGACAGATGTTACTTAAGTAACAACCAACAAAAAATTATAAGTATATGAGGTGACAGATGTGATTTAACCATTTCACAGTGTATACACATGTCAAAATATCACATAATTTTTATTTTTAACTTTAATATAAAATAAAAATATGTAAAAAATTGGAGATGATCTGTGACATGATTTCACCTATTTACTTTGTCTAATAAATGAGTTAACTGAGGCTCCTCTCTACTAATGAAACCTGCAAGTTAAAGGAATTATAGCAATAAACCCCGAATTATTTCCCATTGAACATTCTATTATGCCATGTACCCTACTTTCTGAAAATGTTTATTACATTTTAAGGTACATCTAAAATATGTACTATTCTATGTCATTGAAATGTAATGATATATTGTTTTAGATGATTTGGGTTTGTTCAAATCAGAAATAAATTCAATTAAATATAAACGTAATTAACAGAGGAAACAATGCCAAATATTTTTATCATGCCATTCTTTCCTAAAACTATAAAATTTCTTTGAAAATCATATCAGTAAGATTAACAAAAATAGACATAATACAGAGAGTTTTAAAAGATATGATTGGCTGGGTGCGGTGGCTCATGCCTGAAATCCCAGCACTTTGGGAGATCAAAGCGGGCAGATCACGAGGTCCAGAGATCGAGACCATCCTGGCTAACACAGTGAAACTCCGTCTCTACTAAAAATAAAAAAGACAATTCACCCGGCATGGTGGCGGGCGCCTGTAGTCCCAGCTACTCAGGAGGCTGAGGCAGGAGAATGGCGTGAACCCGGGAGGCGGAGCTTGCAGTGAGCCGAGATTGCACCACTGCACTCCAGCCTGCATGACAGAGCAAGACTCTTTCTAAAAAAATAAATAAAAATAATAAATAAAAATGAAGTAGGCAAGTAGGCAAAATAATAGTTCTTCCAAAATGCTCACATGCTGATATTCAGAGTTGATGAATATGATATTTTACGTGGCAAAGGGGGATTATGGTTGCAGTTAGAATTAGGTTGCTAATCAGCAGATTTTAAAAAGGACATCAAGGAAACCGGCTTTCTTGTGAACACTTGGGGTTGTCAGTCTACTTTTCCCTCATGACTAATATACAAAACATTTTAAATGTGATTTAGCTTTCTCTTGATTTAAACCCTCAATAATAATAATAAAAAAACAGGATTTAGCTTTTATCTTTAATGGCAAATAAACCTCAAGTAGACACATGTCTATAGATTTTCTTCTTAGCCAGTATGTCAAATTCTTATAAAAGTACTGTGGACACATATGTAATCCTTAAATTCTACCATAAAAACAATGTTTATGGCAGAAAACTTTCGACACTTTGTAAAATAAAAGTTGATATTTGTGTAGATGTTACCACATAGATAAATTAAGAATAATTTAACATCAAAATCACATATGTTGGATACATTTCACAATGCCAAACAGTTATATAAGTTCATTGCTATGTATTTATTGTCTGAAAAACAAATGATTGACTGTCATTGAAATAAAATTCTCATCCTGAGTAAAAGAACTAGGTAGTTCACTCGATCATAGTTTTATAATCTATATCAGAAAGATGTATTTATGTTTACTATGTATTTCGCAGTGGAAATCCTGCTGTATAATTTCTTAAGAGTATTGATATAAATAAGTAACTTTATAGTAATGAAGTATAATAACATAATGAAACATTGTATGTGGGTGTCTATGTGTATGTATTATATATCATATTACATACAATAACTGGCAATGATGGTTAAATGTTGAGCACTTATAATATGTCTTATAGGTTCAGAAATTATGTAATGTTTGCTAGAAAAAAATATAACTTACATGGCTTATGTCGTGTTATGCTATGTTAAATCATTATAAGCAATCTTTTCAAAAATTTAGACAACTTTTATAAGACAAATACGTTTCCTTAAAAAGTTAATTTACCTAAATTAACACAGTAATTAATATAAAATATAAATAAAACCATATTAATTAAATAAAGTTCATAATAAAATGTCTTTCCATAAATAAAATTCTAGGCCCAAATAACTGCCTCAGTTAATTCTACCAAATATTTAAAGAATAAATAATAATGTTCTATCCAAATTCTTTCAGAAAATTGACAAGAGAGAGTAACCCCCCATTGTATTTATGCAGCTGTATGACCCTGATATTGAAACCTGACACATATCATATTTAAAAAATTAAACCAATCATAAGAATGGATGCAAACTGACTACAACAACTATAGGATAAACAGAATATCATAACCAAGTAGGCTTTTTAAAATCAGGAATGAATGACTTAATTAACATTCAAAAACAATTAATTATAAAAAACCTGACATTAATAGAAAAAATAGAAATCCAAACCATTTCAATAAGAATTTGACAAAATTTATTACCATTTCATAATTAAATTTAGGACCAGAAGAGAATTTCTTCAAACTGATAAAGGACAGCTTGCAAAAAAACAAAACAAAACGACAATACAGGATCTTAACAATTAATATGAAGTACAGATTCAACAGAGTGTCGGTATTCCAAGATGATAATTTGAAGAAATGTAAAAGAAAATTCCAGAGTTTATTTGAATATGCAAAGGATCTAATATAACCAAAGTAATCCTGCAAGAGAAGTATAAAGTTGGAGAGTTTATACTACCTGGTATCGTTACAGACTCTAGTGCTGCAGTTACCAGCAAAAAGGTGGTACTGGAGTAAAGACAGAAAAATATATCAATGATACAGCATAGAGAGTCCACAAATAGACTCACCGTGCTTCATTTTCAGCAATTTGCCAAGTCACTTTGATAGAGACAGGAGACAGCCAAGGTTCCCCGGTGAATCCCGGCTTTCAAGCCTGAAAGAGCCTGAAGGTTGAAAAACTGAAGTGATGGTCCAGGATGAAACCCACCCCTTTCCCAGCTAATTCTCTCTGAACATTTCCCACCTGCGGACTCAGAGGACGAGGTGGAGCCTTGGGGAGTTTGTGCCATTTGCAGCAGTGAGGATCCTGGCCTCTTTTGTTCCTGGGTGGTGACCTATCTTTGAGGTGGGAAACCTGCTAGCAGGATTCTTTCTTGCTTTGTTGAGAGTTATTTTTTCTTTTTCCTTTTTGCCCAGTAAATTCAATTTTCCTCACCCTTCTATGTGTCCATGAGCCTGATCTTTTCTGGTTGTGTGACAAGACCCCAGTTTCAGCTGAACTAAGTAGAAAGTTCTGCAACAACTTCAAGGGCTATGGGCAAACTTTTAAAAAAGATACGTATTGCTAGAATGACCTGAAAACGTTGTAGGAGGAAGAAGTAAACTTTTAGTTGTACCATACAATATACACATAAATACATTAGAAAAAAATAATGGACCTAAACATAAATCAAGTTTCTGGAATATGTATGTTTTTTTACACATTAGATACACAGGCATTTTTGTCAGACACAACACAAAACCTAAAAAAAAGTAGTGATTAATAGGATTTCTTGAAAATTAAAATTTATGTGTGTAAAAGACACACTAGATACCGAAAGTGCATACTTGCAGTATTTAAATGTAACTTGTATATAGAAAATATAAATAACTCGTATAAAATGAAAGGATAAAAATTTAAAATGGGCAAGGTTTAAATAGATACTTTATAAAAGTAGGCATATATATAACTTATATGAACTTTAAAGTTGATTAACATCATTGGTCACTAGGGAAATGCAAATGAAACCATTAATAAGTAAGTACTTTATAACTACTAGAATAGCTAAAATTTTAAAAATTAAAATCTGCTATCATATATTGTCAAAGATATCAAAGCAACTAGAACTTTTATCAATTGCTGTTGGTAGTGTAAAAACTGCTTTGGAGACTGGCAGTTTTTTATAATGTTAAACAGACATTTGATCTTAACAGTAGTTCTACTAGTTTTTAACCCAAGATTTAAAAAATATATACCCTCAAAACACAAAAAATTATAGTAGTCCTATTTATAAAAGCACAAACTTGGAACCAATCTAAATGTCTTTCAAGGGGAAAATGGGTAGAGAAATAGTGGTTTGTGCATTTAATAGCATACTTTTCAGTAATTATTAAAAAAGAACAAATAATCTCAAAACAGTATGTTAAGGAAAAGATGTCAATCATAAAATAGTAATACAGTACATTTATATGCCTCCTATCTACAGCCCAATTAATCTAAAACAAGACAAATCAGGATGGTTGGAAGGGTAACCAACTGCAAAGGGACATGAGAAACTCTCCTGATGAGTTGAAAGTAGATTTTATTTTATTATGGGTGACAGCTACAGAAGTGAATGCAATTATCAAAAGTAAATGAACTAAGCACTAAAAAGCTATAATTTTATTAAATATATATAACATATATCTATTTTTAAATATATTTGTTAGATAAAAAGCACTCTCTAAACCATTATATCTCTTTTTGAAAGGTAACAAAATATATATATTGAAAATAAAAACAATTACATAAGGTAAATTTATATGGACACATATGGTTTTTCAGAAGGACAGGTGCTATAGATATCAAAATTTAAAAAGGCAAATATGAAAAACATCTAACCTCATTTTTGACACTGGTTTACTATGTACTATTTTTAGTTTACAATTAGACCTAAGTGACTCAGCTAGTGTGAAATAGCTCTTTGGTAATAAGAATTAAGCTATGTGCTATTTTGCTGATATTCAAATTTGAGCCAAACACACCATGAAGCTTATGTGCAAAAGCCACTAAGTTAGTGGAGTGGTTCTTTACTGCAAATATTTCTTCATTTTGTCTTTGACCATTGCACTTCTCTTAACTACTGTGGCATATTGAAAATTGTGATCTCTTTTGGCAAATATCTTCAAAAAAGAAGGAAACTTTCAGGCAGAAGTTGAAGAGATAGAATTTAACAACATAATGCTCAATTTTTCTGGGCGGTCTTAATATCTATCAATAGACCACTTTATCTTTTATATACTGTCATAGCATTGTATGTCTTTTTAAAATTACTTAACAAAGTTTGAAATTATAGTTTTTCAGGGTGTGTTTTTGATTAACCATTTTGTAAGGCATGACTACCTCTTTTTCCTTCATCGTTAGTATCCTAATCACTGAACATAGTATCTGGCACATAATGAGAAAATAGGAATGTTTTTGAATAATTTTTAATGAATGAAAAGTAATGCTTCTTGGGGAACAGTAGGGATGGATATGTCTCCCCCTCCTCCCAGCTTCATATGTTGAAGTACTAATCTCAGTAATACTATATTTTGATTTAGAGCCTTAAAGATTAAGGTTAAATAAGGTTTTAAGGGTAGGGCCCTAATCCAGTAGAATCCGTGTTCTTATAAGAAGAGCAAGATTCTGGGCGTGCACATCCACAGAGGAAAGGCCACGTGAGGACACCATGAGAGGGTGACCCTCTGCAAGCTAGAAAGAGAGGCCTCACTAGAAACTATCTAGCACCACCCTTATTTCAGAATTCCAGCCTCCAAGAGTGTGGAAAAAAAAATTACTCAGTTTAGGTCACTCACTCTGTTATGGCAGCTCTAGCCAAATAATATAAGGAGAAAACATATGATTAATTTACCAAACAGATGCTGATTTTATCTCAGAATTTTGAGAGTAGCAAATATCTTATGGTATTTATTCCTCAGACATCAAGTATATTGATTTTGCATTAGGAGCTAACATCACTTTACTGTAAACGTTTGTTACCTGTAGAGTTCAGACAAAATTCTACCTGTCCGTTTAATTGTTTTCTTCCTTGATTAGTATCAGATTGAGCTATGTAAATGGGAGAAAATTGCACTATTAACAAGAATAAAATTACTGTTCTCACCACACGTTTCAGGAGACAAAGGTATAAGACAATTAGCTTGTTACGTCTCATAGAGAAATACAGAGATTTATATGTTTGTGAATAACTGAAAGTATTTCAGTAATCATTTGTTTACCATGTCTCCAGACAGTGATTTGTAAACACTGATGGTTCAGTGCAGCAATAAGAGTTTTCTACCACTTTAGAATAATAAATAACAAAAATATACCTCTACAGTTATTGAAGATACAGAGTGATAAAGAAGGCCTTGAATCTATTTAGCATTGTTAAAGATGTGAAGCAATTTGCCCTCTCATAGATTTCTTGTAGAAGTGGTACAACCTCTACGAGAAAGTAATGACAATATCTGCTAAAACTGAGTGTACACATTAGGCAGAGCCCTGGAACTCTGTATACCTAAAGGGTACATATCCAACAAAAATGAATATGTATGTTCATCAAAACACATACCTTTGAATAACAGCACTACATGTAATGGCCTCAAACTGGAAATGAAATGCTCTTCAACAGTTTATGAATAATTACATTGTCATACACTTATATAATACTGTACAGCAATGAGAATGAACGAATGAACTACCACTACCTGACATAACATGAATAGGTATCGCGAACATAATGGGTGAAGAAAGCTTCACACAATATCAGTGTTCTGTCATTTCAGTTAAAGAAGTATCCTGACTTTTTAATGATCGCCATTCTAACTGGTATGAGATGGTATCTCATTGTGGTTTTGATTTGCATTTCTCTGATGGCCAGTGATGATTAGCATTTTTTCATGTGTTTTTTGGCTGCATAAATGTCTTTTGAGAAGTGTCTGTTCATATCCTTCGCCCACTTTTTGAGGGGGTTGTTTTTTTCTTGTAAATTTGTTTGAGTTCATTGTAGATTCTGGATATTAGCCCTTTGTCAGATGAGTAGGTTGCGAAAATTTTCTCCAATTTTGTAGGTTTCCTGTTCACTCTGATGGTAGTTTCTTTTGTTGTGCAGAAGCTCTTTAGTTTAATTAGATCCCATTTCTCAATTTGTGGAGAAATAGGAACACTTTTACACTGTTGGTGGGACTGTCAACTAGTTCAGCCATTGTGGAAGTCAGTGTGGCGATTCCTCAGGGATCTAGAACTAGAAATACCATTTGACCCAGCCATCCCATTACTGGGTATATACCCAAAGGATTATAAATCATGTTGCTATAAAGACACATGCACATGTATGTTTATTGCAGCACTATTCACAATAGCAAAGAGTTGGAACCAACCCAAATGTCCAACAACGATAGACTGGATTAAGAAAATGTGGCACATATACACCATGGAATACTATGCAGCCATAAAACAGGATGAGTTCATGTCCTTTGTAGGGACATGGATGAAACTGGAAACCATCATTCTCAGCAAACTATCACAAGGACAAAAAACCAAACACCGCATGTTCTCACTCATAGGTGGGAACTGGACAATGAACACATGGACACACAGGAAGGGGAACATCACACTCTGGAGACTGTTGTGGGGTGAGGGGACGGGGGAGGGATAGCATTAGGACATATACCTAATGCTAAATAACGAGTTAATGGGTGCAGGACACCAACATGGCACATGGATACATATGTAACAAACCTGCACATTGTGCACATGTACCCTAAAACTTTAATAATAATAAAATTTAAAAAAAAATACTGCAATGAACATGAGAATATAAAAAAAAAGAAATATCAAGAAAAGCTAACATCATCCTCTGATATTACAATTCAGAAGTTAGTAGTTTTTTTGTTGCTGTTGTTTGTTTTGTTTTGTTTTTTTGTGAGACGGAGTCTCTGTCGCCCAGGCTGGAGGGCAGTGGCGCGATCTTGGCTCACTGCAACTCTGCCTCCCAAGTTCAAGCAATTCTTCTGCCTCAGCTTCCTGAGTAGCTAGGATTACAGGCACATGCCACCATACCCAGCTGTTTTTTGTAATTTTAGTAGAGACGGGGTTTCACCATGTTGGCCAGGCTGGTCTTGAATTGCCAACCTCAGGTAATCCACCTGCCTCGGCCTCCAAAAGTTCTGAGATTACAGGCGTGAGCCACTGCGTCCAGCCAGTATTAATTCTTGAAAGCTTCCTGAATGCTGGTAATATTTATTTTCTTGATATGCTTACTGGTTACACGAATGTTCATTTGGGGAAGTTTGTTGAGTTGCATAATTATGATTTGTGCAATGTTTTGTTCATATGTTTTAATTAAGTAAAATCTATATTTTAAAATTTAAGTTTTGAGTCTCCACAACCAGTATACAGTGTTGTCATTAGCAGAAATATTGAAATAATAGTAGTTTGAAAATCAGCAGAGTGTCTCTCATTCTCAGTGAACAAACTACAGTGGCCATTTTAAAGGTAGCCAGCTAGTTATAAGTATTTAGTGAGTAGTGTTTATTAATTGGTGTGTGTTTCTGAGGATATGAACATTGGTTTATTAGCAAAATCAGGGATGAGGGATTCTATTTAATACAGTAATAGTTGTAAAAACTCTCATTTTGATTTCCAGTTTTGGTATACTGAATAGACTCGGTTTATGTATTAAGTTTTTCACACAAAATTTAAACTGGATCAAATCATGCATCTTGATTCTGATTTTGAATGATCAATTGATTTTAAATGTTGGATTTAAGGAGCTGAAATTTTTCTTGATTTGAATCAAACAACAAACTGGTTCAGCTTCATGATACATTTAGTGAGAACATACTGAGTGTTTACTTTATGCTTAGCAAAAAGAGACCTTCATTCATGAAACAATTTAGAAATAAGTAATGCTATGCTTTTCTCAGGCACACATTTTAAAATTATACATAGAGAAGCATGGCTTGGTATGGTAAAAGATAAATGCTTCCTAGTAAAGATAGGAAATGAGGGGATGACCAAAAGATATTTACAGAGCAAAGTAAACTAGAGATGAAGAACATTCTTATGTGTTTTTGTGTTCCTTCATGTATTTTTTAATAATGTGATAAAGGGTAGGCAATATAAATCATCTATTCTTCAGGTTCTTTAGTCACAAAATGGGAATAAAAATAGTATCTATTCCATTTTGAATTATGATAGTTAAATAAGATAAACAGATGAAAGCCATTTACATAGGACCTGCAATTAGTAACCTTTGAGGAAGTTAACCTAGTAAAGTCATTTTCTCATTATTTGTAACATAGAGATGCACATATATATCTGAAGAATAGTAGTAAATTTAGCTGGAAAAGAAGATCTCATAGTGGTTAGATGAGTTATATTATAAAGCGACAAGCTATTCTGCTTTAAGTGAATAAATGTTTGGAAAAACGGAGGGAAGCATTTCAATAAAAAGGTACTAATTCCATCAGATTCTCAGATAACAAAACATTTATGTATTTAATGCATTTTTTTTGCCCAGAGTCCAATCTCCCAATATCATAAGAATTTCTTGTTTAATAATAAATGATGTCTACATGAGATGAATAATATTAATCTTTCTAATATGTATTCAAATAAATTGAGAGAAAAACAATCACATACAATGTTTATAGCATAATGGGTATACAAACATAACAGCATACTAATAATGGTATGCTCTAAACTCTTTGTGTAAACATCTATTTTACTCACATCCACTTAGTAAACAGAAAGATTAGAAGCACTTTTAGTAGGACCAGGAAATGATGTTTGGGCTAAACTTTTAAAAGAATTTCACGGAAACATTGGACAAATTAATGATGTTTGAAAAAAATATTTTTTCTGTTCTTTAAATTAATTTTAAATTTTTATATGATAAAAGATGCTGGAGGTTAGGTTGTTGTTATTTTTTATTTTGAAAGTAACACACCTCAAGCAAAATACATTAAAATAGTCCCACAACCAACAAAATTACTTATAAAATTTTCTCTTCTATTTTCCTGTTATCTCATCCTCATAAAAAGTATCAGTTTGTCTACATTTGCTATGACAACACCTTTGAAATAAAGGACCCAAGCTTCACTTCTAAAAAATTTTCTAACCCTTTATTTCCTGCACTATTACTTGATGAAAGAGAAAGAAAAAGAAAGAAAGGGAGAGAAATAAAGAAAAGAAAAAGGAAAGAAAGGAAAGAAGGAAAGAAAGGAAAGGAAAGGAAGGAAGGAAGGGTGGGAAGGAAAGAAGGAAGGGAGGGAGGGGAAGAAAGAAAAGAAAATATGCATCAAAAGTTTTTCTATGAATAACGGCTAAACTCAAAGTCATAGAGCACTGACTTTGATCTTGAATCCATAAAACCTTACCAATTCAACCCCAAGTCCTACATTCTGTCTTAGATTATAGCAACATGAATTACTCCTATTTCTCCAAACACTACTTTTTCTAATTAATCATATTTAAAGAATTAAACTTCATACTCGCACACAAACACACGTTCTCAAATTCAGAAATTCCAAAGAGTAGACACAACAAGGCAAAATTAAGCAGGAGGCTAATATTCCTTTGGTTGCTGGTTATCACCCTAAAAATTGGAACAGTATAACTTTTCCATTGCAATATTAGAGCTCTGTGTATTTGGTGAGTACTTAGAGTTGGGCCAGATTGCAGAGGGCTTTGAATGTCAAGCTAAAGTGTTTATGAAATGTTATGCATTTTTTTGTTGGCAATGGGGAGATTTGAAATATTCTGATGAAGAGAAGGAAGGAAAAAAATAAATTTACTCCTTTAACCAACGGAAGAACTCACTAGTAACCAGAGCCTGTGCTTGGTTTCAAGGAACAAAAATAAGACTCATTCTCTGTCACTAACAACTCATTCTAGTTTGGTACAAAAAGATACGCACTGATAAATTTGGAAATGATATTGTAAGTGCTATAATTGTTGATTAACGACTGTAACACACTAGATGATTCAATTAATCATAGTTTTCAAAAGGTATTCCTTATTTAAGATTAATTTATATGCGACAGAACAGATGGATTTAGAGAAAAATAAAATGAATAGCTAATTGTAATAACACAAATGTGAATTAATAGCTGTGTGGATTTGTGATATTACAATTATAAGTTGGCAAAAGATATAAAATATTTTATTACTATTACAATTTTATTTTTATTTACAAATGAAAGTTACCATTCTTGTTTTTTATTACATAAAGTGCATTTCTATTAAGACATCTTCAGTTTAAGCTTGGTAATTGTTTAAAAACCGGGAGTTGTCCATAGAGGATACTATGCTTTGGCTACGTGAACCACAACATTCTATTTCTTGTGGCTCATTTACTCAAAAGTTAGAATCACAGGTTATTGGGTTAAGACCTGACTCGTTATTCAGATTCCATCACCGAAGAGCAACGTCCCATGACCACACTTGCATAGTTTGCCACATCTTTCACATGGGTCAGGCAACACTTGCACAACTCATTCATTATCTGATTTTTTCCCAGAGTCTACTATGTGCCAGATATTCTGCTTAAGTTATAGAGAAGCAAAATACAGTTTTTGTTTTCGATTATATTTTATTAGAAAAGAGAAAAATTAAACCAATTAAATCACAAATCCTACTATAAAAGATGCATACAGAAATCTTAGATCATTATTTTGGGTGTGAAGATGGTGTTAGATGGGATGCTCAGGAAATACAGCTATCGGGATGGGACATGTAAACAACGTGAGTAAAAAGAAAACAAATATTCCAGGAAAAGCAAGCAATATCAGACAAAAATTTTCTCCTTAAAGAATGAAAGAGAGTCCCCTGTACTTGAAGAAGGGCAAGAAGATGAGGAGGTGGTAAAGGTTTAAAGATATAAGCATAGACCAGCTCGGGCCAACTCTTATAAGTAGATTGATTTTATGATCCATTGTGTCATGAAGACTACAAGGTCATGGCTAGTTTACTGGCATAATTATAAACAGTGCCTCTTTTTAGTCTCAAGGGTACCCTAATTTGGATTAAAAAAATATGGTCGCACATTGTGCACATGTACTCTAGAACTTAAAGTATAATAAGAAAAAAAAAAATGGTCACTTGATATATAGGACATAATAAGACCCTTGAAATGTATTTGATATAGAGCAAGAACCTATTGAAGGTTTCAACATATCTTTTAAGCAGATTGCTCTAGGAATTATGTTTAGATAGTTAAATGGGGAGAACAATCAAGATGGGAAGACAATTTGGAAAGAGTTTGTTGTCCAGACAACAGATAATGGTCTGAATCAGGAAAATAGCAGTTAATATAAAAAAGATAATTGGACTTTTTAAAATTTTAATTTTGTTAATTCGATTTTAATTTTAGATACAGAGAGTATATGTGCAGATTTATTACACTGGTATATTGCAGGTGGGTAGTGAGCATTGTACAAAAAATGTAGTTTTTCATCTCACACACCCCTCGCTCCCTCCTCCCAAGAGCAGTCCAGAGTGTCTGTTGTTCTCATGTTTACATCCATGTGTGCTCAATGTTGAACTCCTGTTTATAAGTGAGAACATGTGGTACTTAGTTTTCTGTGCCTGTGTTAATTTCTTTAGGATTATGGCCTCCAGCCCCATACATATTGCTGCAAAGGACGTAATTATATTCTCTTTTATGGCTACTTAGTATTTTATGGTGTATACATACCTCATTTTCTTTATCCAATCTACCATTGAGGGCAGCTAGGTTGATTTCATGTTTTTATTATTGTAAATAGTGCAGAAACGAACGTTATGAGTGCATGTGTCTTTACGATACAAGGATTTATTTTCCTTTAAGTATATACCCAGTTAACGAAATTGCTGGGTTGAATGGTAGTTCTATCTTAAGTTTTTTAGAAATTTCTACACCGTTGGCTGGGCGCGGTGGCTCACGCCTGTAATCTCAGCACTTTGGGAGGCCAAGGCGGGTGGATCACGATGTCAGGAGTTGGAGACCAGCCTGGCCAATATGGTGAAACCCTGTCTCTACCAAAAAATACAAAAGTCAGCCGGGAGTGGTGGAAGGTGTCTGTAATCCCAGCTACTCGGGAGGCTGAGCCAGGTGTATCACTTGAAACTAGAATGCAGAGTTTGCAGGGAGCGGAGATCTCGCCATTGCACTCTAGACTGGGCAAAAGAGTGAAACTCTGTCTCAATAAATAAATAAATAAAATAAATAAATAAATTTAATTTAATTTAAAAATTCACTGTTTTTCACAATGGTTGAACTAATTTACATTCCTACCAGCTCTGTATAAGTGTTCCCTTTTCTCTGCATCTTCACAAGCATCTGTTGTTTTTGACGTTTTGATGATAGCCATTTTGACTTGTGTGTGATATCTCATTGTGGTTTGTATTTGCTTTTCTCAGATGATTAGTAATGTTGAGCAGTTTTCTATATGTTTCTTGGCTGCTCAAATCTCTCCCTTTGAGAAGTGTCTGTTCATGTTGTTGGCTCATTTTTAATGAGATTATTAGTTTTTTGCATGTTGACTTGTTTAATTTCATTACAAATACTGGATGTTAGACCTTTGTCACATGCATATTTTGCAAACATTTTCTCCCATTCTGAAAGATGCCTGTTTACTCTGTTGATAATTTCTTCAGCTTTGCAGAAGCTTTTTAATTAGATGGTCTCACTTGTCAATTTTGTTTTTGTTACAATTGCTTTGGAGACTTGGCCAGAAGCTTTTAGTTAAGGCTGATATCAGGAAGGGTAGTTCCTAGGATTTATTCTAGGATTTTTATAGTTTGAGGTCTTACATTTAAATATTTAATTGATCTTAAGTTAATTTTTTATATGCTTAAAGGTAAGGGTCCGGTTTCATTCTATTTTATATGGCTAGCCAGTTATTCCAGCATAGTTTATTGAATAGGGAGTCCTTTCCCTGTTACTTGTTTTGTCAGTCTTGCTGAATATCTGATGGTTGTAAGTGTGTGGCTTTATTTCTGAGTTTTGTAACCTATTCCATTGGTCTATGAGTCTGTTTTGTGCCAGTACCATGCTGTTTTGGTTACTATAGCTTTATAGTAGCTTGAAGTTGGATAGCGTGATGCCTCTGACTTTGTTCTTTTTCTTAGAATTGCTTTGGCTATTCAGGCTCTTTTTAGCGTTCTATATTAGTCAGGGTTATCCAGAGGGACAGAACTAACAGGACATATGTTTATATGAAAGGGAGTTTATTAAGGATAATTGGCTCGCAGAATCATGGGGCGACGTCCCACGATAGGTTGTCGGCAAGCTGAGGAACAAAGAAGGCAGTAGTGGCTTAGTCTGAGTCCAAAAGCCTCAAAAGCAGGGAAGTTGACAGTGTAGTTTTCAGTCTGTGGCTGAAGGCCTGAGGGTCCCCGGCAAAACACTGGTGAAAGTCCAAGATTCCAAAAGCCAAAAACCCTGGAGTCTGATGTCCAAGGGTAGTAGGAATGGACTGAAGCATCCAGTAAGGAAGAAAGATGAACCCAGAAGACTGAGCAAGCCAGCTCATCCCACCTTCTTCCACCTGCTTTGTTCTAGCCACACTTCCAGCCAATTGAATGGTGCCCACCCACATTGAGGGTGGATCTTCCTCTTCCAACCCACTGACTCAAATGTCAGTTTCCTCTGGTAACATCCTCACAGACACATCCAGAAACAATACTTTATCAGTTAGCCAGGCATCCTTCAATCTTGTCAAGTTGGCACTTAATATTAAGCATCACACACGAATGTTAGAATAGATTTTTCTAATTCTGTGAAGAATGACATTGGCAATTTGATAGAAATACTGTTGAATCTATAAATTGCTTTGGGCAATATGACCATTTAACAGTATTTATTATTCCAATACATTAGCACAGAATTTTTTTTCCATTTATTTGTGTTGTGTCTGATTTCTTTCAGCAATGTCTGTATTTATCTTTGTAGAGATATTTCACCTCTTTGGTTAGCTGTATTCCCAGGTATTTCATATCCCTTGTGGCTATTGTAAATGGTTTTGTGTTCTTGATTTGACTCTCAGCCTGGACTTTATTAATGTATAGAAATGCTATTGATTTTTGTACATTGATTTTGTATCCTGAAACCTTGCTGAAATCATTTATCAGTTCTAGTAGCCCTTTGGCAGAGTATTTAGGATTTTCTACATATAGAATCATATTGTTAGGGAAGTGAGATAGTTTGACATATTCTTTTCTTATTTGTATGCAGTCTTTTTCTTTCTCTTGCCTGAATTTTCTGGCTAGGACCTTCATTGCTATGTTAAATAGGAGTAGTGAGAGTGGACATCCTTGTCTTGTTCTAGTCCTCAAGGGGAATGCTTCCAGCTTTTGCCCATTTGTTATAAAGTTGCCTGTAGGTTTGTGATAGATGGCTCATTATTCTGAGGTATGTTCCTTCAATGCCTGCACTGTTGAGGGTTTTTATTATGAAGGGATGGTGGATTTTATCAAAACCTTTTTCTGTATCTATTGAGACGATCATATGGATTTTGTTTTTGACTGTTTATGTGGTGAATTACATTTATTGATCTGTTAAGTCAACATATCCTAGCATCGCAGGAATAAAGCTTACTTGATTGTGCTTATGATGTAATTCTGGATTCGGTTAGCTAATATTTTGTTGAGGATTTTTGCATTTACATTAATCAGGGGTATTGACCTGAAGTTCTCCTGTTTTTTTTGCTGTGTCTCTACCAGATTTGGGTATTAGACTGATGCTGGCTTCATAGAATGAGCTAGGGAGGAGTATCTCCTCAAGTTCTTGGAATAGTTTCAGTAGAAATTTAGTACAACTTGTAGAAGTCAGCTGTGCATCCATCTGGTCCAGAGCTTTTTTTGTTTGGTAGGGATATGTGTGTGTGTGTGTGTGTGTGTGTGTGTGTGTGTGTGTGTGTGTGTATTATTACTGATTCCATTTCAGGGCTCAACATTGGTCTATTCAGTGTCTCAATCTCTTCTTGATTCAATCTTAGAAAATGTCTGTTTCCAGAAATGTGTCTATTTCCACTAGATTTTCTAATTTGTGTGCATAGAATTTTTCATAGTTTTTTCTAAGAATCTTTTGCTTTTTGTGGAATTAATTGTAATGTCATAATTGTCATTTCTTATTTAGATTTTTTTAAATCTAGCTAGCAGTCTATTAACCCTGTTTATTTTGAATCAACTTTTGATTTAATTGATATTTTGTAGAGATTTTTGCATCTAAATTTTATTCATTCTCTAAATTTAGTCATTTCTTTTCTTCTACTAGCTATGGGGCTAGTTTTTTCTTTCCCCCTTAGTTCTTTTAGGTCCAAATTGAGATTGTTAATTGAGATTTTTCTAACTTCTTAATGACAGCATTTGGTGGTATAAACTTTCCCGTTAACACTGGCTTTAGCTGCATCTCAGAGACTTTGGTAAGTTGTGTTCTTATTTTCATCAATTTCAAAGAAATTTTGTATTTCTATCTTAATTTTTATGTTTACCAGGGAGTCATTCAGGAACAAGTTGTTTGATTTCCATGAATTTGGGTAGTACTGAGAGAGGTTCTTCATACAGATTTCTGTTTTTATTTCAGAATAGTCTGAGTATACTTGAATGATTTTAATTTTTTTAATTTATTCAGACTTGTTTTATAACCGAGCATGTGGTTGATTTTAGAATATGTTCTGTGTGCAGGTGAGAAGAATATATATATTCTGTGTTTGTTGGGTGGAGCTTTCTGTAGATGTCTGTTAGGTCCAATTGGCCAAGTGCCTAGTTTACATCCACAATTATTTTGTTAGTTATCTATCTTGATGATCTGTCTAATGCTGTCAATGAGATGATGAAGTCTCCCACTGTTATTGTGTGGTTGTCTTTGTCTTTTCGTAGGCCCAGAAGAATTTGTTTTATGAATCTGGAAACTCAAATGTTGGGTGTGTATATATTTAGAATAGTTAAGTCTCCTTGTTGAGTTGAACTCTATTATTTAATGTCCTTCTTCATATTTATTGGTTTAAAGTGTGTTTTATCTGATATAAGAATAGCAACTCCTGCTTTTTATTGTTTTTTATTTGCATAGTAGATTTTCCTCTATCCCTGTACTTCGAGCTTATCTGTATCATTCCACGGGAGATGGGTCTTTTTAAGGTAACACATGGTTGAGCCTTGTCTTTATCCTGATGACCACTATAAGCCTTTTAAGTGGGCTGTTTAGTCCATTTATGTTCAGGGTTAGAATTGCTATGTGGGATTTTGTCTTCATATTGTTAACTGGTTGTTATGTAGAATTGACTATACAGTGGCTATTTCCTTTGGGAAATGTGCTTAAGTGTGCTTTTGTGTTAGAAGTTGGTGTTCTTTCAGTTCCATGTTTAGCACTCCCTTAAGTACCTCTTGTGAGACTGGTCTAATTGAAATTTCCTCTGCATTTTCTTGTCTGAGAAAGATTTTAATTCTCCTTCATTAATGAAGTTTAGTTTTGCAGGATATGAAATTCTTGTCTAGAATTTTTCTTTAAATATGATGAAAATATACTCCCAATCTCTGATGGTTTATGAACTTTCTGCTGAAAGATCTGCTGCTAGCCTGATGGCATTCCCTCTGTACATGACTTGACCCTTCTCTCTAGCTGCCTTTAACTTTATTCTTTTATTTTTTATGTTTTTGCATTGTCCTTGGTGAATGTGATGACTTCGTGCATTGGAATTATCATCTTGCATAGTATCTAGCCAGGGTTCGGTCTATTGCTTAGGTTTGTATGTCAATCACTGTAGCAAGATTGGAGAAATTTTTATGGACTGTATTTTCAAACATAATTTCAATATTGTTTATTCTCAGGAATACCAATGAGTCCTAGATTTGAACTCTTTACATAGTCCCATATTTCTCAGAGGTTTTATTCACATTTCTTAATTCTTTGTTCTTGATTTTTGACTGATTGAGGTGATTCAAAGCACTTGTCTTCAAGCTCATAGTTTCTTTCTTTGTTTTGGTATATTCTGCTGTTAGTAGTTCTAAGTGTATCATGAAATTATTTTAGTATATTTTTTAACTCTAGAAGATCAGTTCGGCTCTTTTTAAAGTGGCTATTTTTTCTTTCAGCCCTTGGCATTTTACTGGATATCTTGAATTGGGTTTCAACTTTTTCTTGAATCTCAATGAACTTCCTTAACATCCAGATTCTGAATTTAATGTTTGTCACTTCTGCCTGATTAAGAACCATGCTAGAGAGCTAGTTAACTCATTTGGAGATAAAAGAACATTTTGTTTGTTTGTTTTATTGCCAGAGTTCTTATGCTGATTCTTTCTCATCTGAGAGAACTGGTGCTTTTTTAACTATGGTGTAACTTGAGTATAGTCACTTGGCTTTGTTTCTGGATTTTTCAGAGAGCCAAGGCTTTGTGCAGGGTCTTTATTTGTGTCTGAATCCTTGCCATTGGTTGCACAGGGGAGAATATTAGCAAAGTAGTTTGGGGTTGTAGTTTGGGCTTTTATCTGTTAGATGACACTTAAGAATAATGGGCAGTAGATAGGTTCTTAGCCACGTAGCTCCTTTGTATTCCTGGTGTTTGCAGGTGTGCTCTGGAGTGCAGCAGGGAGAGTGGTGATGCGCCTCACCATGTTCCCTTCTGGGCCTTAAAGGAGCCCCCTCCAATCACTGGCACTGCACTTGTGTGTCCTTTGTTAGGTGTTCCAGGCTATGGAGCTCCCTCAACAGAAGCCACCGCAGGGAGACAAGCCATACCTTTTCTGGGCCAGTCCTGTAGAGGGAGGCATTCCGGGCTCCTGGAGCAGCCGATGGACCCATGAGCCTCATCCATCTCAGTGCACTGAAAGTGTGGGCTCCTCCCCCGTTTGAATGTTTGAGTGCTGGCCACAGATGTCAGCGCTGCAGCCCTCAGGCTTTTTGTTCTCTCACCCCAAATTTTGAGGCAACAGGGCAGTGGCCTCAGCAGTGGCAATGGCAGTGGGCCTGTGAGTTTTCTCTGGGAGCTCTGCTCCACAGAAACAGACTCGTGACTGATCAAAGTGATCAGCTGCGATACGACAATTACGCGGCGGGCCTAAGCCATGGGGCCCTGCCTGGTGAAGAACGGGGGTCTGGGAGCTCATGGAGAGAACAGTCTGTCCTTCTTTCCTTAGGACAGTTAAAGCACACTATAGGAGCACAAAAACAATCAGGGTGTTTGTTTCCTCTCTAGCTGGGGGAAGCAACGATGAGTACCACAGTGGCAGCAATGACAGAAGAACTTTAGTTGCCTTTGGGAGCTCCATCCCAGAGAAATGCAGGCTGCTACTGATTTAAGTAATCAAGTGTGGTGGGGCAGCTGTAATGGGGGCCCAGGCAAGGAGGCCCTGCCTGGAGAGATATAGAGGAGGAGCAAACTGTTGTCCATCTGCTTCTCAGCACCATGGATATAGCGCCTATCCAGAGGTGCACACGAGAGCCTGGAGGCCCTTGTTGGCAGGGCTATTGCTGTTGGCAACCGGATACTTAGAGATCCAAAGCCTGTGGGTCTCCATGGAGGCTTGAGCAGTGGCTCTGTCCAGACTCCAGGCAGCTCTCCATGTGCTTCTGGTGACCAGAGGGTTCATGAGGAATCTTCTATGCTAAGGATTGCAAAGTTCCTTGGCAGAAGTGTGAGTCCCCAGGGACACTCACTCACCCCTTCCCCACAGCAGGAAGCCCCCTGCCCCGGGCTCTGTGCCAGTACCTGTGGTTGGTTCTCCTGCCTTTCTCTTTTCTGTTCTCTGTGGGTCACTATTGCTTCCTTGATGAATTCCAACACAGCCTCCTGGGCGATCCACTTGAAAAGTTAGTGCTTATTTGTCATTCTGTCTCTTCTCTATGAGAACGGCATGCCCTAGCTTCTTCTAATCAACCACCGTGGCATTTCTCTTCACTGGATATATTTGAAATATTATTTAACAGGCAGAATTATAGGCCTTGTTGTTGGATTTAATATGGGGAATAATAAACTCATAAATGTTTAATGTAATTTTCTTCACTCTTATGACATTCTTTGAAATGCATATTTCATTATCAGGTCATGAGAATAAATACCAGAAGAAAAATTTATAGTTTTAAGTGTCATATCAATGTAAGCAGGACATGAAAGTACAATCCAGCATGGATTTTCAAAGCCAAATAATAATCCTTCTTCAAAGGGCATGTTTTTCTTTTTAACATCTGAAGAATAAGCTTGACCTAAATCACCAATGTGGAACTCCAGAGAATAATTTAAATATAAAGAAAAGTTGATTAAACAAAAAGATTTTGTGTTTATTTCATAACAGAGGTAGAGAGAAACATTTTAATTAAGCCACTTATTTTCACGTTGCACTTTCTCTTTCTTCCCTAGTCATCAAATAATTTTACTGATGCTTCATCTGCTCTGTTCATTTGATTGTTCCCCACACATGATAAAGCAGGTGTTTATACTTTCTTAGTCCCAATTTTTTTCAGGTGACTGGATTCACAAGGAATGCATTTGTTTTTACTATGCCCAAGGCCCTCTTTTCTTACATAGAGTTTGATAAATCTTGGTTGATGCCTAGCAGATGCTTTATTATACAGTATCTTCCTTTTTTATATGGCTTCCTTATTTGTGAAATGATTTTTATTAAAAATGCATATGCAAGACAGACAGTTTGTTGTCTTGAATAATATTGAGACCCTGCATTTCATAAGTCTGAGAAAAGTCATTTTTAAACAAAGGGAGGTCACAAAATAAGAATTCAGAAGGCATTTTTTGAACCAGTAATACCCATCACTCTGATACTCAAGTTTTTGGGGCTAAATAGAGAAAACAAGAACACCATTCCTTACCTTAAAGACCTGATTGACGATTAAATAATGTGATATGAATAATATGAAAGGGAACTTCAAACTGTATTTTACAGGTACCTTCAAATATAGTGTCCTTATGGGGTTCTTGGAAGTGTAGTGTCCTTATGGGGTCCTTAGAAGTGTTAGAGCACACTAAGATATATGAAGCAACAGTTCCACATTTATTGAAGAATCTACATAATAGTGAGCAGGATTAAAAGTAAGTTACTGAACTACATTTTCACAAGAATTGTATTATTGCACTCTGCAGGAAGTATTATGGCACCTAGCTTAACTTCACACTTCTAACAGAATGGGGCTTTTTATTCAATTCTATATCCCTTTTTCTTATCAAGTAGAAAAAAGCTGACACTTTAAGTACAAGGCTGTTCAAGCAGTTATCATGCACAGAGTTTTGTGCTTAGAGGAGCACTTTTCAATCAGGAATGAATATCAGAGTTACCTAGGAAGCTTCTCAGGCTGCGCATACCATGGACTCATCCCAAAGAATGTAGTGAAAAAGTGGATAGTTTAATTATTAATAATATGTTTTCTCAAATGAGCTCACCTAGTTTGAATCCTGGCTTTCTCATGATTGACCCACTACTTATGATATCTTGATTACTTAATTCAAAATGAATATGATCGTGGCATCTATAGCACTAGATTAGCTGTTTTATTTCTTTCCAGCTATAAATATGCATTTCAATGAAACTCTTTGTTTAAATAAAGTCATTCTGGGGACATTGCTTAGAAGAAAAAAGGTATATTGGCTCCTTGTATTAGTATTCATTTGTTATTGTGACAAATATCACAAAGCTAAGCAACACAAATTGTCTTATGTTGTAGATCAGAGTATGACAAAGGTCTTAAGGGCTAATATCAAGGTATTTTCAGGGCTGTGTTTCTTTCTGAGTGCTCTAAACAAATTTTGTTTCCTTGTCTTTTCAAGCTTCTAAAGGTCCAGTTCTTTCATCTCCAAAGCCAGTGATATTGCCTCTCTCTGTCCTTTTTTTTCATACTCCCATCTCTCTCTTGATTTTCTTTCACTTTAAGGCATTTTGTGATTGCACTGTGTTCACCTGGATAATCCAGGATAATCTTTTTCCCTATTTTTAAATCTGCTGATCAGCAACCTAATTCTAACTGCAACCATAATCCCCCTTTGCCATGTAAAATATCATATTCGTCAACTCTGAATATCAGCATGTGAGCATTTTGGAAGAACCATTATTTTGCCTACTTGCCTACTTCATTTTTATTTTTATTTTATTTTTTATTTTTTTATAAGGAGTCTTGCTCTGTCATGCAGGCTGGAGTGCAGTGGTGCAATCTCGGCTCACTGCAAGCTCCGCCTCCCGGGTTCAGGCCATTCTCCTGCCTCAGCCTCCTGAGTAGCTGGGACTACAGGCACCTGCCACCACGCCCGGCTAATTTTTTTGTATTTTTAGTAGAGACGAGATTTCACCGTATTAGCCAGGATGGTCTTGATCTTCTGACCTCGTGTTCTGCCGGCCTCAGCCTCCCATAGTGTTGGGATTACAGGCGTGAGCCACTGAGCCCGGCCGCCTACTTCATTTTTTAAGAAATGGCAGGTCTTGGCATCCCAGGCAAACTCTAAACATTTAGAGGCCATTGTGAATTCCTTTGACAGAATACACTATTGCAAAAACTGGCATTTTGTGGGAATTTGAGTGTTCATCACAGCTATCCAAAGTAATCCTCACTCAGAATATGGCTAAGACTCCTGCAGAGGTTACACTATATGAAAGATTTCCTTATAATTGTCTTATCATCCGGGTGCGGTGGCTCACGCCTGTAATCCTAGCACTTTGGGAGGCCAAGGCCTGCAGATCACCTGAGGTCAGGAGTTTGAGGCCAGCCTGACCAACTGACCAACATGGTGAGACCTGTCTCTACTAAAAATACAAAAATTAGCTGGGCATGGTAGTGGGTGCCTGTAATCCCAACTACTCAGGAGTCTGAGGTAGGAGAATCACTGGACCCAGGAGGCAGATGTTGCAGTGAGCCGAGATCGTGCCACTGCACTCCAGCCTGAATGAGAGAGCAAGACAAAGCCAAAAAAGAAAAAAAAAAAAAAAAAGTCTTGTGTGCTTTAGAAAGGTTCTTACAATGTGTACACAGTAACTTCAGAATATGTTGCTCTTAAGTATGCATAATAAATTGCATGAAATTCTCATCACAGGATTCTTGTATTTTGTTCATCTCATACAACTAGAATTTAAATCATGTTTCAGGGTATTGGAAGAAAGATAGATAGATAGATAGATAGATAGATAGATAGATAGATAGATAGAAGATAGATAGATAGATAGATAGATAGATAGATAGATAGATAGATAGATAGAGTCTGTAGGTATAATGCTAATTGCTGATCACAAAACAAGTTCTAGTATCCAGCTTAGAAAAAAACATGTATTCATCAATTTTAGTAGAATTTTAAAGAGGCAGTGTATGATAATTAACATACACAGTAATCAGAACTGCATGATACATATGACAACCAGAAGAAAATCATAAAGGGATTGAGATATTGACTTCATTATTAACTAAAAAAGCAAATGAATTTACTTCTTGCAGAAGATGAGACTGTGAATCCCAGTTAGATATTCCTCTCCCTTCCACCTCCTACTATTATCTTGATTAATTTTAATATAATGACTCATTCCATTGTTTAGTTTTACATGTGTTTGCTCTCAACTTCAATGATTTTCACTTTGACCTCACTTCAGTAAATGACTACTATAGCCATACTTAAAATGCATAGCTCACAATATATCAAAAAGTTACCTCAAAATGAATTAAAAAATGTAAGAGCTAACACTATAAGAATCTTTGAAGAAAACAAAAGTGTTAATAACATATTTTAACTGAACATTTTTGTAATTATAGTAAATAAAAATAGAATTAATGCTTCTGTTCATTTAAATGATACTGTGGATGGTATTTTTGTCCCTACAATGTTGAAACCCTAACCCCCAATGTGACTATTTGGAGACAGGACTTTTAGCAGTAAATTAAGATTAAATGAAGGGAAGGAGCCAAGATGGCCAATTTAACACAGCCAGGAAGAGCTTCGCCCACCGAGACAACAGATCATCAAGAAGACAGGCACACTCTGAACAGATCTTTGGAAAGAAGACATTGAGAGTGGACAAAAGGAGGATGCAAACCCTGGGCTAAAAGAGAAGGAAGCTGGAAACCCTGCACAAGACTGCCAACTAGCAGGAACAGTTGCTGTTGATCAGGCCATGGGCACCCATCCCCTAAGGCTTGCCATACTACTCTAGGAAACTTTAGGGTTTGTTGATTGCCAGACCTGGATAGAGTAGGGCTATCTAGCCTGTTAGATGGGGCAAGTCTGATCTGAGCAATCACTGCCTGCTGTTCTATCTCTGGGTCCCTTCCTGGCCGTATTCACTTGCAGTGAAACCTCAGCTGTCTCAGAGAGGAGCTTGCTGGTAGTCACCCTCATACCTCTTTTGCCCGCAGACCCTGCTTAACAGTCTGAGAGATTTTGCAGGCGGGTGTCTGCTAGTGGGCACTTGCCCTCAGCTAGTCCTTGCTGCTTTGCTGGTGCACGCACACACCAAACCCATTGCTGTCCTACCACTGAAGTGCAAGCACACTTGGGATGAACCATCACCCCACTGGTGGTGCACACATGCAGAGGTACCCATGCCACCCTGCCAGTGCTGCGCTGAGGCACTTTTGCTAACAGCCTCCCATCATAGTGTTGTTGTCGGTGGTCTTGGAGCACCTCAGCTCCTCCAGCACAGCACGAGTTTAACTTTGAGGGGCCAGGGAAAAAAAGCTGCAGGCCTGGTCACAGCCTCTTAGGGATAGATCAGGAAGCCAAGGAATGCTGAGCTGAGCTTTGGTCCCTGAAATCACTCAGAATCAAAGCCAGTTGAAAACCCAACTTTTACCATAGTCAAACTCTCAAGAGCATCAAAGAATATAAAAGTGAAAAGGTTCCTTCATAGGACAGCAACTTCAAACTTTAAAGGAACATCAGCCCACACACATGAGAAAGGATCAGAACTCTGGCAACTCAGGCAAGAACTCTGGTAACTCAAAATAGCCAGAGTGTCTTCTTACCTACGAATGACCACACTAGCTCCTCAGAAATGGTTCTTAACCAAACGAAATGGTTGAAATAACAGACATAAAATTCAGAATCTGGATGTCCATGAGTATCATTGACATACAGGAGAAAGCTAAAACCCAATCTAAGGAGTACAAGAGATCCAATAAAATTATATGAGAGCAGAAAACTGAAATAGCCACTTTAAGAAAGAACCAAACTGATTTCCTAGAACTGAATAGCCCACTACAAAAATTAATTAATATAATTGTAAATTTTAAGAGAAGAATAGACCAAGCAGAAAAAGAACCTCAAAGCTCAAAGACTGGTTCTTGAAATCAACTTATTCAGCAAAAATTTTTAAAAAGCATCTAAAAAGTGAACAACACCTCCTTGAAATATCTGACTATGTAAAGAGACCAAACCAACAACTCGCTGCACCCCAGAGAGAGAGAGAAAGCAAGTAACGTGGAAAACATACCTGAAAATTTATCCACAAAAATTTCCTCAACCTCACCAGAGAGATCAACAGGGAAATTCAGAAAAGTCAGAGAACTCCTGCAAGATACTATACAAAATGATCATCCCCATGACACATCGTCATCATATTCTCCACGGCCAACACACACACAAAAAAAATATTAATGGTAGCTAGACAGAAATGGAAGGTTACTTATAAAAAGAACTCCTTCAAGCTAACAGCCAGCCTTTCAGAAAAAAACCTTACAAGCCAGGAGAGTTTGGGGACCCATATTCACCATTGTTTAAGAAAAGAAATTCCAGGCCAGGTGCGGTGGCTCACGCCTGTAATCCCAACAAAAAATTAGCCAGGTGTGGTGGCAGGCACCTGTAGTCCCAGCTACTCGGAGGCTGAGGCAGGAGAATGGCGTGAACCCTGGAGGCGGAGCTTGCAGTGAGCCGAGATCGTGCCACTGCACTCCAGCCTGGGCGACAGAGCGAGACTCCATTTCAAAAAATAAATAAATAAAAATAAGAAAAGAAATTCCAACCCAGAATTTCATATCCAGCCAAACTAAGCTTCATTAGTGAAGGAGAATACCATCTTTTCAAAAAAGTAAAAGTTAATGTAATTTATTACCACCACACCTGTGTGTGGTCATAATAAAAAACCTGCCACCACAAAAACACACTTAAGTACATAGCCCTCTGACACTATAAAGCAAATATACAATCATGCTTACATAACAATCAGCTAACAACATGATGACAGTATCAAAGCACCCCATATCAATATTAACTTTGAACCAGGCTAAATTCCCCACTTAAAATGCACAGATTGGCAAGTTGAATAAAGCAGCAAGACCGAACTGTATACTGTCTCCAAACACCCATTTCACATGCATTGACACACGTAGGCTAAAAGTAAAGGGATGGAGATAGATCTATCAAGCAAATGGAAAATGTAAAAGAGCAGATGTTGCTATTTTTATTTCAGACAAAAATACTTTAAATCAACAGCAATTTAAAAAGACAAATAAGGGTAGTACATAATGATAAAGGATTTACTTCAAGAAGACTTAACTATCTTAGATATATATGAATCCAACACTGGAAAACCCAGATTCATAAATTCTTAGAAACATATGAAAAAGACTTACATAATCACACAAGTATAGTGGGAATCTTCAAAACCACACCAACAGTATCAGATACATCATTAAGGCAGAACACTAATAAAGACATTTGGCACCTAAACTTGACACTTTATCAAATGCACCTAACAAACATCTACTAAACAAGCCTGTATTAGTCCATTCTCACAGCCCTATAAAGAAATAATCTGAGACTGGGTCATTTGTAAAGAAAACAGGTTTAATTGCCTCATAGTTCTGCAGGCTGTGCAGGAAGCATGGCAGTATCTGCTTCTGGGGAGGCTTCAGGGAGCTTTTACTCATGGTGGAAGGCAAAGCAGGAGCAGGCGTCTTACAGGGCAGGAGTAGGACCCAGAGAGAGAGAGAGGTGCTACACACTTTTAAACAACCAAATATCATATTAACTCACTATCATGAGAACAGCACCAAGGGGATGGTGCCAACCCATTTATGAGAAACCACCCCCATGATCCAATCACCACCCACAGGGTCCCACCTCCCAACTGGGGATTACAATTCGATATGAGACTTAGATGGGGACACATATTTAAGCCATATCAATGCCACACAACAACATTCTTATCATTTGCACATGGCATATACCCTAAGATTGACCACATATGCAGTCATAAAGCAATTTTCAACAAATTCAAACAAACTGCAATCATATCAACCATAGTCCCAGAACACAGCACAGTAAAAATAGAAATCAATACCAAGAAGATCTCTCAAAAGCATACAATTACATGAAAATTAAACAACCTGCCCCGAATCACTTTTGGGCAAAGAATGAAATTGAAGAAGAAGTCGAAAAATATTTTGAAAAAAAATGAAAATGAAGATACAGCATACTAGAAACTCAAGGACATGGCTAAAGCAGTGTTAAGAGGAAGTTTATAATGAGAAATTCCTACATCAAGAAGTTAGAAATTTGCAAATTAACAACCCAACATTATACCTAGGCAAACTAGAAAACCAAGAGTAAATCAACCCCAAAACTAATAGAACAAAAGAAGTAACCAAAATCAGAGCCGAACTGAGTGAAATACAGATAAGAAAATCCATAGAAAAGATCACTGAAGCTCTAAGTTCATGTTTTGAAATAAGAAATGAGGCTGAGGCGGGTGGATCACGAGGTCAGGAGATCGAGACCACGGTGAAACCCCGTCTCTACTAAAAATACAAAAAATTAGCCGGGCGTGGTGGCGGGCGCCTGTAGTCCCAGCTACTGGGAGAGGCTGAGGCAGGAGAATGGCGTGAACCCAGGAGGCAGAGCTTGCAGTGAGCCAAGATCGCGCCACTGCACTCCAGCCTGGGTGAAAAAGCAAGACTCCGTCTCAAAAAAAAAAAAAAAAGAAATGAGATATATAGACTGCTCTTCAGGCTAATAAAGAAGATTCAAATAAACACATTATGAACTGACAAAGGTAACATTACCACTGACCTCACAGAAATACAAAACACCCACAAAAACCATTAAGAAAACTCCTTGGTCTCTTTCCAAAGGCTCCTAGACCTGATAAGCGACTTCAATAAAATGTCAGAATATAAAATTGATGTGCACAAATCAGTAGCATTTCTAAATACCAGTAACATCTGAGCTTAGAGCCAAGTCAAGAACACAATCCCATATGCAGTAGCCACAAAAAGAAGAAAATACATAGGAATACACCTAACCAAGGATTTGAAAGATCTCTAGAATAAGAACTAATAAAACACTGCTGAAAGAAATCAAGATGATACAGCAAGATGGAAAAACATCCCATGCTCATGCTTAGGAAGAACTAATATTGTTAAAAAAAAAAAAATGGTCACACAGCCCAAAGCAATTTATAGATTTAGTACCATTCCTATCAAATTATCAATGTCATTTTTCAAAGAATTAGAAAATCATTCTAAAATTCATATGGAACCTGAATTTTAGGGTTCCTCAAAACAGCCTAAACACCTGAAGCAATCCTAAGCAAAGAGAATTAAAGTATCACATTACCCAAGTTCAAACTATACTACAAGGCTACAGTCTCCAAAACAGCATGGTACTGCTATAAAAACAGACACATAAGCCGGGCATGATGGTGGCTCACGCTTGTAATCCCAGCACTTTGGGAGGCCAAGGCGGGCGGATCACGAGGTCAGGAGTTCGAGACCACGGTGAAACCCGGTCTCTACTAAAAATACAAAAAAATTAGCCGGGCGTGGTGGCGGGCGCCTGTAGTCCCAGCTACTCAGAGAGGCTGAAGCAGGAGAATGGCGTGAACCCGGGAGGCAGAGCTTGCAGTGAGCCGAGATTGCGCCACTGCACTCCAGCCTGGGTGACAGAGCGAGACTCTGTCTCAAAAACAACAAAAAACAAAAACAAAAAACAAACAAAAAACACATAGCTTAGAGAAACAAGAAATAAAGCCACGTGCTTCTAATTATCTCATCATTGATAAAGTTGACAATATCAAGCAATGGAGAAAAGATTTCCTATTCAATAAATGGTGTTGGAATAACTGGAGAGACGTATGCAGAAAACTGAAGCTTGATCGCTTCCTTTCACTATATGCAAAAATCAACACATGATGAATTTAAGATTAAATGTAAAATCTAAAACTGTAAAAACCCTAGAAGAAACCATAGGAAATTCCATTCTGGTCATTGACCTTGGCAAAGATTTCATGATGAAGACTACAAAAGCAATTGCAACAAAAACAACAAGAGACAAGTAGTATCTCATAAAACTAAAGAGCTTCTGCACAGCCAAAGAAACTATCAACAGAGTAAAGAGACAACCTACAGAGAGGGAGAAAATACTTGTAAACTATACATCCAAGAAGTTATAATAACCACTATATATAAGGAACTTAAATAACCAAGAGACAGACCAAAAAAGAAAAAAAAAAAAAAACATTTAAAAATGGGCTTGGAAAGACACTCTTAAAAGAACATACAAGCAGCCAACAAGCACACGGAAAAAAAAAAAAAAACCCAACATCACTAATTAGTACAGAAATGTAAATCAAAACTACAGTGTGATACCGCATCACACCAGTCAGAATGGCTATTATTAAAAAAGTCAAAAAAAAATAGTAGAGCAGATGTTGGTAAGGATGCAGAGACAAGGGTATACTTACATACTCCTGTTTGGAATGAAAATTAGTTCAGCCATTGTGAAAAGTATTTTGAAAATTTCTCAAAGAAAACCAGAACTAACAATCCAGCAATCTCATTACTAGGTGTTTACCCAAAGGAATATAAATTGTTCTACCATTTATGTATTATAAAATTTTCTGAATTTATCTATCATGATAAATAAGAGAATGACATTTAAAATATAAAAAAGTATATCTACGTGTGTAAATATAGAAGCTATCAAATCATATTTTAAATAAAAAGATGCGTATGAGAATAATTTCTGTTTGAAATGGGCATATGTATACATACATATATTTGTGTTTATAAGTGTAATACATTTCTTTACAAAATTCATATTTCAAAAATATGAAGGCAAATAAAACCAAAGTAAAGCAACTACACACAGGCAAACTTGTGTTTTCAATTCTTTCCCTTCTTGTTATGGCTTCTGTGGCTTGAGTTTGTTTTCTCATTACCTCCTGCCTCCATTATTATATACTTTATTGTGTAACATGTTCTAATAATATTACTCTAACCATCTTACTAAATCTAACTTTACTCTTCCCATATTTATGACACTGCTAACACTTTGACATATCAACAAAAACAGAAGAATAACTCGTACTTTTATTAGCTTTAATATATGACAGGTTTTAAGTGATTTCGATATATTAACTAATTCTCACAACTCAATGATACAGGCAACATTTTATTCACCACTTATAGACATTAAAACTGATGCACAAAAATTTATGTAAACTAAGGTCTGATAATTTGTTATTGGCAAACTTGGTTTCCAAATCCTGGCAGTGTGGATTCAGAGCCCATATTTTTCATCACTACATCGTGGGTCATGCCACCAAACTGCTGAAAAATCCTATTATGGTTTCCAGTATTCACAATACAACATTCTTAAGCATGGAATACAATATTTTTCACATCATGGCCCATGCCTATCCCATAGAGCTAATTTCCCATCAAAGCAAAAAACACTTCCCTCACTTCAGTTGCGTTTCAATGATAATACACAGATTCTTTATCACTCCAGAATCTCCTTTTAACTGTGCCTTTATAAACAAGGCACATTCTATAAAGAATATCCAGGCTAAAGCATTCTCCTTAAATAATATTTCCCCTGTCAAATACTGTTAATCAGTCTTTTAAAATGCTATTTTGATATCTTTTACATTAGTATTTCATTATTCTGTCAGTAGGTATTATGATTTGTTTGCATAATTATTTCAACTAACAAATTAAAAGGTTTATTTCTTTTTAATTTGTTCCTGTATCTTGATTGTTTAATATGAAGCCATGCATATAGTAGGCATATCATAAATGCTTTATTGTACTAAAAATAAGCACACCAGGAATTTTAGAATTGCATTATTACCGTCAATATTAAGGTACTGCTTTAATATTTATATCTGATTAAATGTGGATTGCTCTATAGGAAAATAGGCTGATTGCTAGAATACATTCATTGTATTGATTCCCTTATTTATTAATACTTTTATAATATTTATGAAATATTTACATTTTTCAACCTAAAGTGACACAGAATTTAAAAATTTTAGAATAAATTCAAATATAACAGAAAACAATGTAGGCTCTAAGAAATATTCAGTTTAAATTTTATGAAGTTTCAAATAAGAGTGTTTTTATTTAGCAAGTAAAAATGAGATAGCTTCTTAAGTACGGTTTATTCTACAAAATGTTCTAAAAGTCCGTAAGTTATTTAGAGATGTAGTTATATGGAACAACATTTCATTCAAAGAGAGAAAAACATTAAAATAAAACACTTCAGATGCAAAACCAGTCAGGTATGAATGGAAAACAAACATTTATTTATTGTAAGTTTGCATATGATGGGGGTAGGGTGGGATAGATAATGCAATGAGTGACAATAGGCAAAATACAAAAGGAAGGGAATATACCTAGAACAGCTACTGATTTTCTGTTAATTTATACAAGTGAGAAAATAAAAAATCTAATTTTCAATCCTTGCCTTGCTTATAATATTTTGCATCACTATTTTCCCATCACACTCTAAAATTTTGAGAATTATAAGTAATCTTTAAGGGCTTCCCCTATCCCAGTTGTTTAATTTCCTTTAAAGATGCTTAACAGTCATATCAGGGACATGAATAAATACCTTCAGGCTCAAATACACACATATGCACAACATGCATATACACACACCCCCCCTCCCATATGTTGCAGCACTAAAACGTCTTATTCAAAAAAAGTAGCAAAAGAGACATTAAAATCTTGGCTACCTTTTGCTCTCAAATATTACTATTTTGGATCTCTAAATAAGATTTTAAGAAGAGTTTTGGTCCTCAAGCCACGGTATATGCCTTGTTGCATTTGTCTCCTCTTACATCCAAAATATGAAGACCACAGAGCTTTGCTAAGGAAGAGCATAGAAAGAGTTTTTATTTTTGGCATGTGACATGACAGGACAGCAAGGGCACTTGTGACATCTGGAAGCCATAGGAGATTCTGAGAGCCTGTCTCATCTGTGACCTCCTGTGAGTTTTGAAAATGCTGCAGCAAAAATTCCTGGCAATGAGCATTAACATGTCCCCTTTTCCTTGGGGATGTTGTCAGTTCTGCTAGTTCTTTAGGTTTGCTGACTGACTTCTTCAGCCTCATTCTTGAAGGTCTTTTAGACCTTTTTAGAACTTGAGCTATTGTCAAGATGTTTTCTGAAATTATTGGTGGCATATTAATAGTACTAGTCTAAATGTAATGACTGTAGCTATTGGAGTTAAAGAACCACTGCAGGGAAAGTTCTCAGAAATTATCTCTTCTTAGCTGCCTTCTATAAATTATTTAAATAACAGTACATGGCTTATATATAGCTATCATGTATTGAACAAGTTTAAAAGGAGTCAGATGCTGTACCGAGTCACTTACTAATCATGAAACTGCTGAAACATTGCTATTTTGGACCCTTTACTAATTGAAGGAAATGAGGCTTAGAAAGGTTAAATAACTTGTTCAAGTTCACTCAGTTAAAATGAAGGAAAAAAAAAACCCTGAGACTATTATGGAAAATTCACTGTGTAGGGATAATGTTATCACAATAATACTATTTTTATGATATTTATATAATTATTATTTTCCTCAAATTAAGATTTTATCAGCCTCATGATCATTGCTTCAGTAATGAGATTTGGTAGAAAGTGAATAAATGTAGGAGTCTTTCCGGCTTTGGTTTTGAAGTCCTGAAGCCTTAAGAAACTCTAGGAAAGAGAGAGATTTGGGAGAAACATAAGAAGTGAATCTAGGCCTCCTCCTCCTGCTAATGCCTCACTTACTTAAAATAAAAGACTGCACAGAGCTACAGAGAGAGAGAAAGAGATGAAAAGAGACAAGTCCGATCTGTTGTTTCCTAGGTAGGGCCCAAGGAGGAACCAACACTTTGTGATGGAATGACCGACACGAAAAGCGTGTAGACATAGATACTTTCGAACAGCCTCACAGATATTACTTATATTTATCATTTTGGGTAGCAAATTAGACTTTCAGTAATGATGGTACCAAAATCACTGGTGCCTTGTTGAGGGAGTCCACTTTTTTTTTGTTTTTTTTTTTTTGAGATGGAGTCTTGCTCTGTCGCCCAGGCTGGAGTGCAGTGGCGCAATCTCGGCTCACTGCAAGCTCCGCCTCCCGGGTTCACGCCATTCTCCTGCCTCAGCCTCCCGAGTAGCTGGGACTACGGGCGCCCGCCACCACGCCCGGCTAATTTTTTGTATTTTTAGTAGAGATGGGGTTTCACCGTGTTAGCCAGGATTGTCTCGATCTCCTGACCTCGTGATCTGCCCGCCTCGGCCTCCCAGAGTGCTGGGATTACAGGCGTGAGCCACCGCGCTGGCCGGGAGTCCACTTTTGAAACTATGTTTGGATTACATTCCTGCCAGCTGGCTGTTTTGCTCATGAGATAAAGTCCTGTGCTGAGTGGAGAAGAACACTCACAAGTATATGAAGATTGGGTTAGCTTGTCCACTGGGTTAGTAAGAACACTTCTATCATGGGAAATGATCTTGTGTTCATTCAGAAAATCTATCAAAAAAGAAAACCTAACTTAAACGTGTAAAATATTTTAATACTCATTGCAAAAGAGGTTTCCAAATTAGTGATAAATATATGAAAAGGTGTTCAATTTCATTAATTACCAGAGACTGCAAATTAAAATCAAGCTGCTTACATATACCAATACAATCACACAAAAATGACTAAATGAAAATTCCTACTATGAACATCAGAGTTGAACAGGTGAAATGTTCAGAATTTTCTTACATGTTTTGTGGGAATTTAAATTAGTATAACCAATTTATAAAATGAGTTTGTCAAAACTACTCAAATACTCCCTACCATAGAATTGATTAATGGTATACTCATACAAGGAAATACTATAATATACTGAAAGAGAATAATTTATAATATATACAACAATGTTGCTAAGCCTCACAAACATAATATGTAGTGAAAGGAAACAAACTCAAAATAATATATATTATATAGTTACATTGATAAAAAATACAAAATTGGCAAAACTATTGTAAATTATAATAACTAATTGTAAGTTATTAGTGAGAAAATCAGTTAAGACGGAGGGAGAAGTAATTGGAGGAGAGCATAAAGGGAGCTCCTGAGGTCCAGTTAATACAAGATTTTTTATAAAATTATGTTCTGGTTGTTATAATTTATTGATGTGTATACTTGGTATCATACTTATCGTTTCCTATATATTATAATTCTCCATAAATTTAAAAAAAACTGATTCAGAGAGTATTTTTCCAGACAATGATGTTATAAATTTTTTTTAGTTCTAAATGGGACAATTGTTAGGTAGGCTTAGTTGAGAATTTTATCTCTAGTCCTCCTATAATTTCTCTCATGGATCTGTCTGGACCAGTATTCCATGTTCTTTGGACTTAATATGGAATTGGATTAAGTACTCGACAGTTCTACATAGCTATGGGTTTTAATCTTTCTCCAGAACAGAAATATCCACCTTCAGTCAAGTTGTTCTGGGTGTTAAAGGTAATGGTGGTACCAAACCCTCTAGCATAGTGACTGATGTCATAGGTATGCTGTGTTAGTCATATATTCTTTTTAGTTTGCCTGTTGACTTTATCATTTGGAATAACTAATTCAACAAGCTAAAACCTGACTCTTCAATATAATAAAACAACCTTAGATACCTGATTCTCCTGCTAACTATGATAAGTACCATTACCACTTTGCTTTTGGTGGAAAATTGTAGCCACCTCTGCTTGGCAATCCTTAGTCCTTTCCAGTACAATTGAAAATGGGGAGCCCATGTTTTAATTGAAGATTACCCCACCAGCATACACAGTATGGTAAAACTGCAGAAGACTATTAAGATTCTGGCACACAAATAATTCTTCCAAATTAGAATGAAGTTCAAGTCTTTCAAATCTCTTTCTCTCTCTTTTTTTAAATTAGTCATTTTTAGAGGGAGCATAAGCATATGATGAATCCAAAACATTTCCATCTCCCAAGTTTTTAAAGTAGCTTTCACTATATTATGTAAACACGTTTCTGTCCTACAATATCTATAGTACAGATTTAGATCTAGGTTTGCTTTAGCTAAGCCAGAAAGCAAAACTGCAGCTGTCTACCACAGCCAGAAAGCTACATACATAACATTGTGTTAGGACATCTGTATCAATATATTCTGACTGAGGCAAAATTAAACTCAATCTTTCTTGGTCCAGCACACTCAGATACTATTTGCAAGATTGTAGATACTACAGATGAGCCAGTGCCTTTGGGGTATAATCTGTCTCTCATCTACTATAATTTTCTTTTTAATACCCAGACTATGTTGGGCTCAAAGTCCAGCAATTGTGTGAGCAACGAGAGGTTGTAGAAATTGAAAAAAATGTATATTGAATTTCTATTCTTCATTCATATGTACTTTTTAATACTATAATTTTATTTATATTTCTTTCTGCAGGGGTATGATAGGCAAAGGGCTATTCTTTTATCCATGAGAAGAGAATCTTCAGTTTCATGGCGACTCCCAGGTGCAAGGTAAGCTGGAAAAAAAAATGACTTTATCAAAGGATTGAAAGCAATCATGATTATTTTTTTAGGCCTGGAGACATGGCAGTTCTGAGTGAAATTGGGCTTTTCTGCAAAGTGGGAGAAAAAGTGTAGGGTAGTTCAATAGGCAAACAATAATCAGTGTGTGCAACATCATGGCATTTATATTTATCATGTTCATATAAGAAAGGGAGAAGGCAATATTGAGAAATCTTGTATAGAATTTATTATTCACTTATGTATTTAATTTCCCATCAATCATAACCTTCATTTCTTCATTTGGTATAAAGGATTTCAGTGAGTGAGTTTTTTTTTTTTTCTTTTTTTTCTTTTTTTTTTTTTGGAGACAGAGTATCACTCTGTCGCCAGGCTGGAGTGCAGTGGCGTGATCTCAGCTCACTGCAACCTCAGCCTCCCAGGTTCAAGAAATTCTCCTGCCTCACCCTCCTGGGTAGCTGGGACTACAGGCACACACCACCATGCCCAGCTAATTTTTATATATTTTTTTATTATTATACTTTAGGTTTTAGGGTACATGTGCACAATGTGCAGGTTTGTTACATATGTACCCATGTGCCATGTTGTTTTGCTGTACCCATTAACTCGTCATTTAGCATTAGGTAGATCTCCTAATGCTGTCCCTCCCCCCTCCCCCACCCCACAACAGGCCCCAGTGTGTGATATTCCCCTTCCTGTGTCCATGAGTTCTCATTGTTCAATTCCCACCTATGAGTGAGAATATGCGGCGTTTGGTTTATTGTCCTTGTGATAGTTTACTGAGAATGATGTTTTCCAGTTTCATCTATGTCCCTACAAAGGACATGAACTCATCATTTTGTATGGCTGCATAGTATTCCATGGTGTATATGTGCCACATTTTCTTAATCCAGTCTATCATTGTTGGACATTTGGGTTGGTTCCAACTCTTTGCTGTTGTGAATAGTGCCGCCATAAACACATGTGTGCATGTGCCTTTATAGCAGCATGATTTATAGTCCTTTGGGTATATACCCAGTAATGGGATGGCTGGGTCAAATGGTATTTCTAGTTCTAGATCCCTGAGGAATCACCACACTGACTTCCACAGTGGTTGAACTAGTTTACAGTCCCACCAACAGTGTAAAAGTGTTCCTATTTCTCCACATCCTCTCCAGCACCTGTTGTTTCCTGACTTTTTAATGATGGCCATTCTAACTGGTGTGAGATGGTATCTCACAATGGCTTTGATTTGCATTTCTTTTTATATTTTTAGTAAAGACGAGATTTCACCATGTTGGCCAGGATGGTCTTGAACCCTTGACCCTGTGATCTGCCCACCTCGGCTTCCAAAAGTACTGGGATTACAGGCATGAGCCACCGTGTCAGGTCGAGTGAGTATTCTTAAAATCTTTTCCATCTTCTTTGAAACTACCATCCATGTACGTGTTGCCAAAATTATAATAACTGGATGATATTTTTCTGTCCTTTTTACTGCAAGTTGAGTGTGAAGTTTGAGGATTGCATGAGGTAAGCTGACAGATTCACTGATGGAGAATGCAGTTGTCTGTGGAATCTAGGCTCTGTAATGTCCCTGATTTTTGAAATGCCATGTACTAGGACTAGCTTCACAAGTCTGATAATGGAATTTACCCATTCTCCACTTCAGTGCTATTCCCAAAAGATGGAAAGCTTAGTGGCCTTTTTTTATGCTTGATGAGGTACAGTATAGGTATGCAGAACGTTCTCAAAGATTTGCCCTTGACTTATGTACTAGTTTCTATATTGATAGGGGGAAGTGTGGTGATTTTGTTGACTTACCTTCTTCCCCAGTTTCTGCTTGTTTGAAACCACAGCTTTTCTATATAAGGTGAACATACACTAGCATTTTTCAGCTTATTTCCTTGGCAAGAAGTTTGGGCATAGGTTTATAAATATTTCTTGGTTCATAATATTCTTGCTCTTATTACTTTATTATTATTGTTATTATTTTGGTTTTAGTTAATTTTTTATTACATTAAATATTTGGGGAAAGAAATGCTGTCAATCTGCTATATACAACACCACCTTTGCAAAAATGTCTTCTGATCAAATCATTTTTCTGTGTATTTTAAGTAGTAATACATTAAACAAAGTTGCAAAATTTTATTAAAATACTTTGAAATTCATCTCCTTGTATTCCTACTGACAACATTCTAAAAGACCCTTTAACTCAAAACAAGATATATGCAATGACTTTCTGAGAGTGCTGCATGCTTTAAATTTTTTTCCATTATTCCTCAAGATTTGTACTTTTATTGCTCATCAGCTTAATTTTTAGCCTGGAATTTATGGACTTCAATAGAACTTGTCTTCTCTTGTTCTATCTCCTGTTGTTTTTTCCTCCCAAGGAAGGCAAGAATATAGTAATTTGCATGTGAACTCAGCACACTTGATAAGGGTACATTAAGGGCTGTGGTAAATCAGAACCTAGGTCATAAGGACTAGCAATAATGAGCACTGAAACACAGTTATAACACATTCTGCTGAAGCACTAAGGGGATATATGGATGCTGCCACACTTTTCGCTACTGTTTGTATCTTAATCGAAAACTGTCTTTCTCTCTAATAAGTACTGCCTTTCATCCAAAGGTCTACTTGAGTTATTTTACTCATGAAACCTATTTGAATTGTTGCAAGTTCTGAGTCATTTTCTGAACTCCTGTAAACATTATGTGTCTAAGCCACTTATTTGATATTTATCACATATTCTCTTTTATGAATATATATTTTATAAATATATGTTTATATAAATTTGTGAATATACGTATTTATGAGCTCTTTTTCTTAACATGTGCTGTGGTTTTTTTATTGCAATGCTGTGTGTCTTATAGCTCTGTGGTATATTCAGGTTCTAACACTAGATATTGTACACAGTTGGTGTTCAGCCAGTGTTTACTGATGGTGAAGAAAATATATAGTTTTATTTTTCTTCTGAAGAAGAAATATGAGTATATCCATAAATAAAAACAAAATGTCTCTAAAAACATATACAATATTCACATTAATAAAAAGAACCTGAGTGGGAACATTAAACTCTCAAATTCTTATTTTTTATCACTTTAATTTTTGGGACATCCTTGTTCCTAAGGTACTCTAGAGCTAAAGGATAGTGGTTTACTGGATTAGATTTATAACAAGGGCAGAAAGCTTTGTTCTTATAATAAGTGGCAAGAAATGTCATTTTTTTCCTATGTTGGTAAAATCACAGATCTCATGACATTACAAACTCAAAAATAGCATAAGGATTTTCTCATGAAAATTTTATGGAGTATTACTTAAATGCACTAAAATATGCCTTCAAAGGGGTTGAAGTAGTGATGAGCAAAAAGCTCCCCACCGCCAAAAAAAAAAAAAAAAAAAAAAAAAAGAAAGAAAGATTAGGGATGTGGATTTAAGGGAGGATTCAGCTATATCACAAATCCAATATGAAGAGAAAAATAGAAACTAATGAGTGACTAAAACCAGAAAATAAATTATTTAGAAAAGTGGTTAATCTTTCTATTTGCACAAGCAAAGCTACCAGGCATCATAGCGCATGTCTGTAATCCCAGCTACTTGGAAGGCTGAAGCAGGAGAATCACCTGAACCCAGGAGGCGAAGGTTGCAGTGAGCTGAGATCATGCCATGCTCTCCAGCCTGGGCGACAGAGTGAGATTCCGTCTCAAAAAAAAAAAAAAAAGTTCCTTCTTTTCCTGATTTCTTTCCTTGTCTCTTTCTTATTGTCACTCTTATTTTACAACTCTCTCTTTTGTTGTTGTTATTTCTCCTTATCCTCAATTGAAATACTAGAAATATCACCTTTTGATAATTGTTCTATGAAGGGAAAAGAACACAATATGCCTCTTATAAAACAAATCTTCTTTAAAACAATTTCTTCCTTAATATTAAACCAATGCATTTCTGTTAAAGGGAAATAATCCTAAGAAGAGGTGCAACTAATGTACTCTTAGAGTTTAGAGAACGAGAGATATCATTTATTTGGATGGTGGGGAAAGAAATAGGGGGATCAGAAAAATTGTATAAAAGGGCATTATTAGTGGTTTTCCTTGAAGGATAATAAAATTGAAATATGCAGAAATAGATTGCTACATAGAAGGAAGGTCATTCCAAATAGAGCCATCAGTCTAAAAAAGGCAAAATAAAGAAAAAGTTCGTGTCACACACAAGAAAGTTTTCCATTAGGCTCGGTTATAGGTTGAATTATGTCTCCCAAAAGAGTCTTACACTGAAATCTTAACCACCAATAACTCAGAATGTGACCATGTTTGAAAATAGGGTCTTTACAGTGGTAATTAAGTTGAAACAAGGCCATTATCGTGGGACCTAACCCAATATGACTTGCGTCCTTAAGAGGATATTTGGACACACACATGAAGGAAGAGGAACTTCAGGGAAAAGATGGCCATTTACAAGCCAATAGGATAGGCCGGAAACAAATACTTTCTTCGCAACCCTCAGAACAAGATAACCCTAGCAACAATTTGGTCTCAGGACTCTAACCTCCAGAATTGTGAGAAAATAAATTTATGATGATTAAACCACACAGTCAATAGTACTTTGTTGAGACAGCCCTAGCAAATTAATGCAGGCACCTTCTGAGATGATTTTAAGTGGTACATGGCTGTCCATTTTTAACTTGTGTATGTGTTTATTAAAATGTATACTAAAAATCAATGAATAAGTATGATTTCAAACCCAATCTAAATTAGAATATTATTAATGCTATTGATTTTAACAAGGCAATAGTAAATAAATGTAGATGAAGGAGGGACTTACCTAAAATCATTATAAATACAAATATGTAAACTATAAAAATATGTTACATAAATAGTAAACAAAGCTCTTGAGGATGGTAATGCTAATAAAATGCTTAAAATTCTGGACACAGTTAAAAATATTAAGGGTAATTCAGTCTATACTCAGCATTCTTAGAATTAATTATTTTAATTTTTGTATTTTAAAATAGCACTAAACATCTACCACAGGTAAGGATTTGTAATTTGTTAACATACGAATCTGAATCACATGTACTGTGAAGCTAGTAGGTACAAATAAGATAATAAACTGAAGAAGAAATATAACAAGCTGACAGGATTGGCATATAAGAGCTGTTATAACACTGTTTAAGCCTTCTCGTTAAGAGTTACAAGGTCATATAAATTTGTATGTATGCTTTAATTAATTAGATGACATCAGTATATTTGTCAATTTAGAAATTTAATGAGTCCTTTGTTTTTTCTATATTCCACTGCTTAGCACAATGCATAGCTTGATTCTTTTGTCTTAATTGAATTGAAGAAATATACCTAATTGATATGATCATCTACTATTTTGATTTATAGGAATAGATACCGTTATTGAGAATAGCTTATAATGATGTCCAAATTATGGACTAGCAAGTTTGGAATTTAATATTTTTTCAATAAACTGGTTGAAGTTTCTTTTCAGTGAAGGAAGCACATATTCTCAGCTAATGCAGAAATTCTGATGCAATATGACCTGTGATGCAATATGTCAAAGATCACAGGGAAGAAACTAAGTCAGATGATAAAAGGGCTGTTGAATAGCATAGGCTAGACAAAGAGTTTGAGATCATCATATTCTGATGAAAACATTGGCAAGGAAGTTTGGAGAGTGTCTTGATATATATCCTGGTACTCTTCTGGGGTGGATGACAACAAATTGTAATAAAAGACCTATATCTGTGAGCTTGGAGAAGGAATGGACAAGGAAAGAGAGCTAAGAAAGAGCAAAGGGAGAGTAGAGGTGCACTGGAGTTCAGAAAAATTTGTCTTTTGATTGGAGCTGCTTCAAAACCTAACTGTAGACTGATAGGAAAATAAAACATGGTTTATATACTTTAATTCAAACTTAAAATACTTTTACCTCTGTGGATCCAATTTTATCAAACTCAACAAGGAAAGAGGAAGCTCCAATAGAAAAATTTACCCTCGTTTTCTTTTCCTTTCGCTCAGATTTAGCAGGTGGTTCAGAGGGAAAATGCTGCAAAAAGTTACCTGGCATATTTAATTCCCTCAATCCTTCTATGTAGGTGGTTACTATGACTATCATTATGACATTATCTATTATACAATTCATTTGAAATATAACCTAAGCTGTTATTAAGTTCAAAATCTCATTTACAATTGAAGTGGAATATTTAACATTTATTTAACAGGTTACTTACAATCTCTCAAGAGTATCATGGAGAAATAAAATGATAATATAGTTATTAGAATTCAAACTTAGTTTTATCATTAAATATTACCTGATGATGATAAAAACTAATACTTTAAAGTGCTACACGTTTGCATCACATTTATAATACGTATTTTCATAGTCCTCACTTCCATTTAATTTGTAAGAAAACAAAAGTTCATGGAGATGTTGCATGGCCAAGGTAACACACCTACTAAGTGGCCAAGATTGAAATCCCTGCCTGCTTATTCCATAGAAGCTCCAACATCCTTACAGCAGTAACGTAAGCACATTACTGCTGCAATAATTTCAAATTTTAAATTTAAATTTAAGCACACAGGCAAATTTTGAAATACATTTTTTTTGGATTACAGTGTTTTCATTTCTGTTTTCTATAAACAATTTTCTGTCCATTTTTCCATGATTCATATTCCTTTAATCTAACAAAGATGCATGCATTCCTATCTAAAACTTTCTAAAGTAACATAAAAATAATATTGGAACTGATAGCCACCTTTAACTGGCTGCAAAATTGATAGAGTTGAGGAATAGCTGTGACACATTTGTGCTTTCCTTCCTTGCTCACACTGATTTTTCAATGCCAAACATAAAAGCTTTTGGCCGTTAATAGTATTATAAAAATATTTTGTTCAAATGGCTTTCCATGAACTTTCTTCTATTTCTTCATATACATATGCTACATAAATAGTAACACACTAATTAAGATTGCATTTGCATAGTTAGGTCACTAAATCTAACTAATTTTATTTTAGTTAGTTACTAAAAGAGTACAAAACAGAAGCCCAAAATAAGCTAACGAGATACTCAAATAAAAAAACATATATTTGGAGTTGACTTCTGGGAAAACAATGTGATTAAACCAGAAACCAAAAAAAAACTTTGACCAAATGAAAATAGAGACAGAACCTACCAAAATATTCGGAATACAGCAAAAGCTATGATAAGAGGAAAGATTATAGCATGAAATCCTGAATAAAAAAGTTGGAAAGATCTCAAAAACCCAATGTCATACATGAAGAATCTAGATAAACAAGGACAAACAAGACCCAAAGCTAGCAGAAGAAAAGAAATAATGAAGATCAAAGTAGAGCTAAATGAAATTGAGACCAAAAAATGTACAAAGAATCAATGAAATGAAAAATTGACCCTTTAAAAGGCTAAACAAAATTGATGATGCACTAAATTAACCAATAAAAAAGGAGAGAAGATTCAAATAAGCACAATCAGAAATGGCAAAGGAAACATTGACACTCATACCACAAAATTAAAAAAAGATATCAGGGACTGCTATGAACATATCTATGAGCACAAATTAGAAAACCTAGAGGAAATGGATAATTTCCAGGAAACATACAATCCCGAAGATTGAATCAGGAAGAAATTGAAATCCTCAACAAACCAATTGTGAGTAAATAAAATTTAATCAGTAATTTAAAATATACCAACAAATAAAAGCCAAACACCAGAAAGATTCACAGCCAAATTTTATGAGATACACAGTGAGGAGCCTTTACCAGTCTTACTGTAACTATTCCAAGGTGTTGAGCAGGAGAAATTCCTCCTTAATTCTTTTTTTTTTTTTTTTTGACTTTTATTTTCAGAAACTAAGTCTTGCTTTATCACCTGATCTGGAGTGCAGTGATGCAATCATAGCTCACTGTAACCTTGAAGTCCTGGCCTCAAGCCATTCTTCCCTCTCAACTCCTGAGTAGCTAGGACTACAGGCATGCACTAGCATGCCCAGCTCCCTGGAGGGTTTTTTTTTTTAATTTCAATAGTTTTGGGGGTACAAGTGGTTTAGGTTACATGAATAAGTTCTTTAGTGACTCCCTAACTAATTATTTAAAACCAATATAATACTGATACCAAAATCTAGTAAGGGCACAACAAAAAACACAAAACTACAGGCCAGTATTTCTGATGAACATAGATACAAAAGTTCTTAAGGAAATACTAGCTAACTATACAAAAGTTCTTAAGGAAATACTAGCCAACTAACTTCAATAGCACATCAAAAAGATAATCCATCACAACAAAATGGATTTTATCCACTTGATCCATTTCCAAATGGGATGCAAGGATGGTTCCACATATGTAAATCAATAAACGTAATTCACCACATGAACAGAATTAAAAACAAAAACTCTATGATGATCTCTTTAGATACTAAAAAGCATTTGATAAAATCCAGCATCCCTTTGTGTCCAGAATTGGTTCCTTCTGGTGAGCTCTTGGTCTCGCTGACTTCAAGAATGAAGCCGTGGACCCTCACGGTTAGTGTTACAGCTCTTAAAGATGGTGTGTCCAGAGTTTGTTCCTTCAGATGTTCAGATGTCTGGAGTTTCTTCCTTCTGGTGGGTTTGTGGTCTTGCTGACTTCAGGAGTGAAGCTGCAGACCTTCGCAGTGAGTGTTATAGCTCTTCAAGGTGGTGCATCCGGAGTTGTTTGTTCCTCCCGGTAGGTTCATGGTCTCACTGACTTCAGGAGTGAAACCGCAGACCTTCACAGTGAGTGTTACAGCTCTTAAAGGTGGTGTGGACCCAAAGAGTGAGCAGCAGCAAGATTTATTGTGAAGAGTGAAAGAACAAAGCTTCCACAGCATGGAAGGGGACCCAGGTGGGTTGCCATTGCTGGCTCGGCTGGCCAGCTTTTATTCCCTTATTTGTCCCTGCCCACGTCCTGCTGATTGGTCCATTTTATGGAGTGCTGATTGGTTCGTTTTTACACAGTGCTAATTGGTGCATTTACAAACCTTTAGCTAGACACAGCAATGATTGGTGCGTTTTTACAGAGTGCTGATTGGTGCAATTACAAACCTTTAGCTAGACACAGAGCACTGATTAGTGCATTTTTACAGAGTGCTGATTGGTGCATTTACAAACCTTTAGCTAGACAGAAAAGTTCTCCAAGTCACTGTACGTCCAGAATTGGTGGGTTCTTGGTCTCACTGACTTCAAGAATGAAGCCGTGGACCCTTGCGGTGAGTGTTACAGCTCTTAAGGTGGCGCACCTGGAGTTTATTCCTTTTGATGTTCGGATGTGTTCGGAGTTTCTTCCTTCTGGTGGATTCGTGGTCTCGCTAGCTCAGGAGTGAAGCTGCAGACCTTGGCAGTGAGTGTTACAGCTCTTAAGGAGGCGCGTCTGGAGTTGTTCGTTCCTCCTGGTGGGCTCATGTTCTCTCTGGCTTCAGGAGTGAAGCTGCAGACCTTTGCAATGAGTGTTACAGCTCATAAAAGCAGCATGGATGCAAACAGTGAGCAATAGCAAGGTTTATTGTGAAGAGCAAAAGGACAAAGCTTCCGTAGCGTAGAAGGAGACCCCAGCGCGTTGCCACTGCTGGCTCGGGCAGCCTGCTTTTATTCTCTTATCTGGCCCCACCCTCATCCTGCTGATTGGTAGAGCCGAGTGGTCTGTCTTGACAGGGCACTGATTGGTGTGTTTACAATCCCTGAGCTAGACATAAAGGTTCTCCATGTCCCCACCAGACTCAGGAGCTCAGCTGGCTTCACCCAGTGGATCCCACACGGGGGCTGCAGGTGGAGCTGCCTGCCAGTCCCTTGCCGTGCACGCGCACTCCTCAGCCTTTGGGTGGTGGATGGCACTGGGTACCATGGAGCAAGGGGCGGCGCTCATCGGGGAGGCCCCGGCTGCACAGGAGCCCGTGGAGGGGGTGGGAGGCTCAGGCATGGTGGGCTGCAGGTCCCGAGCCCTGCCCCCCGGGAAGGCAGCTAAGGCCCGGTGAGAAATTGAGCGCAGCACCGGTGGGCTGGCACTGCTGGGGGGACCCAGTACACTCTCTGCAGCGCTGGCCAGGGTGCTAAGCCCCTCATTGTCCAGGGCCAGCAGGGCCGGCCTGCAGCTATGAGTGCGGGCCTGCCAAGCCTACGCCCACCTGGAACTCCAGCTGGCCCGCAAGTGCCCCGCGCAGCCCCAGTTCCCACTCGCGCCTCTCCCTCCACACCTCCCTACAAGCTGAGGGAGCCGGCTCTGGCCTTGGCCAGCCTAGAAAGGGGCTCCCACTGTGCAGCAGTGCGCTGAAGGGCTCCTCAAGTGCCGCCAAAGTGGGAGCCCAGGCAGAGGAGGCGCCGAGAGCGAGCGAGGGCTGTGAGGACTGCCAGCAGGCTGTCACCTCTCAACTGGACCCAGGAAGTCCAGCTGGCTTCACCTCTCACCTTCATAATAAAAACCCTCAAACCCTAGACATAGAAGGAACGCTTATTAAAATAATAAGAGCTGCCTATGACAAACCCACAACCAACATTATATGGAATGGGAAAAGTTGAAAGCATCTCACTAAGAACAGGAACAAGACAAGGATACCTACTCTCACCGCTCCAATTCAACAAAGGACTGGAAGTTCCAACCAGAGCAATCAGGCAAAAGAAAAGAAAGAAAAAGCATCCAAATTGGAAAAGAGGATGTTAAATGATCTTTTGTTTTGCTGGTAACATGATATTATAGTTAGAAAACACTAAAGATTTCTCCAAAAAATGCTAGATTTGATAAACAACTTCAGTAAAGTTTTACAATAGCAAATTAACATATAGTAATAACTTGCATTTCTAAACACCAACAGCACTCAAGCTGAGAACCAAATCAATAACTCAATACCATTTGCAAGGGTCAAAAAAATACCTAAGAAAATTGGAAAACATCATTCTCAGTAAACTGTCGCAAGGACAAAAAACCAAACACCGCGTGTTCTCACTCATAGGTGGGAATTGAACAATGAGAACTCATGGACACAGGAAGGGGAACATCACACTCCGGGGACTGTTGTGGGGTTGGGGGAGGGGGGAGGGACAGCATTAGGAGATATACCTAATGCTAAATGACGAGTTAATGGGTGCAGGAAATCAACATGGCACATGGATACATATGTAACAAACCTGCACATTGTGCACATGTACCCTAAAACCTAAAGTATAATAATAATAAAAATTAAAATTAAAAAAAATTAAAAAAAAAATACCTAAGAATATCTGTAACCAAGGAGGTAAAAAATCTGTATGAAGAGAATTACAAACACTGATGAAAGAAATCGGAGATTACACAAACAAAAGAAAAAAAAATACATTATCATGAATTAAAAGAATATCATTAAAACAATCATACTGCCAAAGAAACCTACAGATTCAATGCAATTCCTACCAAATTATCAAGGTCACTTCTCAAAGAATTAGAAGAAACAATTCTAGAATTTATATGGAACCGAAAAGGAGCCTAAATAGCCAAAGTAATCCCAACACAAAAGAACAAAGCCAGAGACATCACATACCCAACTCCCAACTATTCTACAAGGCAATAGTAACAAACTCAGCATGGTACTGGTACAAAAACAGACATATAGATTAATGGAGCAGAATAAAGAATCTGTAAATAAAGCCATGTAACTACAGTCAGCTAGTCTTACACAAAGTGGACAATAATAAACAATGAGCATAGGACATCCTATTCAAAAACTTGTTCTGGATAAATTGGCTAGCCATATGCAGAAGAACAAAACTGGCCACTATCTTTACCATATACAAAAATTAACTGAAGATGGATTAATGATTTAAATATAAAGACTGAAACTATAAAAATCCTTGAGGAAAACTTAGGAAAATATTTTCTGGATATTGGCATAGGCAAAGAATTTACAATTAAGACCTCGAGCAAATGCAGCAAAAACAAAAATTGATAAGTGGGACCAAATGAAACTAAAGAGCTTCTGCAGAGTAAAATAAAGTATCAAGAGAATAAACAGACAATCCCTCCAGAATGGAAGAAAATATTCACAAACTGTGCATTCAATAAAGCTCTAATATCCAGAATCCATAAGGAAATTAATGCAACAAAATAATAGGTACTAAGCTTAATACCTGGGTGATGAAATAATCTGTAAAACAAACCCCCATGACACAAGTTTACCTATGAAACAAACCTGTACTTGTACCCCTGAACTTAAAAGTTAAAAAAAAAAAGCTCCATAAATGACCCCATTAAAAAGTGGGCAAAAGATGTGAACAGACGCCTCTCAAAAGAGGACATTTACTTGGTCAATAAACATATGAAAAATTTCTCAACATCACTAATCATCGGAGAAATGAAAACTAAAACTACAGTGAGATTTCATCTCATACCAATCAGAATGGCTGTTATTAAAAAGCCAGAAAACAACAGATGTTAGCGAGGAAGCAGAGAAAAAGAGAAAAAAAAATGACGGATATTGGCAAAGATACATTGTTGGTGGGAATGTAAATTAGTATAACCTCTATGGAAAACAGTGTGAGGATTTCCTAAAGAACTATAATTAGAACTACAAATCCTTTCTGCAATCCCACTATGGGTATTTGCTGAAAGAAAAAAAAATGGTATTTTAAAAAGACTCCTGCATTTGTATATTTATCAGAGCCCTATACACAACAGCAAAGTCATAGAATCAATCTAAGTGTCCATCAGCGGTTGATCACGCAAAGAAAATGTGTTATATATATGCCATGGAATACTATCGAGCCATGAAAAAAAGAATGAAATTATGTTATTTACAGCAACATGGATGGAACTGGAGGCCATTTTCATAAGTAAAATAACAGAAATAGAGCATCAAACACCGCATAGTCTTACTAAGTGGAAGCTAAAGAGTGGGTACACATGGACATAAAGGCAAACATAATTGACTACAAATAGGAGGATACAGGGAGGGCAGTGAGGGTTGAAAAATTATCTTTTGGGTACAATGTTAACTATTTGTGTGATAGGTTCAATAGAAGCCCAAATCTCACCATTATGCAATACATCCATGTAACAAACCTGCACATGTAACCCCCCAATCCAAAATAATAATAATAAAAAAGAAACTAACTTCCATGTTAAAGAATTTCTTCTCACAATAATGACACTAATCTATCCATGAAGGCACATCTGTCATTACCTAAACAGCTCTTAGAGATCCCACATTTCAACACATTCACTTTGGGGATCATGGTTTGAAAACAGGATCTTTGAAGGACACATTCAAACCATAGCAGGGACCTTGAGAGTTCAAGAAGAGGTCTGATGAAAGTTCAGCAATTAACTTCTAGTTCTAGGTGTCAGCTTCTTCACATATTTTACAGGAATTGAGAGTATAGTTTGATTGATCTTTCTAAAATGGTAATTCATTTTGCAATTTTCATATCTCTGGGGTAATGTGTAGTTGATTCCACAGAAGCATGGGGAATCTTTATAGAAGTAGTTTGGATAAAAATTATTGTCTTTGAATATTTTTATTACACTTGTCGCTTTTAATTAGACTTATAGCTAACAAGAACTGTTTTAGATATGCAACAGGTCACAATTTGAATCTCATTCAGAAAGCTTTTAGGCATTTTTCTCATGCAGCTATATTAAATATAATAAAAAGTCAGCAGATACATCTTCACCATAAATTAAAGACAAATCAACAGTTATCTGCCTAATTATTACACAGGTGATTATGCTGATTATGCTAAAGTTTTATTGTTTTGGTGATTTTTTTTTTTTTTACAGGTGGGGTATAATGCATGTGTAAAATTTCTTTTCCTACTTTATTGTCAGATGTCCAACCTAAGGAATCTGCTAGGTAAATGCAGCCCATTTCTAAATTGCTCAATGTGCTACAATGCACCTCCCATTATAAGTCCAAAAGCATTATATTAAAACATTTATATTGTTGTGAAATAATTGAAAACACTTGTATATGTTTATTCCACAATTATTTATTGAGCATTTATAAGCACTACACTAGATTGTAGAGATATAATGTGGAAAAAATCCAGCCGGAAATAGTTCTTGCCTTCATAAAATTTACAGACTAGTGGAGAGTAACACATTAAGTAAATACTTACAAAATAAAGTATAATTACAAATTTATATAACTGCAATGATAGAAAACTTCAAGAATTAAGTTAAATTGAGAAATAATGGGAGACAAAAGACAGGAAGACTTCTTTCCCTAAATGACAAAGGAACTATGTGTGTTTAGTAGGAGAAGCGTGAGGGGTAAAATATTTCAGTTAAAGAGACTAGCGCATGCAAAGATCTAGAAGTTTAAAGGTCTTAACGTTTTGAAGAAAACAGAAAAAGTTTAGCCTAGGCTGATGTCTACTGAGAGATGTGGAAGGCATTGCAAAATGAGGATGGTGAACAGGCAGGTTATTGTAAAATATATGAAGAAATTTTGATTGTACCTTAAGCTAACATTAATGATTTTTAGATAGGAAATGTATGATCTTATTTCCTGGCTTTGGGCAGAATGGAGAAGAGCCATTTATGTCATTAGGAGATAGATATTCTAGGCAGGAAACAATAACTACCTATAATGGAGTAATAATGTGAGAATTAAGATATATATGTGGATTTGAGATTCATTGAGGATGATTCCTAGATTTTATGGTATGGACAGGCAAATCTTGATGAAATTTATTAAGAAGAAAGACTTTAGCACATCTCTTGTAATCTAATACAGAACAAATACATATCAGATAAAACTCTGAACTTTCATAATAAAAGATTTTATCTTGCTTTCGAAGTCCTTTGGCTATGCATAAAAATGGACTGCACTGTAGGCCACATACTAAACCCCAATGAATTCCCTAGAAGAAAAATTAAAAAAATATATATATATTGTTCTCCGCATGGAAAGTGTACAGCTAAAAATAATAGAAGTAAAAAGATCTCATGCAGTTTTTTTAAAAAGGACATATTATTGAAAATGTATAAATATTAAATTTCAAAATTTATGTAAAAAGTTATAATGAAAATAAAATATATCATAATCATAGGGTAAAGCTAAAGCACTGTCAAAGAAAAACATAGCGTTAAAGTAATTGGGTCAATAAAATAAAGCAAAATGAGGTATTAATAAGTGCTCAATTCACAACCTTCAATTAAAAACAACAAAGTAAACTAAAAAACCACAAAACAAATGGTATAAAAAATTAAAATCAGAAGTATAACATCAGATAATTGTTAAATATCAACAAAGATAATTCAGGAACAATTGAAAAATTATACATCATGACCAAGTGAAGTTAATTGTAGAATACAAGGGTACTCTGAGGTGAATATATTATAATTAATAAACTTCTCCATTGTAATAGAACAAAAAATAATTGATTATAGAGCTACAAAAGATACTCGGCAAAATTCAGCATCCACTCAAGTAAAAGACAGTTAAAATAGAAGCTAATAATTTTTAACAAGAAAACTATCTTTTAACACATAATATGCCTCTGCTGAAAAGGCAATATCATACTTAAGAAACATTAAATAATTTTCACCAAATACAGGAAGAAGAAAAGGAAACCCATTATTTCCATGGCCTTTTAACATTGTTTTAGAAGAAATTGCCAGGCATCTAAAACAAATAATAATGTAAAAACCTAGAAGAAAAACCAAAAGTAAAACCGACTTTAGTTACAGATGATACAATTAGATATTTGGAAACTCCAAAATAATCTAAGGAAAAGCTAATCCTTTTCACAATAAGAAAACGTAGTGAAGTAGAAGGTAATAAAATTAGCATACAAATCAATAGCCATTGTATATTCAAATGAAAATCAGGAGATATAATGGAAGAGAAAGTTTCATTTATGATAGAAAGGAAATAAAACACATATGGATAGCAAGAAATGTTCAAACATGTATGAGACTAAAATATAAAAGACTCTGAAGGACTCAGAAAAAAGTTTATCAAATGGAAAAATATATCACACTTATGAATAGGGGAAGGAAATGTCATAACAATGCCATTATTTTCTAGGTGGTATTACAGTTAATTCTAATAAAAAATCAACCTACATTATATGATGCTAAGATGAACATCTATGTTATATAGTAGCCTGCAAATTATTTTACTGTTAATGATTAAACTTGAGAGTTCAAAGAAAATCTATTAGAGATGTGTTACTCCTGGCTCTGCCCAGGGACTAATAGGAGGGTACATCTCTACCCATCTCTGCTATTAGCAATACTTCAAGGGGGAAAATATGGAAAGCACTGCCTTCAGTACTTATTTTATTTCCTTCATCTTTCTGTTCCCTCATTTCCATTTCAAAGTAGACCCTTTCAATTTTTCTTTCCCTGACCTGTAGGAGAAGGGATTTGTTTCCTCAGTGGATTAATTACAGAGAAGCCTGAGACTATTAATTGAATTAGTTAAAAGCAGGCATGAGCAGAATGTTGTAACTAATACAGGAGATACTCATGCAGCAAATAATCAGAAAAATGAAGACCCTGAAAGATTAAACCGAGGGAAATTTCTGTGTACAGAGGGTTTACTTCTGGGCAGAGAGACAATAATCCCTTATGGACTAATTTAGCCTTACGTATCATCTGTGCATTTAAAGCTTACAGTGGCTTTATGTTTTCCCATTGTCCCCTCTAAGTGCATTTTTTCAAGTGTTCTGTGAATCACAGGACAGGGAAAATGTAGATACCCCCAAGTCACATCAGAGTTTCTGGATGATAAGAATTTCCAGCCACAGGAGTCGTACAACAGCATGAGTGGTTTGGTTCATGGTGATTTGTTTTAAATGTAGCAAAAAAATATTTTCATGAAATCAATCAATCAGTAGCTACCAAAATCAAGTGAAGTTTTCTGTATATTTAATAAAGTAAAATTCTGGAGTGTACCAGCTGGAGGGAGATTTACATCTGGGTAGGAATGGATCCCATCTGATTTCACCACTTCTGTGTATAAAAATTCCTGCCAATTCCTTCTGAATCCAATTTTTCCCTTCCACTGAAAGCAGTTAGGGAACACTGCCTCCCTCCTCACATTGTTGATTAATAGGAAAGAGATTTAGAGCACTGCTGAGCATTGGAGAATGGTCAATGCAGCTGGAGCTGGAACTTGTTAAGTGAAGTGGAAAGTGAAGGAATGTGTATGGGTTGTGGTTCAATCATGGCTGGAGAGAAGCAGCTGCCCTGGGCAGGTATAAAAAAATGTAATGTGTACTTATGCTTTCATTTGATATATTTGTTTAATGTGGTCCTAAGCATAGATACCTATACCAAGATATTTTAGCTGTATAATATTTATTCAAGAAATGGGAATATAGGTGATTCACAAGAGCATGGTCCTATTTCGCATATTTTAAGAATGAGGAAGTAATTCATTTCTAAAATCCTACATTTCTCCCTTACATGTGATTCTTAACTTTCTAGGAGATAATGTATACATTTATATAGTATAGAGATCCAAAGGCTAAATTTTATTTTCACTCTAAATCATTTAGTTGGACTCTGTAGTCTTTCATTATCATTGTATTAATTTAAATATTTAAAATGTCATTGTTTATACAGTTTTCCTTTAAGAGGTCTTACATTATTGTTGTATTAACTGTTTCTTATCTCTCCAACTATCGTTAAAAGTTGTAGGCTGGGTGCAGTGACTCATGCCTGTAATCCCAGCAATTTGGGAGGCTGAGACAGGTGGATCACCTGAGGTCAGGAGTTTGAGACCAGCCTGGCCAACATAGTAAAACTCCCTCTCTACTAAAATTAGCCGAGCGTGGTGGTGGTCACCTGTAATCCCAGCTAGTCGGGAGGCTGAGGCAGGAGAATCGCTTGAACTTGGTAGGTGGAGGTTGCAGTGAGTCGAGATCACTCCATTGCACTCCAGCCTCGGCGACAGAGCAAGAATTCATCCCCCCCGCCAAAAAAAAATTAAAATAAATAAATAGCATTTAAAAAGTGGCAGAGAAACACTGTTCAATAAATGTTGAATACATACATGATTTATGGAAACATGAAGAACAGACAAAAGAATGGAAGGGCAAGTGCTCTGCAATTGCCAGGTGCATTCTGTTTCCTTTGTTCTCATTACATATTTTATCTAAATATTGTCAGTGAAAATTTTGCAATGATTTTGTTCCTTCTATACTGATATTTTATTTTAAAGCAAAGACATAGTGCAAAGATATAGTAATCTTCCAAGTTGGATTCACCATTCAAAACTAGTTGCTATTGAGCTATTAAATCATAGAAAATAATAGATGCAGTATAACCCACTGTTATTTTCTTTAAATTATTCATTCAATGAATATTCAAGTGCTGACTGTGTCCCAGGTCCTGTCGTGGTTATGCAAAGTTGAAAAGACTAACTTACTCTTCTTACTTTATGGAATATCATAGAAAACAGTGCAGAACAAGCAGCTTCAAAATAATGGAACTGAGGTGAGGGTGAGGCATAGAATTGGACCCTTCTAAAAGTAGTCAAATGATTTAAAGTCTCAGGTTAAATATTAAAATTAGGGCAGACAAATTTTAGGGAACGTTTTTCTAAAGATATTTACACTGGAAGAACTCTCTCTTCTCTCATCTCTATCTCAATTTCTATCTCTTATCTCTATTTCCATCTATCTTCAAGTGTTTCTTTTCTACCTAAAATTATCATCACTTCTGTTTATATCAACTGAGATGTAATGAACAAAAAGTTACTGATTCACAAAGGCATCATCTGTGGTGTCAGATAAGTGAATGAGGAACAAGAAGACATTTTTTCATACAAAACTGAGAACAATGAACCAATGGATGATGAGATAGTGTCAATGAAGTATGTCTGCAGAAAATCCAGTCCTAGGGGTTCTCCTCCAGGACAACTGTTACTCTCAGAATAAAGAGGTGGCACCAGTTCACTGTCAATAGTGCATGTAGAATATCTTAATATTAGAAATGGAAAAAAAATTGCATTTTCAGCACTTGTTTACCAACATTGATACTTTAAATTAGCTACTCATTAAACTGAATGAAAATTCGCTTATTCTTGAGGTTTGGTTAATTTCATTGTGTATGTTTCTATCCAGTTATCAAGCCAAGTGTAAAAAATTCCTAATTATATTTTAGAACATTCACCAGCTCTATTACTTAATTTTGACAATAAAATAATTTACAAAAGTTGAAAGGAAAGAAATGTTTCCTTAACACATTTCATTTCTATTAAGGACTAAATCTAATATAACTTTAAATTTTTTATAATACAATTATCAAAAATAAACTATTTCAAATAAATTGTATATGTGTTACAAAAGAAATTTTGCACACTCTCACGTTCTCTAGATATAGACACAGACACACACATCTCTCACCCTCTCATACACGAACAGATGTGGAAGAAAGAGTGGACAAGAGAGGTAAGGGGATTCAGAGACAAAAAGGAGGAGAGAGAAGTAAAGGTAAAAGATAGAAACATAGAGTAGAGAGAATAATAATGGAAAATAGGAGAACTTGGATACTAGAAGGACTTCAGGATTTTTTTGGTCAAGCACCATCTCTCATTTTACAAGGAAGGAAAATGAGGCTCTGGAAGACTAAGTGGGTTATCAGAGGACACGCAGTGAAGTACTGGCGGAGCCAGAGAAAGAAAGCTTTCTTATTTTTAGCTAAGTGTCCAGAATTCTTGGAAACCAGGGAAGCATTTTTGTTATTCTGGCACTCTACTATGTAATTATTCCCTACTCAATTTATATTTTTTTTCATAAGTCATTCAAAGTACTGTGAATTTTTGTCATTATTCAACTGAGTTTGACAATCCAACAGCTGTAGGGGAGACAGTCTTATTCAAATTGATAAAAACCTATTACTTCATTTTGTCAACATTTAAAAAGTTTTTTTTAGATTATCAGATATAGGATGCTTAACCAGTATGTGTAATGCAAATATTCCAAAAAGCCAAAAAAATCAAAATCTGAAATATTTCTGGTTGCAAGCATTCCAAAATGGGTACTCAACCTGTATAGTATACATAGTAAAGCAGATTAACATGTCTGTCATCTTATAATTATTTTTATTTTTTTAACGAGCAGCTAAAATCTAGTTATTTAACAAAAATCCCTAAAACAATGGTTTTATAAATTTTAGTCCTCATGTTGTACATTAGATCTCTACAATTGTGCATCTTACATATCTATTTTTTTATCCTTTGACCTACATTTTCAAATTTCCTCCCACTACCCACAGTAACCTGTACGCACGGTAACCATTGTTTCGTTTTCCATCTCTGTGTGTTTGAGCTCTCTCTCTCTTTAATTCCACATATAAGTGAAATCATGCAATAATTTTCTCCTCTTTTTGGCTTATTGCATTTAGCACAATGTCCTCCAGTTTCACACATGCTGTGTCAAATGGCAAGATCTTCTTTTCTGAGGCTAAATAATATTCCATTTTCTATATATACCGTATGTTACTATCTATTTTTCCATCAATAAGCATGCAGGTTGTTTTCATATCTTGACTATTTTGAAGAATGTTGCAATGAACATGGGAGCGTAGATATATTTATAGGATGGTGGTTTCATCTGTTTCGGGATAAACCCAGAAGATAGATTGCTGGGTCATACGGTAATTCTATTTTAAATTTCCTTAGGAACTTCCATACTGTTTTCCATAATGGATGTACTAGCATAAATTTCTGCCAAGAGTGTACTAGAATTTCCTTTTTTTCTATGCTTTTGCCAACATTTATCTCTTGTCCCTTTGATAATAGCCAACAGGTGTGAAGTGATAGCTTACAATTCTACTGAAATTTCAATTTGTATGCATTATATTTATAGGACAAATTGGAGGTAATTCGCATATTAGTCATGTGAAATATTTTGATCTATCAACAGAGCATGTCTCTCCTTTCACATAAGCTTGATGGAGTCCATAGTATTACTCAGGTTACTGACTTGGGCATTGTAGTTTTTCTGTTTGTTTGTTTTGTTTTTGTTTTTTCTACTGGGTATCCTTGCATTCCCTTTTTTACTTATATAACCTAGATTTTGTTTTAGGTAGTAGTTAGCTCAACTATAGACTTCATTTCTAAGACTCCAATGTAGGTAGGTATAGCCGATTTCCCTAGTTTTTACCAAAGATATATATTAGATGTCTAGATGTAGTTTCAGGAAAAACTCTGGACTTCCTGATTTTTTTTTTTTTAAATAAAAGTAGTCATCGGGGCTCTTTTACGTTGCCTTGTATGCCTGCTCCCCTTCTTTGGGTGGGAATAATGAATGCTTGGTAAACACCAATTAGCATGTGACTTTGAAGAATAAGTCATTTTACTAAAAATCAAAAGGGGGAAAATAAGGGGAATATGGCTTCCTAATAAAATGATTGATTGTCTCAACCTAACTGACTTCTTTCTAATTCTTGTTACATGAAGCCACCTCAACCAATTGTCGAAGCCACCTCAACCAATTGTCAAAGCCACTATGGAATATTTTCTCTTACAAGTAGCTAAAATCACCTTGGATACAATCTAGAGAATCATTGGAATCATTCATTAATATGTGAAAGAAAGAATCAGAAATAATTGACTAACATCATTCTATTATGCCATACCAAAGTAGGTATAAATGCCTTATTTATGGATGTGTAATTTAGAATAATGGAGTCTATTGCTGCAGGTTTGACGTTAGAGACCGAGATTGGAGTTCTGTTATTATACATAAAGCTTCACACATTTTGATATTTGCTAGATATATATTTATCAAAGAAGAAAATCATTTCAGAAAGCATATATTACATTTTTAATACAACAAAATGCTATCTTAATTTGTTATTTTGGGATGAATCACTTTCATGTATAGGTCTTATCTTCCTTGGAAGAGGAAATTATACACCTACCATATATTTGTTTTCTGCATATCATTGAGTTCTGTGAATTACAGAGCTCATTGTGAATCATTAATGTCTGTGCCTTAAGAATCGATCATTTACATGATTTTTCATCACATTTCAATTTCACCGTCACAATTTCGGAATGTATCATTTCAAAAGGACGTATTTGTACATTTTCCTGTCTATAACTTCATACTTTCAAAGTATTACCTAACTTCTTATAAAGTGTGGGTTCTAAATATATCAGTTTACTTTTCCAATCTTGACTGTAATAATATTTTTGATAGAGAAAGGTAAGGAGTGACAATTATAGAACTAGTATTAGAATGACATAAATAGAAAATCACATGAACCAATATCAAATAATTTCCATGAATTCTATGTGGAAAACAGGGAAATAAATGCAACCACCATCTAAATCTCCAATTAAGTAAAAGTAAGGCTACCATAATATAATTCATGCTTAATATCAGGACAAAAATAAGATATAGTGCCATTATAGTTACTTTCTAAATTATTTAGTTTGACTTTGATTATAAATGTAATAATTTCAGTATAGAATGATGTCTCAGTTATTCTTAGAAGTGCTGATGTCTCCATACCTTAGAAGTGCTTCTCATTCTTTAATGCTAAGTCACAGTGATATAAAAATATCCCCAGACTCCAAGTCATAACCATTTGCTTTTTCTCCTATAGTATTTTGGCTATATTTTCTTACTATCCTCTTATTGCATTTTTCCTTGTGCAATACTTAGTTGAGTTTAAGTTTGTTTTATTGTGGAGTATGTTACTTCAAGGTAAGACCATGACCTCCTTCTCTTTCTCCCTTCTGTTTATACTTTTTTTTCTTATTAAATACTTTTGCTGAGAGCATTTGACAGATTGTATTTTCTACAAATCTACCATTATGCAAGGTGCAAATAATAATAACATGTATACAACTATGTGAACTGCTTAAAACTGTCATAAGCATCATTATTTTGGAATTGTTTTCTTCATAGAGTAGAATAAGGAAAGTATGAAATTATGTTAATGGTTTTTAGAATCAATGACTTCCATTGCTAGAGAGGACATAATTATTATTAAAGAAATTGAGGTAAAAACTATAGTATCCAAATTGAATTACAAATCTCACTTTGGACTCCACACTTTAAAGCATATATTTCTTCTACTTTTTTCCTCTGAGATGTCTCGGAAGCAACGTCATTTCAGCAGTAGTGAGCACCCCAACCTAACCATTTTCTTTGCTAATTCCTTCCACTAAAAGAAACCAGAATTGCCTAAGAGAAGGATCTTATTCTAGATGTGACTCTTCTATCAGCGCTATTTCAAAGGGTATGCCCTGGTCTAATTGTTCATCTTGTTCTTCCTCAGGTTCCAAGTCTAAGTGGATTCTTTTGTTGCTAATGTTTTGTTTTGTTTTGCCTGCCTCTGTGGTGGTGTTTCCTCAACTCTAGAGCTAAAGCTGGTATTGAAGTACCTAAATAAGCAAACCATTTATTGTCCACTTAGGCACAGAGACAGAGAGAGCTTCTCTGATCTCAGATTTTCAGGTAAAAGAACCTGTCTCTTTTCCAACATCCATGTTTGAAAACACTTTATTGCACAAATCCCATACCACCTTCACATGAGGGAGGTATGAGGAAGAAAAAATAGAAAATTCTTCTCTAGACTATACTCTGGTCACAGGCACACACAGAATTTTTCAGAAGAAACTCACAGGCTTCTGTAAGACAAGCCATCATCGTAAAAACATAAAATGTAAATCTTCATCTGAGATCTGAGGTAAAGCAAAGTCCTCTTTCTACTACTGTTCTATGGCTTTCTGTAAATCTGAAGAAAAATACAATTTCATTTTTGTTCTCACTTTGGCAAGCTGATCACCCAAAAATAATTGTAAACTCTTGACGGACTCATTTAGTTTATCTTACCAATGTGCCTATCCCTATGTTTAATCCCTCCCCTCTGTGCTATTATTACAAAAGTGAAATTGGTTGGGAGACAGAAACATAAATTCAATCCAAGATTTTTCAAGAATTCTTTAGATACTCGTTCAAAACTTTTAGTTTTTCTTTTCTTCGCCTTAAATATGACATATATCTCTGACTACATTTCATAAATGTTCACTTTTTATATCATTGATCATTTTCCTATAGAATAATGGCAAAAACACGTGTGTATGCATCCTCCCTTGAGTGTTAGCCACAAGTAAACCCAAAGGAAAAAAGAAAGTTGCTGTCTGGATTTTCAAATTAACTCTCTTTACCTGCCTTTAATGTCTAGCAGACAATTTCCTGAAGCATTAGAGAAGTGAAATGGAGATAAATCAGTCATGGCTAAAGAAGTCATGTTAGTTAAAACTAATGAGAAAGCTAATTGCAGTCATTTATCTTCATGTCAGGTACATTAATGTACTATGGCTCTTCTTTGTATTAAAGTGGTCAAAGTGTCTATGTGAATAAACAATTTATCAGGTTCTTGTATTGTTGAAATATGGATGTTAAAACAGAACTTACATATTGTTAAGAAGATGCTCAACTCCATATAAAATTAAATGCATAACTCCTCTTCATTTTTCATGTTTTAAGGTAAAACTTCATATTTCTAAACACTCTCCATTAGATATGTAATTGAACTACTTGGGTTATGTGACTTTGTGAGGCAAATTCTGTTTCAGGCTGTTAAAGTCAATTTACCCAGACACATTATTTCTCTCCTGTTGAAGTCCTTCATTTAGCATTTGAATGGGCATTGTGAGATAAAATTTAAGCTTTTACTATATTATATATTTTGTTTCATGCCTTTATGATACAGCAAAATCACATGCTTCAAAACATTTAATTTTTAAAAAACCTCATTTCTTTGAATATTGAATCACAATTCCTTTACAAATAAAATATTCCCCATTAGTATTTGCCTCAGCTGACTGAAAAATAAATTGAGTTTCATTACAGGTCATATAACACAATGGTTCTCAATCTTAGCTGTGCTTTCAAATAAATTAACCTGAAAAATTTTTATTTTTAATTGGAAAACAGGTGCACAGAATGGATTAGCGGTAATCACTGGTAATAGATACAGGGTCATGTTTGGCCTACATTTATTTGTTCACTTTGTTAATATAATGAACATTTGTGAACTCTTTACCCCTATATTATATATATATGTATATACATATGCCTTTGTTATACTAATTCTGTTTCCTCCCCACAAAACCACCCCTCTGGGCGGTATATATTTTTCACGCATGTATACATATATATGCCTAAAAATGCATGTTTCTGTTTTATTTGCTTTTGAACTTTATAAAAATATAGTCATACCCATATTTCCTTACTTCTTATTAGATTATTAAATGGTATTAATGTTATTCAGGTAGCTGTAACTCATTTATGGTCACTAACAGAAACTATTCTATTGCATAAATGTAGTGAAATAAATATATCACATTATTTCCTCACATATGGACATTTTCAATATGATTTTCTTATTACTTTTTCCTTTTTCTTTTCTCTTATTTTTACCTTTTCTTTTTTTCTTCCTTTTATTTGTTATTGAGTAATGCCACTACTCGTTTTTCAATATATCTCTTTTTGACAACTTTGATTTGGGACCATGCTTAGGAACTGAAATGTTTCTCATCAGAAAAACTTATTTTATCATAGAAGAACTAGTATAGAGTGAGTGGAATCAATGATGGTTGACAGAATAGGAACCTAACCAATATCAGTTATCATCTCAGGATAAACTACAGTAGCTACATATAGCTGATCATTCTAAACATTGTATTGAAAATTATTCGGAGAAATTGTGAGTAATCACTACCTTGAGAAAACTCTAACAGGACAGAGTGAAGTTAATATAATAGGGTAATGGATCACAGAAGTGCAGAGTTAACTATAGAAGACTCACACTTGTGACTATCTTCGAAGGTCTGCTTTTCAGCTATTCTAGTCACATTTATTATACATGCAGAGATGCAGAATTGTCTGGTTTGTACCAATCTAGAGAAGTCCTTAGCCAAGAGTGTCTTGGATTTGGGACTAAATCTAACACAAAATTTACACCCAGAAGTCCCCAGCATGATGAAGTTGAGGGTAAGATTTTGCTGGAAAAAAAAGCTGTGTTTAGATTTCTCTCCTCTCTCCTGCTTTCTTCACTCCTCTAATAGTTTCTTATGGGAGCACTTCCTTCATGAATTACTTGATTCAAGTCCTCATTCTATTGTCAGCTTTGGAGAAACTCGACTTAGAGAAGCATCAAAAAAAAAAAGGATCCAAAAATGCCAGAAACTACATTATTCAAGTTTAGAATATATTGGTAAAATATTAATTCTGCTTCTTTATTCAATGCCCCTAAATGTAGAGTAACCTTCACCAAAATTCATGAACAGAGACTGAGAGTGGGTAGAAAAATGCATTGATAATGCAAGCTGTAGTGAACAGAATTGAAAAGTCAACATTTCTCTTTAAAAGTTAAATTTGGCATATTCAAAATCAAAAGTTAGCTTTGTTTACAAATATGCTTATGCTCTTTGATGGTTTTGTTAGTGGCCTTTCCCAAACATTTTCTAAACTTGTAAAATATTTTTGTTAAATGGCTCACATTTAGCCCCCTTCTAGTTCCAATAGTATTCGTTTCTCATGTTTAAATTGTTTTCATTATTGTACTTGAATTCTTATTTGTCTTCTATCTCCAGGCTTTTCTCTCCCACAATTCAATCTTCACCCAGCTCTGATCTTTTTATGTACCTTATAAAATTTAACATTTAAACCAGAAATATTTAGATTGAGTAAACTATTGTACCATAGTGGCTTGAATGGTGCCTCCTGCCTCCACTCCAAGCAGATAAGTCAGCCAAGAACCTGGAAATATAACCTTATTTGGAAAAGGTGTTTTTAGAGATATAACTATGTTAAGGATGAGATCGTCTTGAGTTAGGGTGGGCCGTAAATGTAGTGGGAAGTGTCCTTGTAAGAGAAGAGTAGCAGAGAAACGTGGAGAAGAAGATCATGTGAAAACTTTTGTGAAGGTGAAGGAAGAAATAGGAACTATGCTTCTATAAGCCAAGGAATGCCTGGAACTACCAGAATCTAAAAAAGGCAAGAAAGGACATTTTCTTACAGATTTCATAGGAAATGTACCACTCTCAGCACCTTGATTTCAGATTTCTGACCTCCTTAAGTAAAAGAATGAATTTCTGTTGTTTTAAGCCACAAAGTTTGTAGTCATTTGTTATGGCTGCCCCAGGAAACTAATTTGAGTAGCTTAATGTAAGGAAATACAATACGATTCTTAAAGAAACTATTTTGAAGAGCATAAAAATATTGTGGAATAATATTAAAGAATACTAAAGGGATACAAATTAATTGATTTACCATATAACTATGATCATGCATGTGGACCATAAAAAACCCATTTGTGTTACTATTTGTATTTGCTATGTAGTTAATTATAATGCAACATAACCTAGCCTATCCTAATTAATACAACCTCCAATAACACAGAACAATAAAATTTGTAATTTAAAAAAAGAAAGCTATTTTATATGATTAAATAGAATAAATAGGAACTATGAGTTCTGAGATTTCAAATATATAGACAATGTATGCAGATTAATTTTCTGGTATATTACATTAAAAGTCAACTAATTTTTCTTATTTTATGCTTTCTGTGAATCCATGTTGACTATCTCCAAGGACATTTATTTGCCTGTCTGTTAGTCCTTCTATGATATTTACCAGAATCACACTATTATGTAAACATAATTTATTATAATGCTATTTCTATAATTTATTGATTTATGTATTCATTATTTCGTTAAATTTTTCACCAAACAATGAATTATTGCAGTTCTATCACATGTCAGGCACTGCTCTGGGCACTCAGGAAACAATAATAGCAAAGCTAATGATAACACTAATTATTAGTTGCTAAGGGCCTTCATTGTGTCAAGAAATAATCAAAGTACTTTATATGATTTAATAGTTATAAAGAAATGAGATAAGTCTGATTATTTTCATTTTCAGATAAGAAAACAGACTCTGAGAGGTGAGAAGTATATTGAATGAGATCACTTATAAGAGGTAGTATAAGAATTCAAACTGGGATAAATCCAAAGTACACTCTGATTTTGATTTTTTTGTATTTTTTATCATTTCAAGTTTTATTTTAAATGCAGGGGCTACATCTGCCAGTTTGTTACATGGGTATATTGTGTAATGCTGAGGTTTGGGATATGAATGATCCTGTCACCCAGGTAGTGAACGTTGTATTCAATACTTAGGTTTTCAACATTTAGCCTGCTACCTCCCAGCCTCCACCCCTCTAGTAGTTCCCAGTGTCTATTGTTGCCATCTTTACGTCCATGAGTACCCAATGTTTAGCTCCCACTTATAAGTGATAACGTGCAGTATTTGACTGTCAGTTCCAGCATTAATTCAGTTAGGATAATGGCTTACAGTTGTTTGTACAATCTACTGTTGATGGGCACCTGAGTTGATTCCATGGCTTCGTTATTGTGAATAGTGCTGTAATGAACACATAGCATAGTGCCACGAGTACATGAGTCTTTTTGGTAGATGATTTATTTCCTTCTGGATATTTACCCAGTAGTTCTGTTTTAACATCTTGGAAAAATCTCTAAACTGCTTTGCACTGTGGCTGAACTAATTTTTCTTCTCCTTAATAGTGCATTAGCCTTCTCTTTTCTCCATAGCCTTGGCAAGATCTATTGTTTTCTGACTTTTTAATAGCCATTCTGACTGGTGTGAGATGGTATCTCACTGAGGTTTTGATTTCCATTTTTCTAATGATTAATGATCTTGAACTTTTTTTCATGTGTGTTGGCTGCATAAATGTCTTCTTTTGAGAGATTCTGTTCACATCTTTTGCCCACTTTTAAATGGGCTATTTGTTTTTTGCTTGTTGACTAAGTTCATTACAGACATTAGATATTTGACCTTTGTTGGATGCAGACTTTATGGATATTTTCTCCCATTCTGTAAGTTGTCTGTTTTCTCTGTTGATGGTTTCTTTTGCTGTGCAGATACTCTTTAGTTTCATTAGGTCCCACTTGTCAATTTTGGTTTGGTTGCGATTGCTTCTGAGGACTTAGGCATAATTTTTTTTTTTCCCAAGGACAATGTCCAGAAGGGTGTTTCCTAGGTTTTCTAGGATTCTTATAATTTGAGGTTTTACATTTAAATCTTTAATCCATCCTGAGCTAATTTGTGTGTATGATGAAATGTCAGAGCCTAGTTTCCTTTTTCTGCATATGGCTACCAGCTATTCTAGCACCAGGTATCATATTGAATAGGGAGTCTTTTCCCCATTGCTAATTTTTGTCAACTTTGTCAAAGATCAAATGGCTGTAGGTGCGTGGCTTTTGTATCTGGATTGTCTATTATGTTCCATGGACCTAAGTCTCTTTTTTTGGTCCCAGTACCATACTGTTTTGGTTACTGTCACCTATAGTATAATTTAAAGTCAATATTGTGATGTATATTAATTAGTCCATTCTCACAGTGCTATAAAGAATACTACCTGAGACTGGGTAATTATAAAGGAAAGAGGTTTAATTAACTCACAGTTTTGCAGCCTTAATAGGAAGCATGTCTAGGATGCCTTAGGAAACTTACAGTAGTGGCTGAAGGCAAGGGGAAGCAGGCACTTTCCTGACAAGGTGACAGGAGAGAGTGTGTGCTAGAACAAGAAAGTGACAGACAACTTTAAAACCATCAGCTCTCATGAGAACTCACTCCCTATGAGGAAAACGGCATGGGGCAACTGCCCCCATGATCCAATCACCTCCCACCTGGTCTTTCCCTTGTCACATGAAGATTACAATTAAAGATGAGATTTGAGTGGGGACACAGAGCCAAACCATGTTATTCTGCTCCTGGCCCCTCCTAAATCTCATGTGCTCATATTTAGAAACGCTAATATGCCTTCCCAACAGTCCCTCAAATTTTTAACTCCTTTCAGCATTAACTCAAAAGTCCGCAGTCCAAAGTCTCATCTGAAACAAGACAAGTCTCTTCTGCCTATGAGCCTGAAAAATCAAAAGCAAATTAGTTACTTCTTAGATACAGTGGGGGTACAGGCATTGGGCATATGTTCCCATTACAAATGGGAGAAATTGGACATAACAAAGGGACTGTAGGCCCCATGAAAGTCTGAAATCCAGCAGGGCAGTCATTAAGTGTCAAAGCTCCTGAGCAATCTTATTTGACTCCAGGTCTCACATCCTGCTCACGCTTATACAAAAGGTGGGCTACCATAGTCTTCGGCAGTGTCACTCCTGTGGCTTTGCAGGCTACAGCCCCACCCCTCGCTGCTATTACAGGCTGGGATTGAGTGTCTGCAGCTTTTCCAGGCACATGGTGCAAGCTGTCAGTGGATCTACCATTCTGGGGTCTGGAAGGCAGCGTCCTTCTCACAGATTTCCTAGGCAGTGCTTCATTAGGGACTCTATCTGGGGGCTTCAACCCCACAATCCCTTTCTGCACTGCCCTGGCAGAAGTTCTCCATGAGGGCTCTGCTCCTGCATCCACTGAAATCTAAGCAGAGGTTCCCAAACCTCGATTCTTGTCTTCTGTGCACCCACACACCCGACACTACGTCGAAGCCACCAAGGCTTGGGGCTTGCACCCTCTGAAGCGGTGGCTCAAGCTGTACCTTGGCCCCTTTTAGCCACAACTGGAGCAGAAGCAGCTGGGACACAAGGCACAAAGTCCCAGGGCTTCGCAGAGCAGGGGGGTCCTGGGCCTGGCAGATAAAATCATTTTTTCCTTCCTAGGTCTCCAGGCCTGTGATTGGAGAGGCTGCTGCCAAAATCTCTGACATGCCCTGGAAACATTTTCCTCATTGTCTTAGTTATTAATGTTTGACTCCTTGTTACATAAAATGTTCTGCAGCTGGCTTGAATTTCTTCTCAGAAAATAAATTTTTCTTTTCTATCGCATCATCAGGCTGCCCTTATCCTCTGGTTCTCTTTTAACCATAAGTTCCAATTCCAAATGATCTCTCTCAAGTTTGAAGTTCTACAAATCTCTAGGACAGGGGCAAAATGCTGCAGTCACTTTGCTAAAGTACAGTAAGAGTGAACTTTGCTCCAGCTCCCAAGAAATTCCTCATGTCTATCTGAGACCACCTCAGCCTGTACTTCATTGTCCACATCATTATCCATATTTTGGTCAAAACCATTCAATTAGTCTCTAGGAAGTTCCAAACTTTCCCACAACTTTCTGTCTTCTTCTGAGCCCTCCAAACTGTTCCAACCTCTACCAATTACAAAGTTCCAAAGTTTCTTCCACATTTACAAGTATCTTTATATCAGTACCCCATTCCTGTTACCAATTTACTATATTAGTCCATTCTCACACTTCAATAAAGAATACTACCTGAGACTGGGTAATTATAAGAGAAAAAGGCCTAATTGACTCACTCACTGTTCCACAGGCTTAACAGGAACCTTGGATAGGAAGCCTCATGAAACTTACAATCATGGCAGAAGTTAAAGAGGAAGCAGTTACCCTCTTCACAAAGCAGCAGGAGAGAGTTTGTGTGAGCATGAGGAAATGCCATAATTTAAAACCATCAGTTCTTGTGAGAACTCACTCACTATCAGAAGAATAGCATGGGGGAACCACCCCATGATCCATTTGCCTCCCACCTTGTCCCTTCCCTAACACATGGGGATTACAATTTGAGATGAGATTTGAGTGGGGACACAGAGCCAAACCATATCATGATGTCTGGCATTTTCCTTTTTGCTTAGGATTGCTTTGGCTATTGGGGCTCATTTTGGTTCCATATGAAATTTGTAATCATTTTTTTCTAATTCTGTGAAGAATTACATTGTTAGTTTTAAAGGAACAATGTTGAATATTGACTCAATTCATGAGCTTAGGTGTTTTTCCATTTGTTATTGTTATCTATGATTTTTTTTCAGCCATGTTTTGTAGTTCTCCTTGTAGAAATATTTCATATTCTGAGTTAGATGTATTCCTCGATAATTTATTTTTTGTTTGTGGTTATTGTAAATGGGATTGAATTCTTGATTTGGCTCTCAGATTGAATAGTATTTGTGCATGGAAATGGTACTAGTTTTTGTACACCAATTTTGTATCCTGGAACTTTACCAAAATCCTTTATAACTTCCAGGAGCTTTTTGTTAGATTCTGTTGGGAATTTCAGGAAATGATATGCAATTTAGGAAATTTAGTATCATTCATATTGAGAGATAGTTTGACTTTTTCTTTTCCTATTTGGATGTCTTTTATTTCTTTTTCTTGCCTGAATGTTCTGGCCATCCCTTCTAATACTATGTTGAAAACGAGTGAGGAGAGTGGGCATCCTTGTCTTGTTCCAGTTCTCAATGGGAATGCTTCCAGCTTTTGCCATTCAGTATAATGTTGACTGTGGGTTTGTCAGAGATGAGTCTTATTATTTTATGTGTGTTCCTTCTATGCCTAATTTGTTGAAGTTTTTATATCATAAAGAAATTATGGATATTATCAAAAGCTTTTATCACATCTATTGAGATGATCATATTTTTGTTTTTAGCTCTGAATCACATTTATTAATTTGTGTATGTTCAACCAACCTTGCAAGAATAAAGTCTACTTGACTGTGGTGAATTAACTTTTTGACATGGTGCTGAATTTGGTTTGTTAATATTTTCTTAAAAATGTTTGTGTCTAGGTTCATCAGGGATATTGGCCTGTAGATCCTTTTCCATTGTGTTTTTACCTGGTTGTGGCATCAGGGTAATTTTACTTCATAGAATAAATGAAGAAGTGAGTCCATTCTCCTTGAATTTTTGGAATAGCTTCAGTAGAGTTGGCACCAGCACTTTTTTGTATGTCTGTGAATTCAGCTGTGAATACATTTGGGTTTGAGCTTTTTATGTTTGGCAGGTGTTTTCTTATTGATTCAATTTCTGGCCTCAATATTGGTATGTTCAGGGTTTTAATTTCAGGAGGATGTGTCTTTTCAGAAATGTATCAGTTGTCTGCAGATTTTCTGGTTTGTGTTCTTAGAAGTGTTTATAATAGTATCTGAATTTTTTGTATTTCTGTAGGATTGGTTGTAATGTCACCTTGTCATTTCTGTTTGTGCTTACTTGGATGTTCTCTCTTTTTTTCTTTCTAAATCTGGCTATCACTCTATCAAACTTGTTAACATTTTCAAAGAACAAACTTTTGGTTTCGTTAATTCTTTGTATGAATTTCTGTATCTCAATTTCATTAGATTCTGCTCTGACTTTAGTTATTTCTTTATTTTCTAGGTTTGAGGTTAGTTTGCTCCTTTTTCCTACTTCCTCTAGATATAATATTAGATCATTAATTTGAGATATTGATTTATATTCCACTGTAGTCTGAGAATGTTGTTACAATTTTAATATTTTTAAATATTCTGAGATTCACTTTTTGCCTAAGCATATGGTTGGTCCTGGAGTATATTCTTTGTGCAGATGAGAAAAATGTGCATTCTGGGATTGATGGACAGAGTATTCTGTAGATAGCTATTAGATACATTTGCTCAAGCATCAGACTTAAGTCCATATTTTCTTTCTTAGTTTTCTGCCTCAGTGATCTGTCTAATGCTGACAACAGGTTGTTGAAGTCCCCCACTATTACGGTGTGGGTGTCTAAGATTTTTTTTTCAGGTTTGGAAGTAGTTGTTTTATGAATCTGAGTACTCTAACGTTGGGTGTGTATGGAGTTAGGATAATTAAGTATTCTTTTTGGACTGAATATTTTATCATTATGTAATGTTATTCTTTGTCCTTTTTTAGTGTTGTTGATATTTGGTGTAATGTCTGTTTTATCTCATATAAAAAGAGTGACTTCCGCTCTTTTTTGATTTTCATTTGTGTGAAAGATCTTTCTCCTACTCTTTGAACCTGTGGATATTATGATGTGTGATGTGGGTCACTTGTAGACAGCAGATGTATTTTTTTTTTTAATCCAACTCGCAGCTCTGTGCCTTTTCAGTGGAGTATTTAGACCATTTATATTTATAGTTAATACTGATATGTGATGTTTTGATCCCATCATGATGTTTTTAGATGGCGGCTTTGTAGTTTCTATTGTATTGTTTCTTATAGGGTCAGTAGGCTATTTACCTAAGTGTGTTTTTGTGGTAGCAGATATCATTCTTCTGTTACTACATTTAGCACTCCCTTAAAGGATCTCTTGAAGAAGCTGGTCTAGTCATAAAAAAATTCCGTTAACACTTACTTGCTGGAAAGACTTTATGTCTCCTTCACTTATGGAGTTTAGTTTAGTAAGATTAAGAAATTCTTAATTCCAATTTCTTGTCTTCAACAATGTTGAAAATAGGTTTTCGGTCTCTCCTGACTTGCAAGCTTTGCTGAGAAGTCTGATGTTAGCCAGAAGAAATTCCCTTTGTCCATGATCTGAGCTTTTCTTCTAGCTGCCTTTGATTTTTTTCTTTAATGTTGACTTTGGATAGTCTGGTGACTATATGCCTTAATAATGTTCATTTTGTATACTACATCACAAGTGTTCTCTGGATTTCTTGTCTCTGAATGTTTACCTCTCTAGCAAGATTAGAAAAATATTATTGAATTATTTCTTCAAACATATTTTCCAAGTTATTTACTTTCCTCCTTATCTCTTAAAAAATGCCAATAATTCATAGGTTTGGGTCATTTTATATAATCCCATATTTTAGTACTTTGTCCATGTTTTAAATTTACTTTTATAATATTTCATCTGAACAAATTCAGAAGATCAGTCTTCAAGCTCTTAAATTATTTTTTCTGCTTGGTCTTATCTATTGATAAAGCTTTCAATTGTAGTTTGTAATTCCCTAAGAAAGTTTTTCAATTCCTGAATCTCTGATTGACTTAATTTTAATATGTTTATCTCTTCATTTCCTGGATTGCTTTAGAAGTTTCTTTGTATTGATTTTCAACATTTTCTTAAATTTTATTGAGCTTCCTTACAGTCCATCCTTTGAATTCTTTATCTGTCATTTCTGAGTTTCCATTTTGGTTAGAGACCATTGTTGGATAGTTGGTGTGATCTTTTAGAAGTGTCATTATATTCAGATTTTTCATGGTACCAGAATTCTTGCACTGGTTTTCTAACATCCAGAGATGCTAGCACTTCTAAGTTGGAAAACTATTTTCATGTGAATAGTATCTTTTCTTTTTTTTTCTTTTTCTATTATATAACTGGTTTGATATTTCTTTAATTTTCCCTTTCCCTTCCTCCCTAGGAGAATGTGACTATACATAATGTCAGGTAGGGTCTTTTGGCTTTGCTTCTATAGACTTATGAATGTCTATTTTCAGGTTTTATATTGGGCTGTGCAGTTTGATCTAAAAGCCAGTATATGCCACTTATGGGTAAGAGCTGGCCAATGTGGTTGGGTATATACTTGATCCTTATTTACTAGGAGAAGCTCTTTGTTGTCTCAGGCAATGGCCTAATATGTAGAGTGCACAGAGGTCTGAACTTCCTACTCAGTCCAGGGGATGTAGGCTGCAAGATGGGAAGGACCAGATCTGGCAGGCCAACCTACAGATTATCTGATGGCAGGCAGAAGCACCAGAACTGAGGGAGAATCCAGTGGGCAGCCACCAAGCACCCAGAAGTGTGCCAAGGGGTAGAGCTGGGAAACCTCCTTGGAGCCATGTTCTCTGAATAGCTGAGAAGCCTAAACTCCTAATCCCAGAGAGTAGGTGCTCCAGATGCTTGGAGATCTGCCTGTGCTTGGAGCTGAGAAGGTCTGCTTGCACCACAATCTCTGCATAGGAAGAATGGATGACTTAGGTCTGCTGATCTGGGTAAGCAGATGTCTGAATGCCTGGAAATCAGGTTGGGCATGGAGCAGAGAGTCCCACTGTACCTGGATTTCTGCACAGTGAGGGTGTGACAGCTCAGGCTGCTGATCTGGGCAAGTGCATATTCCAAACGCCTGGAGATATGCCTAAGCATGGAGCAGAGACAGAACTTCTGAACCAGTATCTTTGCCCAAGAAATGTAGATTGTCTCAGGCTGCCAATCTGGGTGAGCACGTGTTTTGAATGCCTATGGATCTTCCTGGGTATGAAGTGCAGGGGATCTCACTATACCACACTTTCTGCACAAGAAAAGTAGGGCTCTTCAAGCTTCTGGTTCAGACACATGTGTGCTCTGAATGCCGGGTGCTGCCTGAGGGTGGAGTGGAGAGGTCGCTGTTGCACTATGACCTGAGGGGAGCAGGCTGGAGCCTATAGCAATGACACACACAGACCTGTTCCTGGACACCAAACTGTCTCTGGCTGCAAATCTCATCACCCAGAAGAAACTGCAGCTTTAATAGCTTTCCTCTCACCCAAGTCCTGTGACAAGGGAGAGTACAATTCCAGTGTCTACTGCTGAAGTACTTTCTACAATTCTGGCTGTGGAGGCCCCAGCCCTGATCTAAATCAAGAGCCCCAATCTTTGCACCAAGACAGAAATGTATGATCACACTGCCAGGTCGCCACACTAAGAATGACTGATTTTGTATACACTTGAATTAAAAATGGCATCCTGGCCTCAGTCCTGTGTCTGAGAAAATGCCTGCAACATTTCCTGGTATCTTTCCATCTGAGTCCCTCCAAGCCTCTGCCCAAGTTAGCTCCAGGGCTTGGGAGAAACAAAGTGCTCTTCCTTGGCCTAGGGTGCTCGGATCTCCATGGAAAAGTGAGTCGCAGGAGGGGGCTCTCTGCCTCTCTATGTACTGACTCTTCACTCACTTTTATCAGCCACATGCCATCATAGGGGCAATTTTTCCATGTTCTTCTTTCTGGGATCTGGGGTATCCTTCATGACTCCAGTGGATTCACATTTTCTTTCTTGAATTAAAGCTCACAGACTTTATCTTTTTGTACGATCTTGCTATTTCCAACAACTGAGGCATGCTAAAAGCCTCTAATCTGCCATGTTGGAAAAAATATGTCCTCTGCCCAGAATTATTTTGATGTATACCCTTCATCATATTTTAATTACCACTAGTACCCCATTCCTCTCAAATGTGCTCTGATTTCTGAAGATATTTTAAGCTCTCACCCTAATATTGCTGCATTGTGACTCCTGGTCTTTGCTCAGAATGAAAAAAGGAACAGTACCAATATGTGCAAAGATATCTTTAGGTGATCAATGTGAAAATTAAATTGTATGTCCAATAGAGTTTCCTTTTTTTAGTCTTTATGGAAGACCAAATTTTAAAATAAAAAAGAGCTTTGGAAAGTTATACTGTAGTTAGTAAGAAAAAAAAATTACCTGTATGAAAGTTATAGGACAATAAATATCTGAAAGGCAAAAATCAATATTGTTTAGAATGCACACTATTGTATTTCACACTGTTTATCGCTTTAATCTTGTTTTTCCTTTCCATTACTATATTATGTAATGGTTCCCACATAGATGAGATCAGCTGGTAATAGGAAATACAGATATTGACTGCAGAGGACTATCCTCTGTAAATAACACTAATCAGTCTCTTTAAAACACTAGGTGGTTCTGTGTAAATATATTTTGTGGCCCAGACGTTAGAGTGTTTATTTCCTTCAGAATATAAGTCAGTTCTGTAGTAATGCCCTAAAATGAATAGGTATTTCAGAAAATATTATGAGATTTACATGAATGTGACATTTGGCTGTTGGAATCTATTTTAAAGTAAATTTAACAGCTATTATATGCTCTTTAAAGATCAAGATGAAAGCCCAACTTTAAGAAAGAAAACTGAACTTGAAGAGCTGTAATGAAGGAATCAGACCTAAAGAGACTAAACTATTCTTGAACCTAATTTTAATAGTAAGTTCCTAGGCCTCTAGCCTGGGCCTGGTGCTATAATACATGAGAATTTGAGAGGTTTCCTGGGGAGAAAGTATGAATGCATTTTGTATGATCAAGGAAAATAAACTGTTTTGATTAGAGGGCAATCTGGCTAATTGTATTTCCCAATGATGGTCTCAACCATTTATTTTATCCACCACACACTTCTTAAAATGTAATATTGATACTTTTTTACTGATATATAAAGTATCTCTTCTTTACATCTAAATATGAGTAGGCCTATGACTGCAATGAATTGAACACTATATAACTGTTGAGGTTAAGTTAAAAAAAAAAAAAAAAAGTGGCAAAATTTACTCCTAGTCCTCCTGAGATGTTTCATTAGGAATCCAGCTACCACACTGTTAGGAAGCCAAGTAGGCACATCACAAAACCATTTTAAGTGTTTCTTTTATAGTCCCAGCTAAAGTCCCAGGCCACAACCAGCATGAGTGGCCAGACATGTGAGTGACCAAGCCTTCAGGTTGAGCTGTCTCTATTGAGACTTGCCCAGATTGCAGATTTGTGAGCAAAATACATATTGTTATTGTTTTAAGCCACTAGATTTCAGATTGGTGTTTTATGCAGCAATACATAAATTGAAAAAGATCATATAACCAAAATCATCTGGGCAATAAAGTAAATGATATACCAGGAATTAAAAAAAAGATAGTGATGTGATCAGTTTATCTATATGAAAATGTCTTTGGGGAATGGTAAATTTGTAGTCTTTGCTTTAAATATAGAATAAGTTTCTAAAGTATTTTAATAATAAAACCTCCCTTTCCTACAATAAAACTACAATCACTAATATAAACTACTGGTCTTTAACTGTTTATTAGTAGTAATCATGACCAGTGTTTTAAACATATTATCTGCTAAGTGTTATAATTAACATATTGCACAGATGAGTAAACATTTGAAAGTATGTGATAACTACCAAATCCAATCATTTGGTCACTATGTATACTAGAAAGACAATACAGCTTATTGTTTGGCTAAATAGTGGAGAATATATTGGAGGACCCTATGGAAGAGACTGATTAAAGAAAAAAAAACTAGTAAAGAAGCTATTTTTGAATGCTGAAGGACGTAAATAATAAAGAAGCAATAGATGTATTTCCAAGGACAAACCATGATAGTTTTTCAAGAGCACAGTACGTGAATACACAATGATATCATCACATAATAGAGTTCCTGAGCCAAAATGTAACTAACTTAACCTTTTCTAATATATGTGCTTCCCAGAAAGTGATATCTAATTACCAAGTCAGATTGAATGATCCTAGCCAATGGTCTATAATAACCTTGATTTTAGCTTGAGGATATTTACCAATACATCTCTCTTCAGTGTGCATTCCTCCATAAACCAGAAGGCTCTTCTTCATCAACAATGAAAAATAGTCTCATTATTAAGAGGTCCTTTGGGTTTCAGGTTGAGTACCCCACCTGTGAGTTGAATCTCAGAGTCGCAATTTGAATAGTATCCCTGAATTGAATTTGTGTTTTACCTGTCCAGGGACTAAAATGCTCAGCCAGGGATATGTGCAGTGAACTGTATGAGATATGTCTCTCTATACTAACGAAAGTGCAATAAAATCATTTTTCACATGTCACTAATAAAACAGGTTTTGTTGCTTACAGCAAACCTGCTACAGTATATATATATGTGTGTATATATATGTATATATATATATATATCTTGCATCTTATAAAGTTGATTAATTGGAATTAGCAGAATTATAAGATAAAAAACAAACACAAAATAATATTAAAGAGACATTTAAGCAGATTTTTTGTTTGATAAACACAAAACAACAACTACAAAAGAAAAGGAAAAAGAAAAGGAGGGAGGTAAGGAGGGAGGTAAGGAGAGAGGAAGGGTGGAAGGAAATCAGGAAAACTGTAGCTTAATTATCTATATTTTGGTAGGAGAAAGATTAACAATGACTTGGGAGTTATCAAGCTGGGTTTCTGTGCCAATTAAATGTTTATACTAAGCTGTGTCATCTTTATAAAGCCTTTATCCTCTTTGCAATTCAATTTTTTTCTTTTGAGAAAATTATCTATCATAAGTACTTTATTTGTATGGCGGTAGGAGAAGAAAAATAAATGTTAACAGGCTTTGAAATGGTAATACTAACATGTAGAATGGTAATAGCTAAGTTACTTTGCCTTACGGTTTGAACTAAAATAAAAAACATATTAACAAACTGGGAATAGGGTTTCAATCACATGTGTCATTATTATAAATATTAGCAAAATTATCTCAATTGGTAATTATTTTACATTATATTTCTTTCAGTTGGTATTTTATTATTTTCATCTTTTTATCTGCTTTGTTTCTTCATCTCTCCCTCTCTTCTGCTTCTATATAAAGATTAATGATGAGAGAAAAGTTAAAGAACAACTCATAAAGTTGTGACTGCTTTTAACACCCAAAAGCAAATCATTATACAAACCTAGTAAATATGGTGAATAATAAATCTAGGAAATGTGATTTTAGATAAAAATCAAAGTAACATCACTTAATACTTAGACTGATTTTGCATTTGTTTGGATCACAGTCTAAACCTGCACATCACAAAATAACATTGCAACATGGTCTTAATAAAATTATTCAAAAGGTTGCTGTTATTATACGTCAATGACTCTGTCAAAGGGAATACTTAGAGTGATAATTTTCTCACTGATTTACTTAAGTAAAACATTACTGAATAATTATATCTTTATTTTTTAAAAATATATACCACTGTCTTCCTCTTCCTTTTTACCTCTGTCTCAAATGCAGTTCCTCCAAATGTTTCATGAAAGCATACTTCCTGGTAGATGTTCTTTTATAACCTTCTTCTCCTGAGTGAATGCCCTTACCCCAGTCCTCATCTTTGCCAAGCAGTGGTTCTTTCTCAAGGACATAAAATTTGCTATAAGGCTCTCCACAGAGAGTGGGGTTTGAATGGGGGGAGAGGTCTTAATTGCCATTCTCTAGATAGCACTTCTGTGATTTTTAATTTAAAATATAAAAAGCAGAGCTGGAGAAAGACCTGTTCAAGTCTTTTGCCCATTTTTAAATAGGATTACTTTGATTTTTTGCTATTGAGTTGTATGAGTTCCTTATATGTTGTGAATATTAAATTCCAATCTGATACATGGTTTGAAATATTTTCTACCATTTCATAGGTTGCTGTTTCATTGTAACTTTTCCTTTCCTGTGCAGAAGCCTTTTAGTTTTATGCAGTCCCACTTGTCCTTTTTAGCTTTTGTTGCCTGTTAAGACACACAAATGATCAACAGGTGCTCAATATCGCCAATTATCAAGACAATGCAAATGAAAACCACAATCAGCTATCCTGCCGTGCTTGTTAGAGTGGCTATTATTTAAAAAAAACACAAAAGATAACAAGTGCTGGTGAGGATGTGGAGAAATTGGGACTCTTGTAAATTGTTTTTGGGAATATAAAATGATGCAGACATTATGAAAAAATGGTGGAGAAGCTCTTCAAACATTTTAAAAATGGAAATTCCATGAGATCTAGCAATCCCACTTCTGGGTATGTAACCAAAGGAAATAAAATAAGTATCTGCAAGAGATACCTCATTTCCATGCCATTACAGCATTATCCTCAATAGCAAAGATGTGGAAACAACTCATTTGTCTACAGATAGATGAATGGATAAAGAAAATGTTGTGTATATAGACACACACATACATACAAACACACTCACATACACATGCACACTTACACTATATGGGATATTATTCAGCCTTAAAAAGAATAGAATCTCTACCATATGGTACAACATATAAAATGCTGGAGGTTACTATGCTAGATGAAATCAGAAAGTCACAGAAAGACAAATACTACATGATCTAACTTACATGAGGTATCTAAAATTGTCACCATTATAGACTCAGACAGTAGAATTGTGGTTGTCAGGAGTTGGGGAAAGGAGAAAATGGAGAGTTGTTATTCAATGAGTATAAAGTTTCGGCTTTGCCAATTAAGTAAGTTCTAGAGATCTGCCATACATAGTGCTTATCGTATTGTACAATATGTATTATGAACTTGAAAATTTGTTAAGATGATATATCTGATGTTCTCGCCACAGTTTAAATAAAAGGAGAATAATGATAGAAAAATACACACCAATATATACTACCTGAGGTTCCTTGAATTATTGAAGAAACAATGTCAAATACAATTTATGTTTCTTTAAAAGCAGAACTGAGATGTGAATTCAGAGCTATCTCATTCTTCAGTCTACTTTCTTAATTAATGGGAGGGTCTTCCCTTTAGATGATACAGTAAAATAGTAAACTGGTGGTGATAACACACTACACACTATTTCCCACTTCAGTGCATTTTTTCCATGCTCTTCTCAGGCTGGAATGCCTTTGCAAATCCATTGTAACCCAATAGTTCTCAGCAATACTCTGAAATTTAGCATATAAACCATTCCCTCCAGGAAATTTTTCCTGCCCCTCAATCTAATTGGAGGAAGTTTCCAACATTGTGTTTTCAAGGCTCCTTATGCATGCCCAAATCACTGTTCCCCATAGGCTATGGTATACTACAAAAAGTGTACCTTTGTGTTTTTGTTATCTACAAGTGCACTGTATTATAAGTTAGAAACTATAGCTTGTTTTTCTTTTCTCCCACAATAAGCAATACATGTTGCTAAACTGGTATAAACTATTTACCCTCCTGTAGGCCAGAGTCTTGTTTCTTTCAAAGGTCTAGATGATGTCTTGTCTTATAAAGTTTGATAAGATAATGAAAACAAGATTACAAAACAGCTTTTCCATATAACTAAAAGTTTTAATGGAGTGTTTGTACGCATATCTGTCTTGTTATTACTCTTCTGTGTCAGGTCAACTTGTTTCTTAGGGACTTCATTTTTGTTTGCAAGTTTTCCCCAACTTTTAGAATAAATAATTGTGCATTTCTTTATATGTAAGTGTGCTTTTTGCAAATCTGAATTATCGTTATTTTTGAATGTGCACAATGGTTGCATTTCATCAGCAATTTTAGATATTTTTTTCCAAAATTTAACAACACAGTTCAATTGCACATTAAACTATAAGCATAGAATATTTGTTTTCATCATTTCTTTCATTATTAAAATACAATTTGAAAATAAAGTACGCAACTTTTTCTTAAGCTTTTAAGGTAGGCACAGGATCAGACAAATCTCTTCAAATCATCCTTAGTGGTACAAACATTCGATAAATTAAATTAATGGTTGATATTCAATTATCTTCCATTTCTTGACTTAATCTTCTTGTTTAGAAGAAACTCCTTTCACTTATTCTACATAAGAATCAAAATGGTTCAGTTGCTAATCCCTCAAACCGGGTATAACTTTCCTTATTCCTGTCTTTCTTGCTGTGTCCACTTCTGTCCAGAGCATCCTGTCGCTATTTTTGCCTATTAAAATTATTTTCTTTTTTCGAGGCTCAAATTTTCTTCATGTGAATTGTTTCCATCAACCAAACCTGATATGAACTGTTCCTCTCCAAACTGTTGTGATTTCTGTTTTATGTGCTGATTATATTCTGCCATGTAATTTCTACAGATGCCTTGCCTTTACATGAAATAAAATACATGTTTCCCCTAAACCACTTAATTTTCTAGCAAATTTTGTTTTGTTAGAAATGTTTTTTTAAAAGGAGAGAGGTGCTATTTTAATTCATACAAAGCTAGAGTTATTAGATATCCCTTCATGAAAAGTAACCTTTAAGGATTTTAGAAATAATATCATTTAAACATCAAAATATAGAATCTTACAAGCAATAAACAAAAAATATTCCAGGTAGAGGGAATGGGACGCAGAGAAAGTTGTGGCACTTGTTTAAGGAATATTGAGTGCCATGGTTTTGCTGAGGAGAGCCTGTATTTGTGAGTCTACTTCAGTGTTCTGATTACTTGGCAACATTTAAAGTTAATCATCATTCCCTCAGAATTGCCTGAGGATCTCCCTGCCATGTGCATGCAGAGTGTCCAGAGCACTCGTAATTGCCAAAAGGACAAACGCATGATTGCCTGGCCTGCAGAGCCAGGTTGCTTGTCAGAGATTCCCTTGGAGCCTTTTCCTTTGCATAAGTGTTATTCCTGTGGTGTCTGCATCTGCCTCTCATCCCACTTAGTTTGAGATTATTTAATTGTTCCACATGCTGGAAGTGTTTATTTATTCACCCACCAGACACCTGCACTTCTTTGATGCTGTCTTTTTGATTCTTTTATAAACAGGGAAAAGAAAATCACATTGTGGGTGAAACACATTTGATGTCCAGAGAAAATATTTCGCAATCACAGTAGATAACACATTGTTTTAATTTCACAGTCCATTGGAAACATTAGCTCATTAACAAACTAATTACGGGAGAGGAAAAATGGTGATTTAGGATAGAGGATATTGTTCACTCTAGTCAGCATGCAGTAACAGAACTGGAAGATCTTTAACTGTTAAGCACAAGACAGATCTCTGCCTAACCTCCCTCAATGCCTGACCCTCTTAGATTAGTACTTCCCTCTTTCACTTTTGTGTCACAGGAAATAAAATAGTTTCCCTGATTAAAGGTGACAGGGTCAGTTTTATATTTCAGGTTAGTTTTGTGTCTTGAAAATTGAGGGGAATGATGCAGACAAAATAAATTCACTTTTTTTCCCTCTTGCCCTCCTTCCTTAAATATTTCCTAAGTGTTTACAAGGTGTGAGGCTTGAGGGAGAGTAGCCTCTGACTCTCATTTTGCTCTAGAAAGCAGATTTCTAAAGAAATGATTTACAGTGAAGTGCGATCATTGTAATGACAGTTCTGGACGATACAAAGAAGTGGGAAGACGAGAAGACAGTGAGGAAAGGCTTCCTGCAAAAGGTGATTATTTAAGTTACCCTCTTCATTTTGCTTTTTATATACAACATAAAATTATGAAAGAAATTGTATGTTTTTCTGTGACTGTAACCCTATGAAAGGGAGTTTAAAAATAATAATAACACATGTAGCTAATATTAATTGATATTTTCTTATGTGCCTGGCACTGTTCTGTGGGTCTTGTGTGAATTAACTTATTTAATCCTCACAATAGTGGTATGTAGCAAGTACTATTTTTATCATTTTTATTTTGCAATTGAAGAATTAGAAGCCCAGAGAGGTTATTTTCTCAAAATTAAGTAGCAGAATCAAAATTCAAACTCAGGCAATCTAATTCCCATGGCTTTGTTTTTTTTTTTTTTTTTTTTTTTTTTTTTTTTTTTTTGAGACGGAGTCTCGCTCTGTTGCCCAGGCTGGAGTGCAGTGGCACAGTCTCAGCTCACTGCAAGCTCCACCTCCCAGGTTCACGCCATTCTCCTGCCTCAGCCTCTCCGAGTAGCTGGGACTACAGGCGCCCGCCACCACGCCCGGCTAATTTTTTTTTTTTTTTGTATTTTTAGTAGAGACGGGGTTTCACCGTGGTCTCGATCTCCTGACCTCGTGATCCGCCCGCCTTGCCCTCCCAAAGTGCTGGGATTACAAGCGTGAGCCACCGCGCCCGGCTCCCATGGCTTTGTTTTTAATTTATGTGAAATGGAAGTGAGATCTCTTTTAAAAAAAAAAGGATATAGACTTTTGCAATGGAATATATTTGTTCAGGGTCCAATTAGGAGACAGATAACAGCATTTTGAATAGGGAAATTTTGACATAAATAATTATCTATGAAGAGGGGTTAACTTAGTAAGAGGATTAAGGAGAACTCTAAAGAATACAGGAATGAATGACAGATGCAGGGAGCAGTGAATTCTAAATGTAGAATTTAGAATCTACATTTCCTTATATCATCAACGAGATAATCTAAGGAAAAACAAAGAGAACCTCTGCTCACACCAAACCTAATAGATTTACCTTATTGGAGACACTGTGTCTGAAGTCCACTATGTAGTAGAGAATTTCTATGAGATGCCATAAATGAGCTAGTAAATAAACTACCTTCCAGGATGCAAGCAAAACTCACTGAGAAGGCACCTGTTCTGTGCTGCAGGTAAAACCTACTGAGATTACGGACTATGGATTTTCCCGTGAACCACTAGCCAGGAAGCTGTAAGAAAAGGTCCGGATCGGTTAGAAAAATCCATTCTACTTTCAGTGGTCCTTTAAGAGCGTAACTCTATGTCAGTTAGCAAAACTGAAATGTTTACAGTATCTAGCTACAGTACCATAAAAGCAGGGCAAAAATGGATGGATTTGTAGCCAAGCGGCAATAAACTGATAACTGAAATATAGCAACTGAAGATTTTATAAGCCCTAACCATATAATGATATAATGCCCAACCATATGCTATTCAACATAGCATGATACTTTATATAATACTTTATATAAAGCATGATACTTTATATAATACTTTATATAAAGCATGATACTTTATATATAAGAAAGACAATGATACTTTATATAAAAACTTAATGACAAATAACTATGTTTTAGTTTTCCCCTAGTGCCTAGATGTTTACAAGTATACACCCAGGAGCACACACACACACACACACACACACATCAAGTATCAAATTATTTCTAACAATTGTTTTGTGCTCCTATTTATATGACATAATATGTACTTTGTTTTGCGTTGGGGAATGTAGCAATGAAGGCATCTCTTCTCCAGTTTCAAGATTTAAAATATAGATAAGCAATGCAATTCCTATGAAACATCTGTCCATTTACCTTTTCTTTCTTTCTTTTTTCTTTTATTTGTTTTCGTGTCTAGGGGCATTTTCTATTGTCAATCTTAATGCTTGAACTCAATTTAAATTGTTGCCTCCCCTATATCATAATCCAGTTGTTTTAAAACAAAATTCTGAAACTGAAGCATTATATTATATTTGTATAAATGTTGTCTTCTTTCACTCTTTTATGAGTAAGGACCATGGGTTGTTTGTCTTTATTTTCCCCCAGAGCAAATTCAGACAGGCTATAAAGAAGTTTACTTTTAAAAGCATATGGTTGACTTGTTCTTATCTACTCCATAGAACATCAATATCTCCCAACCATAATCCCCAGATTCGAAAAGAACAAATTAACTCACAAAAGGATAGAAACACAAAGATACAGAAACCCAGTTTTTTTTCTGTCCTGTAGTTGTTAACTTAGTCTTTAATTAGGATGTTTGGTCTTTCAAATTAGAAAAGCCTTCAAGCTTCTTGGTCATTCTGAAGGATATCATTACTTTTTTTATCTTCAATTTATGGAAATGACCTATACCAGAAAACAATACTATACCAGCAAGTCTGAGGATGAGAGAGAAAACATAATTACAATTATCATGGTCTGTATTTATTACAGGAAGACTAGAATAAGTATGAATTTGTTCGAAGAATATACATTAATATGTTTTAATTTTTCTGGAGAGGTTTTAACATTTTAAAAGAAGGAATAATTTGAATTAATCACTGCTAAGTTTCTTCTAGCTCAATTTCTATGATTCTGTGACTGAACAATGGGATAACTCATTTTTTAATGAGCTAATAACGCAAACTAGATATTGATGCTTCAGTTACTCAATAACATATAAAAAGTATTACGATACTGGAAAACCATATCCATGAGGTTGGGTTTGATATACTTCTGATTTTACACAGAGATATTAAAAAATAGTGTAAAATGTTTTTTGTTTTGGAAATTGAAGAATATAGCTTTTATTTCCAAATAGCAAAATTCCACATTCTACAGGACCAGAATTATACTTTAATGTTCAACAACCTTCCTCATGTTTTACAAATTTAGTCTACTAAGTAGATTATAGAGTTCTCAAAATTTTTTTTACCAATGCATAATCCCATGATTTAAATGCAGTGTGTTATTACAAAGAGCATACATTATATTTTACAGAAAAAGGAATTGAAGTTTAGAGAGATTAAATGATTTGTCTAAGTTTATTTAGATGGTAAATGGTAGTTAATAATCAAACCTAGAATAAGTGATTCCATGTTTTATAGTTTTCCCATCACATCAAACTGTCTCTCATTGCTTGCTTTTTTTTTTTTCAATTCTTCAAGTTGCAATACACAAATGCAATACACAAACGCAAAATAAAACTTTCCAGTCTATAGGTCTCAAATCCCTAAGAAGTAGATTATTAATTTATTAAAGAGCATATAAAGATATGTTGTAAGAGACTAAAGTATTTTCAGGAATTCTTTAATGTTTATATAATGCAAATAACAATTGTTATTGCAAAGGACAAACTGTTTCCAATAAGAGACACCCCAACAAGCACCATATTACGACACTTAATCTTTACTCCTTATTATTTCTTGAGTATTTCTAGGCTGAAAGTTTACTTCACAATAAGAGTGAAAATTCTTAATGCTTAGTAATCTGTAAACAATCAGCTTGTTTAATTTTAATTAATTCTTGAGCTGCCTCAAAAATATTTTTATGTTGTCACTTAGGATATTTTATAAAAATCAAATCAGACATTGGATTCTAGAATAAAAAAACTGTTTATTTGAGAAAGATTGTATTTTCTATTTAATTACCTGTGTTACATCTGGAAAGGATTTATCACTAAATTCATCCAGCATTGGAGAGAAAAACAGATCTCCATCTGAGCAAGATTATTTTGAGAGAAAAAAGTTAAAAAGATCTTAAGAAAAAGCGCAGAGCCACTGCTCTAAAATGTAAGTAGCCAAAAGGATAGAACGCTTTTCAACCATTTCTGTAGCAGAGTGAAAGCCTACCTTCAACAAGTACCTGGCTTCAAGCTGCTAAACTACCTCCTGTTATGAAGATGTGAAAAGTTTTTTTGTCATTGAATAAAAACAATTAGCATACACAGATAGCCTCTTTAATCTCCATGTGAATTTAGGATGAACTATGTATGACATGGTGCTGTAGATTGTTCCTCTTGTGGACTAATTTTGGTGACCATCTTTCTGTCTCTGCAGTCTCTTAAGCAGATTGACTATGATGCATGTCACATTCAAGTTTAATTGTGTGATGAAACAGTTTTCTTTCTGTTCTTAAAAAAAAAAAAAAAATTCATCCAGCATTATGATGGGCATAACTTCTGGCTATGGAAGTTTTAGTTTGGTAAAAGGTCATAAAATTTCAGTTTAATGTACCGTAATTCCATTATTTATTTAGGGCATGCCATGACCCTCACCTAGCAAGGTCTTATATCGAATTCACACTAAGCAGGTGTCATGTAAATGCAACTGTGTCATTAAAATTGGGAGATATCCCTGAAAAGGAATAGAACTCAAAGACTATTTGAAGGAGTTTATTAATTCAAAGAATGATATGAATATTGGTCTGAAGCTGTTCTTGAAAAGTAAAAATAAATGCATACTCTTAGACATAATTTTCTCTAGGACATAAAAGACTATATGGGATTTTTTTCCTAGGAAGAGTTCTCATCCCATTCAACACAAAGCTTTTCTAGGATTTATAAGATATCATTCTTACAGATATCTTTTTCTTTGGTTTGAACTTGATGTAGATTACAAAGTTTAAATCTTTTGATCTCTCTGTTCTAGATGTGGAACTAGTGCATTCTAGTTTAATAATAATTTTCCCATAGAGGTTCTAAAACACCACTTATGTTTTAATGGAAAAATTAACTACCTAAAAATAATTGACAATAGTTCATTCAGGACTTAGAAAATGCACAATAAATAGTATATTGGTTGTAAATAGTAATAAAATTTTAGCCAGCTGTTTTAGAATTCTACGTCTAGAGTGCAGAAATATTTCAAAATAAAAATCATCACATTATAAATATGGAAGACATGAGTGTTAACAAATGATTTCTTATCACTTTAAAATTATTAAAGAAATGTGTGATTTATAACCAGATGAAAGTGCACTAATCCGCTACTGAAATTTTGAGAAAAACATGAGAAACTCAAAATACCTAAACAAATGATATATGCACAACTGAATAATAAAATATCAGAGCATTTATCTAAAATATGACAAAATTAAAGTGTGATTCTTGCATTTATTAAGATAAATTTCATTTTAGTCTGCATGACTCATACCTATTTTTTGTTAATCTTCAATATACAGCTTGATGAACTGTCACAAAGTGGAATCCATCTGCTCAAGTCAGGAAGTAAAATTCTACCAGCATCCTTACACCTCCTCATATAACTACACTCCTTCATCTCCCACAAAGTAACTACTATTCTGATTTCTAATAGCATAGTTTTGTCTTTTCTTATCGTTTGTATAAACTGAATCCCACACTGAAAATATTCTGTATCTTTTTTACTCGACATTGTACTAGACCCATCCATATGCTGCTTCTCACTTTCACAACTGTGTGAATATACTATGCATTGTATCCTACTTATCAGTGCTATGTAACAAAACTCCAAAAAAGTCAGTAGGACAAAGCAATAATTTAATTACTTATGATTCTGTGTGGTAGAGGAATAGGGACAGGTCACATTGAGGATAGTTTGTTTCTGCTGCACAGATGTCTACGGCCTCAGCAGGGAATACTTGAAGGTCAAGAGTGCCTGAATAGCTGGGGCTGGAGCCCTTTGGAGGATTCTTCACACATGTGCTTAACAGTTGATGCAGGTAGTCAGCTTGAACTCACATTGGGAAGTTGTCTGAAACATTATATGTGGTCTTTGGGCAGGCTACTTTGGGTTTCCACATGGTAGGGTGACTGTTTTCCATGAGTGATTTCCTGAGAAATCAAGTTGAATCCATGACATCTTTATGATCTAGCCTCAGAAATCACACAGCATCACTTGCTCCGTACTTTATTTTCAAAGACAGCAACAAAAGAACAACCAGATTTTAAGAGAAGGATTTACAGAAAGCAACATTAGATTGGAGGTGTGTCAAGATCATGTTTTAAGAAGGGCACGTGTGATAGAAGATACTTTTGCAGCTGTCTTTAGGAAATACAATCTGCCACATCCTCTATTCGAATGGACTATTGTGAGTAATGCTGTTATGAAGATTCTTATACATATCATTTGTTGTATAGTATATACATTTTTTGGTAAGGATAGCCTAGAAATGGAATTTCTGGTTCATAGCATATTTCAGATTGTGTTCTGAAAAACAGAGACTGGAACAAATATTCAAATATATTTTATGTAAGTAGGGAGTGCATTTTAAGAACTCTTACCAGGTAGTGAGGGAAGCAGAATAGGGGGGAGTAAAAGCCAATCTAGAACGTCATCACAAATTAAGTCATGCCTTGGGCTCATGCACAGGATGGTCTGAAGTATACATTGCATTGCAGAGTTGTCTCCCCCTCAAGTCAAGGGAGGCAGAATTTTGTAATATATAAGTTGATCACCTTCTGTGAGTTGTCCACTGCATGGAGCGTGGTGAGGGGACTGGCGGCAAGAAAGACCCTTTCTGCAGAGGTGTCTACTCTCAGGTCATGGCAACTCTCCAAAGAAAGAAGTGATTGAGAACCAAAAGGGAGCAATACTCACATTATCTGGAGGGGGACGAGGGGGCAGGCATTTACAGTCCCCACAGGGAGATCTAGGAGGAAGCACTAATTTTGTGTACCACGGAGCACTCTCTCCACTTGAATGTCACATTAAATATATTTTATTCACCACAGAATCTGGATTCTAGTTGTCACACTTTCTAAAAAAATTAATGAGAGGAGCGTGAGTGGTATGAACTACCAGTCCTGCTGTGCAGTTGCTTCCAGGCTCCGGCTATTGATTATCTTCTCCTTCCTCCCCTACCCACTTTCAACCCCTTTTCCCCACTCTCTTGGCTAGAACTAGTTTCCCTGGCTTGCCTGGTGTAGTCACCCGGGTGCTCATCTCTGAAGTGTCAAGGACCCCCATTATCAAAAACTTTACATTATGCTGCTACGTTCACCAATTTTCACTTAAAACTGATCACGGGGGTAAAAAGAGGTGTCTCTGTTGATGATAGTGGCAAACATATTCCTCCCTGCCTACGTAATGCAGCTGAAGCCTTATCTCCTCCTGAGTGTCAGGGCTAATTACCCTTGTCAGTGTGGTAATTCCTTCATTTTTTTAATCTGCTGCTCTACTGACTCAAGTTGAATGACCAGGCGATATCCAAAATTTTATGTTCAGTGGACTTCTTACTATTTTCCCTAGTGGAAGCATTCTCTTTTGAAAACCAAGATTTTCTGGCCAAATGATAAAAGTACAAATTCCCTGAGTCACTGGAAGTGATGGTAAGCCATGCCACTATTACTTACAGTCTTTTTTTCCTACACTTATGAATCTACCTACTGAGTCAAAAGTTTCATTTAATGGCCATTGGTTAGGGAGTATAGCTGTATCCAGGAGAAGAGTGTCTTATTTTTTATGGTGTCATTGTCAAGCTGATGCCTCAGCTTCATCTTTATGAGGCTATTCCACCACTGTAATAGACCAGCATCTACTGGTAGGTGTGGTATGTTGATGAACCAGTACATTTTATGGTTATTGTTGGCATCTTTTATGCTGTAAGGTATACTTTGTTCTGATGTGATGCTATGTGGAATTCCATGTAAGTGAACCAGGTACTCAGAAAGCCCACAGATAGTGGTTCTATTTGAAATGCAAATTAACACTTGAAGTATGTGTCAATTCTGGTCAGAATTGATGGCTAATCAAACTTTGCAGGATGGAAGGAGTCTGATGAAACCAACTTGACAGTAGGTTACTGGTAATCTTCTAAGGTATGAATCCAGACCTGGGGCTCAGCATTCATCACCACTGTTGACTTCCAGACATTCAGCAGGGGAAGTTGCCAAATTATCTTTGGTGAGAGGGATTCCATGTAGTCGGGCTCATGTGTAGCCTTCAACTCTGACATCATGGGTACTCCATTCACTGTGCTCACTGTGCGTAGGTGAAATGAGAGTCTGGACTACCTGTCCATGTGGTTTAGTTGTCATGTTCTGGAAAAGCCCTGGCTGGGTTTCAGATGTACTAGTTCTGTCACTGCCTGAGTACAGATCATGGGAGTGGGTGGGGCAAAAAGTATGTGTATGTTCATATTTGGTAGATAATGCTTGGACCAATGTATAATCTAATTACAAGAGCATACGAGTCCTATATACTCCACCAAAATTCATCAGAAAGTCACCATACCTGGTTGGCCTTCTAATTTTAGTTACTGTGATTGGTGTTTAAAGGCATTGCTTTTTGTTTTTATTATAGTTCTCTGTGGTTGATTATATTCTCTTTGGCCTTTTAAATAATGTTTTGTAATGGCCTGTTCATGTCTCTTGACTATTTTTCTAATTGTATTCACTATCCCTTTTCACTGTTTTGTAAGTGTTCTTGATATATTCTGAATACAAGTCCTTTGTCATTTAATTGTGTTGTGAAAAATCTTCTACCAATATGTAGCTTGCCCTTTCACTCTCTTAAAAATGCCTTTTAGTGAACAGCAGTTCTCAATTTTAATTTAGTGCAACTTGTCAATTCTTTTACATACAGTTATTATACTTTATCTTGTGCTTAGGAAACGTTTTCCTACTCAAAATCATAAAGATAATCTCCTTTACATTTATTGTTTCTGTGGGCAAATTTTTATGCAAATACTTTATTGTTTTATTTTTCATAATCAGACCTACAGTCCACACAATTTCATCTATCTTAGAGAGCTTCAAGTAGAGGTCACAAATCAATGAATTTGAAGAGTAATATATTTAGTGTGCTCTTATTAATAAAATATTCCCCATTCTATTTTAACAGATTTTAATGGCAATGTAATTCAGCAATTTGTAGGCTAATTTGAATTGGTTATGATTTGTTGTGGCTACTTTCTGATAATACGTATTAAGGAAATCTGTTTGAGTAAGTTAGAGACCATCCTTTCACAATAGGATAGTCTTTCAGTAGTAATAGGCAATTCATGCATCATGTAATATGGATTTTCTTATATCTCATCCTATGTTCTCACTTTCAGGTAATGCTTTTTCAGTTTATACTATTGTAGGACTCTGCATTGACTATACTCATTTTTTAGACAAAACAGAAACAAAAACACTAAAATAAACAAAATTAAAACCTTGGCTTTCTTATTTTATAAATAAATGGGTACTCTTGTTAGAAAATCTTCTTAGGTTATCAAAACCAATAATATTTTTAACATATCTTGACAATTCAAAAATTTTTGTTAATTTGTTAACTAATGAAAACATGCAACATGGTATTATAAACATTTGGAATTTATTATTTTCAGAACTTTGTTTTAAATGTCACTGCTTTAGATGTTATTGCTTTTGTCAATTAAATACAGAAGGTTTATTAACAGTAGGATTATATGATTTCTTAACACTGAGGTTATGTATTTCTTATGATTGTTATGATTCCACAATTGTTGGTGGTAATTACTGGACTCTCAAAGCAGCATGTATACAAAGACACTGTGTTGACTCTATGAGAATGAAGCACGGACATCCTAAAATAGTGTCAGGGTACAGAGGGCAGTTTCTAAGAAATAAATGCCTTAAACTATTCCAGTCCTTTATCCTCTGTGCCATCTACCTGTGTCTTCCTTTTTGCCTTCATACCATGTAGAACAACCTAGTCACTCTTACCTCCTCATATTTTACATTTTTCACGGTATAATCCTAGTCTTTAATGAAAAATTACCATATGTACAAATCCTCTCTGATAGCTTGAACCCAGTGCTGTTATATGCCTTCCTAGCATTGTGAATGGCGTTTTTATCCCTGATTTTAGTTCTAATCTTCTAGTTCTATGTTAAAAGAATTCTCTACCACCACACAATTCTGATAAATTATGACAGGACATTTGTGAGCTCTTCAGGCTTCTGTAGGGCTAATGCCCATTCCACTCACATAGATACATGAGGAGTTTATTGCTCAGTAACATTTCTTGATCTGAAGTACCTGTCACCTCTTGTGACATTGCATTTCAGACTAAAGATCAGCCTGGACCCTTGACTCAAATGGACCTTGAGCCTCCTGAGAGTGGTTCTGTTTCACGCAGCTGCACTTCAGGCTTGTCTGTCCCAGGTTAGGGCTCTCCTGCTTCTTAGACTGCATTGCTCCAGGCGAGGCTGTCATTATAGTTGTTTCGGCTGAGTGAAGGAAAGGAGGCCTCAAAGGAGGCCTCAACAGGCAGTTTTTTTCAAAGCATGTAATTATAGATCCATTTTGAAAGTTAACTCTATTATTGGTTCTCTGCTTTACCCATTTTTTGTCAGACTTTGAAAGCATACTTATCAAATGTTCAGATTGCAGTATCCATCTGATATTATCAGACTCTAAAAATAATGTGATTAAAGACTAAAAGAATGGTTAAATATGACAAAACTACAAAATAATATTGCATAAAACTCAGGATCCAAGTGGCTACACTTTTGGATAGTAGAAAGCTATATGATAGCATAATGTGCTACAAAAATAGTTCCACATTTTGATGTGTTTTTCATGTCAGTTCATATATAGATTGTTGATTTTCTTACTTGCCAGCAAACCATAAATAGAATGTGCCCAGTCAAGGACATATCTAGGGCAGATGAAGGCCCTGGAAGCCATGATGCGTGAGAAACAGCCAAAAGAAATGATGTTAAGATGAGATCATCCAGCGTGTATAATTTTGAATGGATATCTTATCTGTTTTTAAACACTTAAAATATTTTTACATGCAATAAACAAAAGTGAATCAGTTGGCAATGTTGCCAAGGAGTTAGATTTCATTATAAACACTAAAATCATGTATAAATGGGAGATAAAGAGTTGCTTTTGAAAAGTGGTTAAGAACTAGCTCATTGAGTACTATTAGAGAGAAACAGACCTTGAATAGTCAAAATACAACTTAAATTTTTGGTATGTAAGGGCTCTTTTAAATCTAAGATTCAAGCTACAATAAGACTTTTGAAATTTTAATTGGCAAGTTCTAGGAAAATGTAGTGCCCTAGAACTATGTATATGCTTCTGATTCCAAATCTCACTAAAATTATAATAAAGGAAAATTTTTAGAGGCAAATCCACCAAGAAGGAAAGGATTAAAAAAAATGACAACAGAAACAAAATATTGGAGTACAAAGTAATATCAAATGATAGAAAAAAAAGATAAGATAATTAGAAATCCATTTTGGGAGAGCTAGTATCTAAATAATAGGTGTCCAAGGGAGGGGGACAGAAAAACAAAAATCAGAAATCATTAGTACAATAACTTTAAAGATAATTGCAGACTGAAGAACTTCAATTTCTAACCTAAAATGCCCTAAAACAAGTCCAGAAACATACATATTTGATGCCTTAAATATATACAACAAAAAAAATTCTAAAGGATTGGATTTTATTTCTAGTTTTTTTTTTTTTTAAAGAGTTGCGAGGTGTTTACAGATACTCTTGTATTTCTGCTATCACTAAACTAAGAAAATTCCCCAGTTATCCTGCTAATCCAAGAAAAATGAGGAAAATGTGGAACAGATATGAACCTAATGTGCAGCATATTGAAAACTGTATTTTTCAGTTACTTTCAGAAAAGTATTTGTAGTGGTATATTCCATTTATTATTTGAGAAATTATATGTTTCAATCATAAGATTGCTTAAAATCCTGTCTCAACTGCAGACAAGCAGGATGACTTTTCCTAATACTGGGTACATCAAAAGTATTCAGTAAGATCACTGTGATTCTTCATTGTATATTCTGGATAAATCACTTTCCACTACATTCACTATCTCATTCTCATTAGCATTTTAATGGTCTCCATAGTCACATCTCCTATGTTTGGGGAAAACTAACCAACTTCTACTTCTAAGCCACTTGCCAAGGAAGGCACTGTTTTATTAATGAGGCTTTAATTAAAGAGACTCCATACTATGCATACTTCTGGGCAGTTGTAAGGCACACAGGACTTGGGAATTTGATATGTTACTTATACACTACTAAAGGGAAGAGGGGACAGGCAGTTCTGGCAAGAATTTTCGAGAACAGTTTTGAATTATTGATTTCTGATTATGAGTGAAGTAAGAAGAAACAGGTGTCAAAGGGGATGGACCTCAGACCCAGAAATCTGGAAAGTCTAGGTTGCAGGTTTCCTCTGGATGCTTATGAAAGTCATCTTTACCTTGACTCTCTGAGGTTGCTACAAAGATACTATTTCTATCCAATTCTATAAATACTTTTATATGTCTCGTGGGAGCTATAGTGCACAGGTCTTCCTTGCAGCCACAAGATTGTGAATATTAGAGTTTGATTTTGTCATGGAGTTAGTTTCTTAATACTTTTATAGTCTTAACTTTAGCCCCGTTTTTCCTCTGTGTTTTGTGTATTCACAGAAGTTTTCTTAGGCATATCTAAGTTATGGTATAACATATCTTAAGTTGAGGCTTTATTTTTCCATATAAAATATATCATGAATTACTTCACTTCTCCATGGAGTCCCTATACAAGAAAAGTTTTAGATTTTATACATTGCTTTGTCAGTTTCAGGAAAGGATACAATACACCACTTTTATTTTCTTATTTCTTTTTCAATTTTACTTTAGTTTTCATCCTCCCTTTGTCACAGTATAATACTCTTTTATGCGATATTTTGTTGAAATTTCTTCTTTATTTTCCATAATACTGTTTTCCGTATACCTTGCTTTCTCTATATCCACTTTCTAATTTATTTCCATTTCCTCCCTGTTTTACTTTCCATTTAAATGAAGTGCCATATGGAAAGGGGAAGAAAGACTTATCACTTTGAGGAACCTGCTATATGCCACACCTTACTGTGTAGTAGACATTATTCTACTGCAAAATAACAGAATTTTTTTAATGAACAGACTCGGAGGTGAAGTAGCACGTCTAACTGCTAGGCAGTGATGGAGAAGCATCACCCGAATAAGGGTGAGGTACAGATCTAGTGAATGATAGCAAAAGTGAATCAGATGACCCAGAAGATACTGCCCTTTCTCTTTAGATTTCAGGGAGATTTTAAAGTTTCAAGATATTTTAAATTAAGATGGTGATGGTTCCATAAAGAAACAGACAGATGTTTTTCCCTGACAAAAGATTATTGCATTCAGATGGAATTTCTAGTGGATGAAGTATGAGGAAAGCATCAGCTAGTTGGGAGGATACTAAGCTGAGCTGCCCCAGAGATCACGGGTGCTTGTCAAGAGGAAGAATCTTTGAGCTCCCTTTGGTGATTATGAGTGACTGTCTGGTGGCTCATGAACTCTTTAAACAGGTAGACTCATTCTGTGTCACAAATCGTGTAGAAAAGACATTCGGCTTCTTGCCATAATTCGTCTTTATTCTGTCATCAATCCATGGTCTTTCTGACAACTGACCTTGTAACTTTTCTTCCCACTCTTTTTGTTTCTTTTCAGATTTTATACTCAGTCATACATCTTCAACTAAGATTTTTCCTTTCGTACCTCAATAATGAGTATGTTCTCTTTTGTAACTGCTCAAGTCAGGATGCTTGATGCTCAGAAGTCAAAGCATGGAAAGTGAGGTGTGGTAAAAGGAAAGCAGCTTTTATTGGTCAAATGCCTGCAGATGGGAGAATGGCCAGGATCAAGCCTCAAAGGAACCATGAGAAAAATGTGTGGGAAAAATTTAGTAGTAAAAAGGGGGTGCAGATCTGCGTGTTGTGTTACGATGGTCATCTCACATAATTGCTTATCCAGAGGTCCAATTTGCACCATTCTGACTTCAGCCCAGTAGTGGGTGGCTAACTGTAACTCCCCTTGAGGTGGAGAATTCCACAGCTGGGTCTCTCTGCCTGGCATGTTTTGAAATTGGCCTTTATAATTTTTTCTTTTCTTTTCTCTTCTCTTCTTTTTCTTTCCTTCTTTCTTTCTTTCTTTTTTTTATTTCACAGTGTCTTGCTCTGTAACCCAGGCTGGAGTGCAGTGGCACAATCTCAGCTCAGTACAACCTCCACCTCCTGGGTTCAAGCTATTCTCCTGCCTCATCCCCCTGAGTAGCTGGGATTACAGGTGCGTGACACCACGCCCAGCTAATTTTTGTATTTTTTTTTAGTAAAGACGGGGTTTTACCTTGTTGGCCAGGCTAGTCTCGAACTCCTGACCTCAAGTGATCCACCTGCCTCGGCCTCCCAAAGTGCTGGGATTACAGGCGTGAGCCACTGCACCTGGCTGCCCTTGTAATTTCTAAGCAAGCACATAATTGGATAAGTAAGCACTATGCATGGATGTGCATAGTGTGCACAGAGTCTCACAGTACAAGGCCACATTTGAGATTAGGAAGGAAAGGAAAAAAAGTTTCAAAATGCAATTCAAAGATGAAATATTTGGTTATACTCTGAGCCCATACTGGTTGATTCCGGCCTAGAATCATGATATAGATACTCAGTGAAAGCTCAGTGAATAATTCTCCTTAATGTGTTTGCTCTGGACTCAGAAGTATCAACAAGATGTAGAGATAAACCCCAGGCATTATGAGACTTCTAGTATCATACAGAAGTTGAAAAACTATTAAGTGACACTGATATTTCCTGTTAAACACTTTGCACAACATTGCAAGAAGAGTTTGTGGAAACAGTGTTGAAAAGTTAAAATATTCAAGAAGCAACATATTCTTATTACATTGGACGGGGCTACAGCCCTTAACAAGTGATATGAACCTTTTTTTGTGAAAGTGTACTGTACTAGGAAACTAAAGATTACTTAGCTATTAGTAAATGATTCAGAATATATTTTGAGCTTTCCATGACATGGTCATATGGACACACATTTCACCAAAAGGTCAAACTTGTAAATGTTTCCAGACTGAATATTCTGAGACTATGTATCTAAAAACTGTAACCTTTCCACAGTGTTTATTCAGCTAAAGCAAAATAGACTCTTAAGAAATTAGGCTGTTATCATTCTGCTAGATTTCTGAGCTCGTCTACTGGTCTCTGCCCTGTGCATGTGCCCTTTGCTGAAAGACGCTAGTAAGAATTTTTTTTCCATAGTGTTTGTATGAATACACACATCCATAATTCATCAAAACAGCCATTTGGAAAATGAATAAAACATACCAAACACACTTCTGAATCACAGAGTTTCGGGATTGCTTATTAAAACAACAGTTACTTCTTTCAAACAGGTGTGGATTGCAGTTCTAGTATATGAATTATTTTGGAAATATCTTTCTATATTTCTCATTTAAACCTTCCATTTCTTTTCTAATGAGATAAGCATCTAGAAATCTTTTAAAAGAATAACATTTCTTGACTAAACTGATCATTTATAGCTAAATATATTTCAATATATCAAAGGACACATCTACCATGGAAAAAGAAATGTACTGTGAATTAAATACAGAAACATTTTGAATAATTTTATTTTACAAATCTGTGGAATAATTTTTAAAAGTGACTGTGTTATAGACAGGGAAAATTGAAAGTTTTTAGAAGCAACACACAGAAGGGGAAGGTTCATTGTAGCTGTGGAACAGTCAGTAAGTTTAAAGAGGAAAACTCAAGAGAGACTCTATAATAAGATTCAAAGGAGATTGTGCATGTGTGTGTGTGTGTATGCATGCATATATACGTATATATATGACAGTGATACACCAGAATTTATCAGGAAAGGGAAAATGTTTTTTTCCAAATATTACCACTAATTAAAGCAGTTAGAAAAAAAAAAAAACACATGAAAGGTTGTGGTATATTAAAAAAAAATTGCCGGGCGCAGTGGCTGATGCCTGTTATCCCACAACTTTGGGAGGCCGAGGTGGGCGGATCATGAGGTCAGGAAATCGAGACCATCTTGGCTAACATGTTGAAATCCCATCTCTACTAAAAGTACAAAAAAAATTAGCCAGGCATGGTGGCATGTGCCTGTAGTCCCAGCTGTTAGGGAGGCTGAGGCAGGAGAATCTCTTGAACCCGGGAGTGGAGGTTGCAGTGAGCCGAGATCATGCCACTGCACTCCAGCCTGGGCGACAGAATGAGACTCTGTCTCAAAAAAAAAAAAAAAAATCTTTTTTATGGAGGCAGTCCCTGAATTTCCATGTGCCCTTGGACCTTAGACAACTCATTTTGCTTTTCATCAACACGAAATTGTTTGCACAATAGGATAATTGTGTTTCTATCAGTTCAATAAGTGCATTTTTCTTATATATACACATTAAGAAATACGAGAACTTAGATACTCAGAGCATTGATAATGTAGCTAATGGAAACCATCGAAGATGGGCTATGCTTGAAAGGTGGGTTTCTCTTTTCTCTATGGGCAAATATTCCCTCAGAGAGTTCAATAGAGGTAACACCCCTAAAATCTCTACACTTGCATTGTTTGGTTCAGTTTCATAAAAAGGGCCGACTCAGAATAACAGTCTAGGCTCGTAGAGATTTATTGTGACCTTTGTTTTTCACTAGAGGATGATACTTAGAGAGGCCTATTGTAGTTCAGGTTTTATAGAATCAGTTGTCAATTGAGTATCCTGTAGTAAAGCCCCTAGTAGCCCGATACATTAATATTTTTGACAAAACAGCACTCTTTGTCATAAGATTGCTGAACAATTTAACCCTGCTTATAAAATGACAAAATCTTCAACAAATTTTAATTTCTGACAATTGACGATATACACATGTGTATTTGTGGATATATATGTAGATATGACAATCTGTGAAAATATTAGCAAGTTGAACGAGGATAGAAAACTGCAGAATGTGAGGCAGGAGAATAGGGCCTGGAACCAGGGAACCTAAGGACTTCCTAGAACTAAATCAAACGGAAATTCTTCAGCTATGACAGGAAATATCCTCTTCATTTAGATAGGGCATAACCTAGTAGATGACTTTGTAACTTCATTCTCTTCATTTACATAGGGTGTATATCAAGTAACTAATGGAAACCTCTAAAGGGTATTTAAACCCCAGAAAATTCTGTAACTGGGCCCTTGAGCTGCTCGCTTGGGCCCGCTTCCACCCTATGGAGTGTGCTTTCATTTTCAATAAGTCTCTGCTTTTGTTGCTTCATTCTTTCCTTGCTTTGTTTTTGCATTTTCTCCAAATCTTTGCTCAAAACGCCAAGAACCTGGACATCCTCCACCGGTAACAAATACAGTTACCCAAAGAAGTCTAGTAAGAAAACACATCTTTTGAGTTTCTTGATATTATGCCTCCTTTCTCAGGCTGTGTCAGTCACAGACAAAAGAAGCTCTTATACAATTAAGTTATATACCTTATGTTAACAAGCTTACAGTAATACATCCTAGGAAAATGAAATTATTCAATGTTTTATGAAGACTTCTGTTGTCAAAACACAGAAATTCAGTGTTGGAAAGGGTTTCAGAGTTTCTTCTAGTCCTCTCCTTACCTAGTCCACTGTGGTGTAGGACGTAGAACTCTACTGGGAGCCATCAGTTGTGCCTATGAATTGTTGTTTTTAGATTCATTCTAACCCTTACCTGGCTGTGCTCTTTATCCCAGGGAAACAAATTTTCATCACCTGGATAGCCATTTCTAGGTATTAATTTTTTTCTGCAAATTCCAAGAATACTTCTATTTCTCTACTTGAAACCTTACTGTACAATCATTTAATCTCTTTGAAAATGAATATTAGGGCAGCTCTTTGTTTTAACTTAATTTTACCCTTGAAAGAGTTATAGTTAATCTCTTTCATTTGTATAATCGGTTAGCATGGTTTATGAGAATTTTAATGAGTTAAGTAATTAGGCACTTTGTGTTTTGTATTTACATGTTAGGAAAAGCTTCCTAAATCTAATTTTACTGCATATTATCCCTGTCACGTTTCCCATTAATGTTATTTACAAATAGTTGTATTTGTAGATGTATAGAAAAGCTCCAGCTAGTTGGAGTTATGCATGTGAAATTGCATTCCCATTTCATTGTAGATTTTAAAAATTATACTTTAATTGTAGCCTCCTAAAATATCATAACAACTTAGTTATTTGTAATATAGTATGCTTTAAGCATATTCTTTATTTCAGATCCATCTGTGTAATTAAAAAACATACAATTATTATTTAGAAATCATGTAATTATTGGGGGAATGACTTCTAATATTGCTCTTTAATGATTAAATTATTTGTTTCCAAATGAGAAAATAGATTGCAGATCATCATACTGGATCATTTTAGCTCTAACTGCACTTGTAGCTTAATGTTTGAAATCTCAGTGCAGCTGTAGATGGAAAAGAATAATTCTATGTTCCACACTGAAGATGACAAGGTAAGACTATAAGGAGCAAAGTTTCATTAATCACGATAATATTAGCTGATATCACACATAAATTTGAAATGTCAGTGGCATATTTGTAGGCTCTCATACAATATATATTAAATACGTAAATAATAATTTAACTTATATGATGTTGACACATCTTTCACATTTCAGCTGACCTCATGTAATTTCTGGTCAGTCAGAAACTATAGACAACTATGTCATTCAGAGTCCACTAACACTTACTGCAACTGCTCAATTTAATTTAAATCCTTGACTTCAAACAGGCAGTCCTGAGAAGAATATCCTCGTCTTTTTCACTTGTATCTTTACTATTATTGCTAATCATTCCATTATACTTGTTTAAATAATTTTCCCTGACATTATTCATGTTTTCATTCACATTCAGTCAACTTACTTTATGGCGCTTTTGTGTTTCTTTGAACACTGTAAATGAAATTGTATATATTTAAGGAGTACAATGTGATGCTCTGATATACATATACACACTGAACTAATTAATACAGTCAAGCTAGTTAACATATTCCTCTCTCCACTGCCTTTGAAGTTTTACCTTGGCAGTGATTTCTTCTCCTTGATTTTTTGCTGACTTACGGAGTTCTTTTTAATGTGTTTTTTTTTTTTTTTTTCCACGAGTCAGCATCCTTGCATGTTCATGACAGGAGATGTTCCTGGTTGTCTAAAGTCATCATGACCACCATCCCTAATTACCTTTCTTTGAAAACATTTTTTTATATATATACTTTAAGTTCTAGGGTGCATGTGCACAACCTGCAGGTTTGTTACGTATATATACATGTGCTATGTTGGTGTGCTGCACCCATTAACTCGTCATTTAGCATTAGGTATATCTCCTCATGCTATCCCTCCCCCCTCCCCCCACCCCACAACAGTTCCTGGAGTGTGATGTTCTCCTTCCTGTGTCCAAGTGTTCTCATTGTTCAATTCCCACCTATGAGTGAGAACATGCGGTGTTTGGTTTTTTGTCCTGCAACAGTTTGCTGATAATGATGGTTTCCAACTTCATCCATGTCCCTACAAAGGACATGAACTCATCCTGTTTTATGGCTGCATAGTATTCCATGGTGTATATGTGCCACATTTTCTTAATCCAGTCTATCATTGTTGGACATTTGGTTTGGTTCCAAGTCTTTGCTATTGTGAATAGTGCCACAATAAACATACATGTGCATGTGTCTTTATAGCAGCATGATTTATATTCCTTTACATATATAGCTAGTAATGGATGGCTGGGTCAAATGGTATTTCTAGTTCTAGATCCCTGAGGAATCGCCACACTGACTTCCACAATGGTTGAACTAGTTTACAGTCCCACCAACAGGGTAAAAGTTTTCCTATTTCTCCACATCCTCTCCAGCACCTGTTGTTTCCTGATTTTTTAATGATTGCCATTCTAACTGGTGTGAGACGATATCTCATTGTGGTTTTGATTTGCATTTCTCTGATGGCCAGTGATGATGAGCATTTTTCATGTGTTTGTTGGCTGCATAAATGTCTTCTTTTGATAAATGCCTGTTCATATCCTTTGCCCACTTTTTGATGGAGTTGTTTGTTTTCTTCTTGTAAATTTGTTTGAGTTCTTTGTAGATTCTGGATATTAGCCCTTTGTCAGATGGGTAGATTGCAAAAATTTTCTCCCATTCTGTAGGTTGCCTGTTCACTCTGATGGTAGTTTCTTTTGCTGTGCAGAAGCTCTTTAGTTTAATTAGACCCCATTTGTCAATTTTGGCTTTGTTTGCCATTGCTTTTGGTGTTTTAGACATGAAGTCCTTGCCCATGCCTATGTCCTGAATGGTATTGCCTAGGTTTTCTTCTAGAGTTTTTATGGTTTTAGGTCTAACATTTAAGTCTTTAATCCATGTTGAATTAATTTTTGTATAAGGTGTAAGGAAGAGATCCAGTTTCAGCTTTCTACATATGGCTGGCTAGTTTTCCCAGCACCATTTATTAAATAGGGAATCATTTCCCCATTTCTTGTTTTTGTCAGATTTGTCAAAGATCAGATGGTTGTAGATGTGTGGTATTATTTCTGAGGGCTCTGATCTGTTCCATTGGTCTATATCTCTGTTTTGGTACCAGTACCATGCTATTTTGGTTACTATAGCCTTGTAGTATAGTTTGAAGTCAGGTAGCTTGATGCCTCCAGCTTTGTTCTTTTGGCTTAGGATTGTCTTTGCGATGCAGGCTCTTTTTTGGTTCCACATGAACTTGAAAGTAGTTTTTTCGAATTCTGTGAAGAAAGTCATTGGTAGCTTGATGTGGATGGCATTGAATCTATAAATTACCTTGGGAAGTATGGCCATTTCGTGATATTGATTATTCCTATCTATGAGCATGGAATGTTCTTCCATTTGTTTGTGTCCTCTTTTATTTCATTGAGCAGTGGTTTGTAGTTCTCCTTGAAGAGTTCCTTCACATACCTTGTAAGTTGGATTCCTAGGCATTTTATTCTCTTTGAAGCAATTGTGAATGGGAGTTCAGTCATGATTTGGCTCTTTGTTTGTCTGTTATTGGTAATAAGAATGCTTGTGATTTTTGCACATTGATTTTGTATCCTGAGACTTTGCTGAAGTTACTTATTAGCTTAAGGAGATTTTGGGCTGAGATGATGGGGTTTTCTAAATATACAATCACGTCATCTGCAAACAGGGACAATTTGGCTTCTTCTTTTCCTAATCGAATACCCTTCATTTCTTTCTCCTGCCTGATTGCCCTGGCCAGAACTTCCAACATTATGTTGAATAGGAGGGGTGAGAGAGGGCATCCCTGTCTTGTGCCAGTTTTCAAAGGGAAAGCTTCCAGTTTTTTCCCATTCAGTATGATATTGGCTGTGGGTTTGTCATAAATAGCTCTTATTATTTTGAGATACGTCCCATCAATACCTAACTTATTGAGAGTTTTTAGTATGAAGAGCTGTTGAATTTTGTTGAAGGCCTTTTCTGCATCTATTGAGATAATCATGTGGTTTTTGTCTTTGGTTCTGTTTATATGCTGGATTACGTTTATTGATTTGTGTATGTTGAACCAGCCTTGCATCCCAGGATGAAGCCCACTTGATCATAGTGGATAAGATTTTTGATGTGCTGCTGGATTCGGTTTGCCAGTATTTTACTGAGGATTTTTGCATCAGTGTTCATCAGGGATATTGTTTTAAAATTCTCCTTTTTTGTTGTGTCTCTGCCAGACTTTGGTATCAGGATGATGCTGGCCTCATAAAATGAGTTAGGGAGGATTCCCTCTTTTTCTATTGATTGGAATAGTTTCAGAAGGAATGGTACCAGCTTCCCCTTCTACCTCTGGTAGAATTCGGCTATGAATCAGTCTGGTCCAGGACTTTTTTTGGTTGGTAAGCTATTAATTATTGCCTCAATTTCAGAGGCTGTTATTGGTCTATTCAGAGATTCAACTTCTTCTTGGTTTCAGGAAAGATCTAAAATTAACACCCTAACATCACAATGAAAAGAACTAGAGGAGCAAGAGCAAACACATTCGAAAGCTAGCAGAAGGCAAGAAATAACTAAGATCAGAGCAGAACTGAAGGAGATAGAGACACAAAAAATCCTTCAAAAAATCAATGAATCCAGGAGCTGGTTTTTTGAAAAGATCAACAAAATGGATAGACCTCTAGCAAGACTAATAAAGAAGAAAAGAGAGAAGAATCAAATAGACCCAATAAAAAATGATAAAGGGGATATCACCACCGATCCCACAGAAGTACAAACTACCATCAGAGAATACTATAAACACTTCTATGCAAATAAACTAGAAAATCTAGAAGAAATGGATAAATTCCTGGACACATACACCCTCCCAAGAAAACATTTTTATGTAGGGACTGCCAAGACAGGAGTGTCTTCTTTCATCACTCCTGCTGGTGAAAACTCCTGGCATATTGATTATGTATTTCTTTCCTGCCATTCTAGCCATAGACCAGAAAATCACAGTTAAATGAAAACTGAAAAGAGCATTTATGCCTTATACATCCTATAGTAACATGATTTATATTCAGCTTTCTGTACTAGTATTGTGTGAGACAAACTATTTACATACACATGAGGTTATTATTGACCAGTCTAGATGTTTGAGCAGCTCTATGTTATGCCCCATTCTACTGAGTTGGAGAGTAAAACCTTTTCATATGTATTTAGGAGTAAACTGAACAGGTGGTACAAATTCATTTGAATAAAAATGAGGGGCCTTGTGTATACAAGTGAAGTACTAATTAGGTTCATAAAAAGGAATCAGCTCCAAGAATGATGAGCTCCACAGCGTGATACTTGATCTTCTTTAATTCTACTAGTTGCATTAGTTAATTTTGTCAACACCATTTCCTTTTCATTCCTACTCCTTGGCTATCTGGAGCCAATAAACACCACTTATTAGGTGTTAAAGCTTTACCTTGGCAGTAATTTCTTCCCCCTCCTTTTTTGCTGCCTTACCAATGCATTTCATGCTCTAAGTGGTAAACATGTTTTCATTAAGAGAGTATTCTTCTTTAAATACATTAAATACTTTCATGTACTTATATTCTTAAAAGAATATGAAAATCAGAACCTTTCTGAGATGTATTAAAATGAACATTAGTATATTGGTAAAAATCAATTTGAGACCATAATTTATCTGTTAAGTCGGTTGTCATATGGAATGATTGTTTAAGCAGAAAGGGGAATTGTTTTTATAGTTGAGTAATTTGAAAATTCACTATTATAGATATATAGCAAAAGGTGATGTAAGGAATAAAATGCTATATAAAAACATGCTGGCCGGGCGCGGTGGCTCACGCCTGTAATCCCAACACTTTGGGAGGCTGAGGCGGGCCCCTCACGAGGTCAGGAGATCAAGACCATCCTGGCTAATATGGTGAAACCCCGTCTTTACTAAAAATACAAAAAATTAGCCAGGCCTGGTGGCGGGCGCCTGTAGTCCCAGCTACTCAGAAGGCTGAGGCAGGAGAATGGCGTGAACCCGGGAGGTGGAGCTTGCAGTGAGCCGAGATCGTGCCACTGCACTCCAGCCTGGGTGACAGAGTGAGACTGTGTCTCAAAATAAATAAATAAGTAAAATAAAATAACAGAAAAATAAAAAATAAATTTAAAAAAACATGCTTAGGCTTCTCAACTAAAAAAAGAAAAAGAAACAAGGGAAAAAAGCTACGGTTTCAGAGGCATGGTATTTGATTATTTGTTTTTCCCAAAACTCTGGAGAATAGAATCAGAAAGTTTGAACTGCCCTCAAGAAAACCTACTTCATCTAAAATATGTTAAAATTTCAACAGTAGTAGAAACCTCTATTTTTGAAAGTGTTCTTATGTTTTGACTATTGTCCACAAGATTAGGTGAACTAGGAAGCCCTGATAGAACCAGACTAGAGGATTTTCTGGAAAGCAGTCCTAAGTAAATACCACATTTCACAATATTTTAAGAGAAAAAGACTTCATGGGGCAGCATATTAACAGCCTTGTACAATAAGCCAAAAATCCCTTCTCTCAATAATACTCTCAGGAGAATCAATAAGAACAATGAACCTTCATTACTTTATTTAACATTCCCAGAGAAAAAGTATCAGGCATTATTCTGCTTTCTCTGTGGGTTAGCTAAGTACCAAGGCATTCAGAAAAAATATCTCACTGTGCTTCCAATCAGAATTGAAAGGGAAAGATGACTCAATTAAAACTCAATTTTTAAAAGTAACATGAAATTATAATTGTAATTAAATAAAGTGACAGTTTATATATGTTTTTAAATTTTTATTTGAATAATGTAACAACTGATATGGCTTAAATTTCTTTTTACTATCTGGTATTAGAGAATAATTTAGAAGATGGAGATGAGCAAAATGAAACAGAAAATATTTAAGTTCAAGTGTAATTCATCTAATAGTGGCTCATTTTAAAAAATTAGAATAACCAAATTATCATTTGTGGTAATAAAGTAATGTTTACACAGATCCATTTTTCTAATTCAGTGAACATTTAATAACCACTTATTGTATGTCAGGCACTGATATTTTCAGCTATCATAAAAACATAATGTTTGATATAATAAGATGGGTACTATCATGGAGTTGTACATGTTTATTACTCAGTATATGGTTTGTGAGCCAGCAGCAACTATTATCACCTGATGTCTACAAAATATGCAGAATCTAAGATAACACCTGAAATCTACTGAATCAGAATACATAAGATCTCCAGTGACCCATATGCACATTAAAGTTTGAAAATAATTGAAATAAAAGCTAATGAGGAATTTTACCTCCTTATTTACTTTTTGGTGGTAGTTGTTTGTATTTTGTAATTCAGTAACTAAATTCCCTTTAGATGTCACCTGCATAAACTACAACTTGACCAACAGGTATTTCATAGAGACCCAGGTTGAGGTGAGAGTTCAATGGGTGATTTACTACCAATTTGCGTATTGGCTCTGTATTTGGCCTAGACCCAGATAGAAACCATATTATTATACTTTCCAGTCTAGTGCCCATAAACAATGTGGAAAACATGTCCTGGACTGTTAAATTATGAGCTTCTGGAAAGGAGGCACTGTATCCTTTTTTTTCAATCCAGAGAGTCCAGCATTTTACTTGGCTCAGAGTAGAAGTGCAATGAAAATGTATTAGATAAATCCACATATGCTTTCAGAGCCAGGTATAAATGGAGTTTTGAGACTGACGATGGTTTATTTATCATAAAGCTCTCCCTAAGGATTGCTTCTTTCATCTCTTTATCTCTAAAGTGTCTTATGATTCTATCTGAGATGAGCGAATAGGTACTATATTTTTCTCCTTGGCAGGCATCTAAATTTCAAACATTTGTCAAATAATTAGCCTGAAGGAATTGCCTCCAATCCTTTTCTCTCATTTTATAGTGATTATTTTTGAAAAATATTAAAATCTGCTTTAGTGACTTTTTAATATTTTCTCAGATTATTTAAGGGAAGATCAAATTTGGTACAGAAGCATGACATTACAATTACAAACCGGGCTTGGCATTACAGGAACTGGATATAATGTGAGATTGTTTTCTTCGTTAATTTTTCCAGATGTCAATACATTATTTCAATACATGATTTTACAATCATATATTTTGTAAATACATGATTTTTAAAAAGTCTCTAGTGTCTTCTTTATAAATTTACTGTAAGTATCTCTGTAATTTGCCCATAAATGCTTTTTAAAAGGGTTCTACATAGATTTCTATCTTGCTTTGAAGACATGATGATCAATAAATTGCTTCTTAAAGAAGCAGGTTTAAACCATTTAGTTGTTTTGTTGTAAAACTGAGGTAGGAGGTGGGACCCTACTTCAGAGGCGGAGTTCAAACACTGGACCAATTTCAGGATTAGCTAAAACAAGTCTGGAATGAAAGCAGCTTTCCACAAGACACACCCACTATTGTGCCATGCCAGTTTACCATTGCCATGAGAACACCTGGAAGTTACTACACTCATCCTAGAAATTAATGCACAAACCACCCCTTAATGTGAATATAATTAAAAATAGATATAAGTGCAGAATTGCTTTTCAGTGACTACTCTGGGCACACTGCCTATAGGGTAGCCCTGTTCTGTAGTACTTCTGTTGCTGCCGTACACATCCATTTCAGTAATTCCACTGGTTCATGCTTGAATTCTTTCCTGGACGAAGCCAAGAACCTTCATGGGCTAAACTCCAGTTTGGGGGCTTGCCTATCCTGTACCAATACTATTAAAATATTCAATTTTTAATTTTAATTTTTTATGTGAAATACACACATTTTTTAAATTTAATAGAGAGGGGAAAGCATGCATTTATGCATAATATTAATGTGCATGAATGTATAACAAATATATATTATAAAATATACTATAACACTTTACCTTAATGTGTTGTTATTATTAATGGAAGGAATAATAATCAGAAGGCTACTAAAATTGTGCAGATAAGAGGTGGTGACAGCCATTATGAGGACAAGGGTGGTAGAAATAAAAGAAGAGTTAGATTTGAGAACAAATTATAGCCTCTCTCCGGTATAATCAACTTCATATTAGCTGGGCTACATTTTATTTCTACTGATACAGTGCCTTCTGAGTGCTGATATTCTTTCTGTTTTGTGTTTCAACATGTGAAAAACAAAACTATAAAATATTTTCTGAAGAAAATTATTGTGGAACCGACATTATAAAACGTTCTTAGGAAAAAAAAATTATTCATTATTTTTCTTCTGACATCTTTGATTAGGTCCTAGAAATTGTGACCAGTTATTCTTTTTTTCTTTTTTGAGTCAGAGCCTCCCTCTGTCAACCAGCCTGAGTGCAGTGGCACAATCTCAGCTCACTTCAACCTCCACTTCCGGGTTTCAAGCAATTCTCATACCTCAGCCCCCCAAGTACCTGGGATTATAGGCCTGTGCCACCATGCTCAGCTAATTTTTTGTATTTTTTGTAGAGGCGGGTTTCACTATGTTAGCCAGGCTGGTCTCAAACTCCTGGCCTCAAGTGATCTGCCTGCCTCAGCCTCCAGTTATTCTATTTTTATTACAAAAGTATTTGTTATTTAAAGAGTTAAACAACTACCAAAAAAACCCCTTCAAACACATATATAACCCCAGACATGACAAAATCCTGGTATTTTAAACAATTCAAAATTTCTAAAATCTATAAGGACGTTAGGCCGGAAATAATCTTTCTTCTCACTAAGGCCAAAAGAAGAAATGCCTTTTCATGAGCGAAAATGTCATTTTCTACTTTCTTCACAGGCACCAATCAGTAATATAAATTATCTTGAGTTTCAAAGCAGAATATAATCAGTTGCACACAGGCTCAGAAAGCAAAGTATCAACCAAGCAACAACAAAATCAGTAGTAATATCAGCCTCATTCAAAGCTCGAATAATCTCATGACAGGAAACATATCCTTAAAATGGAGAAGAAAGATATGGCTTTATAACAGAACTTTTCAATTTTTGAGTTGGAATCATTAGAGTCAGGAGGTCTTCTGGTCTATTACTGTTTGTATCATTTGAACGTGTTGTGCGGCCTGGATGCTTATGAATTGATATGCTTATTATTCAAAGCCACATCTTTAAGCGTACCTCCATGTTCAGGAACCATACACATTAACTACCCTAATGCCCTTTGAGAGCTACTTCCTCCTACACAAAATGTTCACATGTCTGTAAACGCACGTTGTTCTCAGATCCCCTTATTTAGAGGAAAAAGCAATTCTGTAAGTGTCTATGAATGTGAAAAATTTTGAGAAATTATGAATTAATGAAGTAAGCAATGAATAAGTGTATGCCATGAAAATATTACCTACTAATTTCCTGATGTAAAATTCTGATATTGAACTGTTTTATACATCCCAGACAATTTTATATTGTTTTATCTAATGTAATATTTTACATTAGCAATAAGCCAATATTATTAATGCCAATATGGCATTTTTATTTCAACTTAAATGCAAATCCATTTCTTTTTTGTGAATTGAAAGACTATTTGCAAATAAACTTATTTAGTTCTCTTTATGATAAAATCATTTGAAAGACTGGTATAAAATAAATGATTGTCTACCTTTCCAGTTTTATTTTCCGCCACTCTGGCTTTATTCCCTTCTGTAAGCATATCTGGGAAAAGGAAGTCTATGATTTTACTCATTTACTTTCTCGGTCTCTGGTGTCCTTCCTATAAATTTACTGCAAGAGGTGGGGGAGAGCCACCTAGAATTTTATCTCATTTGTGAAGCTTTCTTAGAATTTTTCACTCAGAACTGATTACTCCATGCTTTGTGCTTTCACACTAAAAATTAGTTTAACTGTGATTGGATATACCTTATCTGTACCATTGCAGGGCAAGTTCCCTGAGGTGAAACGATCATGTCAATTCATTTGTTTATAACTTGCACAGTCAGTATATTGGCTGTATGAATGTACAAAAAAAATGCTCATCGAATTGAATATTGCTACTGAACCACAGTGATACAGTGCATTCCAAACTGTAGCATCACTGTAGCACATCTTCTAAAGACAGCTCCTTATATTAGAAAATTTCAGTTATCTCCTAGTGTTTTTTGATTGCCCTACCACAGTTTTCCTACTGGTTTACTAGGCCTCTTGCTGAGATCCTACAGGCAGGAGCTACACAACTTTCCAATTTGTGTCAGAAAAATGTTGAAATGTTGCCTTTTCTTTGGTGAACTAAACAGCAGGGGCTCTGAATAGTTACTCTGGTGACAGGAGTGTAAAAAGCTAAAAGAGTCTGACAAATTTGATTGGAGAGGTTAGATGGCTGAGTCTCACTCCCGGGTGAACTGATACATCCCCCAGGGCCAAATGCTTTCCTCTTCTAGCTTTGAAACTTAAGGCTCTTTGTGAGGAGAAATCTGTATCCTGACTCAGCCTAAAAGGATCCACTCTAGCTGAATCAATCCATGCCGACTTAGTAAATGATGTGGCTTCTTCCTAGACATTCTTCCTGATGCTCCCCTTGCATCTGAAGAGACAGAAAAATTTTAATCATTCAAAGCTTACCCTGAAAACAATGACTTTCTCAACAACTGCTGCTAGCTGCTTTCAATTGCTCTTGCATTCACAAGCAATTCAAGTCCACAAGGTGACAAGATTTGAATTTTACGTTTCGCAGGAATTTGAATTATAAAACTTCCAAGATCAATAACAATTCAGTCTTGTAGAGCTGGGCTGGAATTGTCTTTCCAGAATGTCTAGAGAGTTGTGGAGAGAAGCAAGACGTTATTAGATCCTTGAGAAAGTGCTGTAGAAACTTAATCTTGACAGTATATAAAACAGACTGGACAATTACATGATCTTTCTGGGAGAACTTCTTTACAAGTTCAAATATGAAAATACTCACCTTCTTGCTAATTTTCAACTATCATTTGGTAATTAAATTTTACATAAGAACTCCTCTCTTTTAGGTTTTGTGAACTATAGTTACTTCCAAAGGTGTGGTGACTTTGTGATAATTTATTAATCTATACCTCTAAGATGATAAGTGCAGTTTTGTGTACTTATGAATCCGTAAGAATTTTAAACGTGATATATCTCCTTTACATATAGATATGGGTACATAGATACACCACTTATAGTGACAAGGGATATATGTTATCTACAATAAATAAGAAACAAGTTGCAGAATAAGTATACAATTATCCCATTCTGGAAAATTCTATCTATCTGTTTATCTACCTACCATGAAATGTTTAACAACCACTTCTTGGAGTGGTAATAAAGATAATTTAGGAGGAGAGGGTTTTTCTCTATGTATCAAACAAATGAATTTGATAAAGGGTGGATTTGGAATTATTCTAAAAGAAGCCTAGCTTATCTTTTATAAATGCACAGTATTCGAAACAAACAAAATTCTAAAAAAAAAAAAAAAAAAAAAAAGAAAATGCCTTGTTGGTCTTCTCTATTCTGTTTCTTTCTTTCATTAGTTTCTGTTTTAAATTAGAACATACGTATCATTATCTCCGTTATCATTGTGTATTTAGTTTGCTTCTTTTTTTAACTATTTAGATGGTCTTTTAGGTCATACATCTCTCATTCTTTTTCCCTAAAAATTGCATTTATAAGCTATATAAATTTCACTCTATGGATGTCATTGCCTGTATCCCACAAATTTCATATTTATAAATTTTACTTCAGTTTATATACTAAAAACTACAAAAATCATAATAGTAGGCCTCAATTAACTTTTTCATAGAAAACACAACGATGTAACTGGTACCAAGATGAAAAATCAAAGGTACCAACATACCTTGGTATCTCTCCAAAGCCCCTGGATCTTCTCTCAGTAACTTCCACTCACACCCAAGGGAGCAATACTATTCAAATTTTAAACTCTTTACGTCAATTTTGCATGATTTAAATTATATACAAATGGAATCATACAGCATGTCCTTGTGGAAAGAAAATAAGAACTTGGGACTCCAATTCACTATGCCAAAAGAAAAACAATAAGCTGAAAGCTAAGTCATCAAGAAGGTGCATTTCCTTTTCTACCTAAGTAGATAGCTACAGATACAAAGTTAAATATCTCCATAGGTAGCTACTCTATGTTCCCTTTACCCAATGTAAGGTGCTGATTTATTGAGGATTCGTTGAGTGCAAGAGGTTTACATAATTGACTGTTTCCCTGCCTGCTCCTTTTCTCTTTCAACGTTTCCCCTTTATTTAAATATTTAAATATTGAATATTTAGATATTGAAGGCCTCTAAATCATCTTTATAAAAAGGCACAGATCTGAGATTTTCTATGATTCTATTTTTCTTTCTTCCAGGCATGTCCTTAACTTTGGCAAAATAAACTTCTAAATTGATTGAGACTTGTCTCAGATACATTTCAGTTTACATCTTATTTGTGCCTGGCTACTTTGGCTCAGTATTATACTTGTGAGAGTCTTTGATATTATTCTATACAGTTTAAGTTCATTTATTTGTATTGATATGTACTATAGGAATGTATTAATATACTGCAATATTATTTTCATTCTGCTTTAGATGAGCATTTACAGTATTTCCAGTTTGGGATATAAAAATAATTCTCCTGTGAGCACGTGTGTATGTGCGTGTGCATGACCAAAAGTAGAGACATATTTTCTGTATATACTCAGAAATGGATCATATATTCAACTTTTTTAGATACTGGGAAATAGTATTCAAAAATGTTTACACCAATCTATACTTCCACAATCAATTTAGGAGAGCTGCAGTTGTTCTGAGTCCTGATACGTGGGTAGTATTTTCAATTTTCAAGTTAGCCACTATGGTTTTAAATTACATTTTCCTGAAGGCTAATAAGATGGAGCAATTTTTTTCTATTTATATTACCTATTTGCATAATCTATTTTTTGAATCACCTATTCATTTTTTTGCACATTTATCTATTGTCTGTAATTTTCTTTTTGGTTTGTAGGTATTTTTTATGTATTTTGGATATAAATCCTTTGTTTAATATATTCATTGCAAATATATTGTTTTATGCTACAGCTTAATTATCACCTGCTTGATTATGCCTTAAATATATTTAGTATAAAAGAAAAAATAATTGAAAATAAAAATTTAAACTTTAATCTCAGAAGTTAATACAAATCAGCCAATAAAAATAAATTAGCACAGAATAATAAATATTAAAAATCAATGAAATATTAAAAACTGTTCTGTATATGTATGGATAGATTGCTTGATAAGCACAAGTAGATTGCTTGATAAGCCTAACTTTACAAAGATGACAGTAGAAAAATAGAAAAAAATAGAAAATCTGAATTATCTGATTTCAATTAAAAAAAATAATTCATTCTTTTTTTTTTTTTTTTTTTTGAGATGGAGTCTCACTCTCTTGCCCAGGCTGCAGTGAAAATGGCACGATCTCAGCTCACTGCAACCTCCGTCTCCCAGGTTCAAGTGATTCTTCTGCCTCAGCCTCCCAAGTAGCTTGGATGACAGGCACCTGCCATCATGCCCGGCTAATTTTTGAACTTCTGTAGAGATGGGGTTTCACCATTTTGGCCAGGCTGGTCTCAAACTCCTGGCCTCAGGTGATCCGCCCTCCTCAGCCTCCTAAAGTAACAATTCATTCTTTAAAGCCTTCCCAAAATGGAAGATCAGATGATTTATTAGTAATTTATTAAATATTTTAAGAGAAAATGAAATAAGTCTTTCAGAAACTGTTCTAGGAAATACAAAAGAGGTAAACTTTCCAAGTTATTTTTATGATGTCAAGAACAAAGTTGCTCTTAAAACTTGAAAAAGATAGAAGAAGTAAAAAAAAAAAAAAAAAATTGGGACAAATTTTTTTCTTAAATGCAGATGCAAAATTTCTGAATAAAATATTAGTAAATCAAATATGATAATATATTATTGACTAAGAGGGCTTATTTCAGGTATGCAAAGACCATTTATCATTACATTATAATGTAATTTGTCACAACAGTAAATTAATATGATTATTTTAATAAATATAGACTGAGCACGTAAAAAAATTAACAATTCTTTTAAGCAAGTTAAGCAAAATTGAAATTCAGGGAATTTTTTTTAACCATGCACACACACACACACACACACACACACGAACAAATCAAACCAAACTAAACAAAAACCTAACTAAAGATTCAATGAACTTAATGGGGAAGCATTGAATATGCCTCCGTGGTAAGGAATATTTGGCATCCTAAAAACTTAGTAGTCATAAATGTTTTTATTTAAAAAAATGCTGGGCTGGGAGTGGTGGCTCACACCTGTAATCCCAGCATTTTGGGAGGCTGAAGCAGGTGGATCACCTGAGGTCAGCAGTTCAAGACCAGCCTGGTCAACATGGTGAAACCCTATATCTACTAAAAATACAAAAAGTAGGGCATGGTGGTGGGTGCCTGTAATGCCAGCTACTCAAGAAGCTGAGGCAGGAGAATCGCTTGAACCTGTGGTGGAGGTTACAGTGAGCCAAGATCACGCCATTGCATTCCGGCCTGGGTGACAAGAGCGAAACTCCATCTCAGAAAAAAAAAAAAAAAATGCCGACTAGCTCAATAATTTAGAGTATGTATGGTGGTCTACGGTTGAAGAAATATAAGACTTTGAAGGCAGGGCTTTTATTCTTAAGTCTAAGATGCTCTATAAAATACCACAACCAAATAATCAAAGATCAATTCTTGAGTACCTTGTATTAGTATTCTATGCTATGTAACAATTTACCACACACTGAGAAGCTTAAAATAGCATACTTTTTAAATCTCAGTTTTCTGAATGAGATTCCAGGTGTGAATTAGCAGAATTCTTTTATCAGCATCTCACAAGGCTTAAATATAAGCGTCCACCAGGCTGAGTTTATTTCTGCATCTCTGAGACCTCCTCCAAGCTCGTATGGTTATTTGTAGAATTCAGGTTCATGTGGTTGTAGCACTGAGGTCTTCACTTTCTTGCTGGCTGTCACCCAGAGGCTGATTTCAGCTCCTAAGGATCCCAGAGGTGCTTGCAGGTAGCCCTCTAATAAACACTTTCACAATATGGTAGCTTATTTTTTTCAAAGTAAGAAAAAGGATCTCAGTTCTCTATGGTCCTTTTGAGTAGGCACCCAGTCCAACTTTTAAGGGCTTGTACCTATTTAAATCAAGGTTACCCAGGATAATCTCCTTTTTGATTAATTCAAAATCAACATATTTGAGACCTTAGTTTTGTTTTCAAAATCTCTTCACTGTTGTCATATAACATAAGCTAGTCAGGGAAGTAAAATCCCCTCTTATTTGTAGGTCCTGAACATAGTCAATGAGAGGGAAATATACACCAAGGGGGCAAGAGTCTTGGAGGCCACCTTAGAAGTCTGCCCACCACAAAACCCAGAGCAATAGTTTCTCAGTTCCAATCTGTTCACCAGTAACTGTCTAGTTACATATGAATCACCTGGATAAATGGGGTAAAATATATATTCTTGGTCTCATTCATTTATTCATCCTATTCATTTATTCAACTTGTTTAGGTTATTTATTTTTCTAAGTGAAATAAATCAAGATAGGCAAAATTCTCAATATTCTTGCTTTTAATAGAGGAAAGAGATAATATACCAGCAAATAAATAAAATACCATTATATATTGATAAGTTTACAACATAAACAACCATCTACAGAGCTATTGTTTTAGAAGACTTAAGATAGAGTTTTGGAATCACATTTGATAAAATAACAACAACCAAAAAAAAAAACCTGAACTGATAGCATTTAACAACGTGATCTGATTGGCATTTAGATTAAATGTCAGATAAAACGTGAGCTGATTGGAATTTAGATTAAGAAAATATTATATTAGGTTGCTGTTTCATGTACTGGGGGAAAACTTAAGTAAATTACACCCTTGAAATGCAGAAATTTAACAAGCTTTGTGACAGTTGTGGGTAAAAGTAGAAATCAGTGTGAATTTCTTTCTATCTTTATTAAGCACCTTGAACTTTGCTGTCACAAAACACCGCCAAGCCATTTTGTTACTATTGCTATTGACACGTGGGCTTTCTGAAGTTCTATCAAATAACCAAGGGATAAAAGTAGTGTAGGTGTGATTGGGTAGCAATTCATTATTAAATATATAAACTATGATAAATCATTAGCTGCTTTTCTGTCTTTATAATGAGTTAATGAATGTAAAATGTTATTATGCATAGCAGATGGTAAGCACTAGCTGAAACCAGATGGATATACAACCACCTGTAATTTATATAAGCTGTTGTTGTTGTTGTTGTTGTTGTTGTTTTGTTTTGATAGGGTCTTGCTCTGTCACCCAGCCTGGAGTGCAGTGGCAGGATCTTGGTTCACTGCAACCTCTGCCTCCCAGGTTCAAGCAATTCTCGTGCCTCAGCTTCCTGAGTAGCGGGGATTATAGGCACCTGCCACCATGCCCCACCAACTTTTGTATTTTCAGTAGAGACAGGGTTTCACCGTGTTGGCCAGGCTGGTCTTCAACTCCTGACCTCAAGTGATCTTCCTGCCTCGGTCTCCCAAAGCGTTATGATTACAGGTGTGAGCCACCTGACCTGGGCAATTTATGTAAACTTGAGCAAATTATGTAACCTCCCTAAGCCTTGGTTTCCTCACCAGAAACATAGGATAATAATTAAAAAAGCATGATCCTTTGAGAAATAACAATTCACTATTGTCAGTATTCAAAAAGAGGGAGAGGAAACGATTTATATTACGAAGGGAATGTATTTTGAAAAGGCATTACTACATACATGGTCATGAACATACATATTCATTGAGAAATTATAGCTTGTGGCCATTTGCTCTCAACCAGTGATGAAATATGTATTCATTTGGCTAGTTTACAGTATTGACTAATATGAATAATATTGATGTTGCATATACCTAGAAGTGGAAGTACTGTGTAATAGTCATAATTCTATATTACTACTGATGAACTAACTCAAAACTCAATTAGCAATGTGGGAGTGTTCTGTGGTATCTCATTGGAATTTTAAAGATTTTCCTGGTAACTAAATATACTGAAATATTTTCATAATATATGTTTTCATATTCAGATGTTTTCATCTGTTGGGATGGCATTTATGCTTCACCTTTTTTCAATATTTTATTATTAATGTTTTCAAATGTAAGCAAAGGTTAACAGATTTTGACAGTGATATCAAAGACAGCCATTACTTAGATATGATCATGAACATTTTACTGTATTTGCTTTATCATATTACGTCTCTATCCTTTCACCCCATAACTATTAATCTATTCTTTTTATTTTTGTATTGAAAACTAAATAAGACATCAGTATCATATTCACTTTTCAAGATTATTTTTGATGATTATAAAGTTTTACACTTAAAGTTTATTCATCATTTGAACAATACTTTCTGTTTCTCCTTTTTTTTTTTTTGAGACAGAGTCTCCCTCTGTCACCCAGGCTATATCATATTTTTATCAATCACTTACCCATCTTATTTTGCTACATTTAAGGCAATATTTTTTAACTGCCTTGAAAATTTTCTCTTTGGGTTTTTATTTTCAGCATGTTTATTATAATGGATCTGAATATTGATTTCTTTGAATTCACACTGCTTGAATATATTGTTGATTTATGAATACCTGGCTTGAAGTATTTCATATGTTTTGGAAAATTATTGTTATATACCTCTTCATATAATGCTGCTACCTCATTTTCTTTTTTATTCTTTTTAGGCACTGTAATTACACTTGATGGAGCCCTTTGTCTGTAAGATCACGGTTCCTTTTTGATTTTTTTCTCTCTTTTTTGCCCAATATATATTTTAACCTGGCTGTGTTCTTATGACTTATTTGGTAGCTCACTGCTCCTCTGCTTTGTTTTCTCTAGTTTGCTTTTAAACTTATCTTTGTTAAATCTTTAATTTCAACTGTCACATTTTTTTCAATTTTATGTCTTCAGTTATTTTTAAAAATAACTTCTTTGAGGGAAATTTCTCAACTGTACTTTCTATTTTCTTAACCTATTTAACTATAGATGTTTTAATGTTTATTTCTTAAAACTGTAGTAACTAGCTCATCTGTGTATGTGTTTCATTTGTCTTTTTTCTTAATTCAGTTTGTTTCTGTTGCATTTAGAAATTTATAATGGGAAAGAAGATACCATTTATAAAAATTGTGGAGGTCTGAAGTGGGTCAAGAGTGAGGTCAGGTCACATATTCCAATAAGAAAATAAAAGAACAAGTTGTAGAAGTTGTAGTTGGTGACAGTCATTATAGAGTCAATAACTACCTCCTGTTTGCACTCTCCATCTGCGGACCTGCTGTATCTGCTAGAAACTCTCATTCTTGGTGGGCCTTCAATTTCACTTTTACAATACTCAAATCCACTGCTGAAGTCTACTCTGTCTTCTGCCAGCCGTTTACCTGTGTCTTGGTCTCTGGTGCAGCTTAAGGCTTCAGCAAGTTTCTCAAATGGAAGAAGATGCAGTCCTGAGCTGACTTATTTATACTTTCTTTCTCTGGGAATCTTGGAAATCCTGGCTATCTTGGTAGCCCCAAACTCTTTTTATTATTTATCCAGGCTGTAAGATGGCCAAAAGCTATGCTAGCTTCTCTGCTTCCTAGCTGAAATTTTCTCCCTAAAATCCTGCCAGCATCTCTCCCTTTTCTAATACTTGGCTAAATCCCCAAGCTTTCAAAATGCCATTTTCCATTACTGCAGTTGCCTTTTTTCAGGGGTCTTCCATCCACAACAAGCTCTGATTGTGTCGAAAGCTTCCTGTGATCTTAAAACACCATATATACATAATATTTGGTACTATATTCAGCTTTTTTCTTCTTAAAATGTTGATTTTCTGCAGGTAAATTTATTATAATTAAAATTGGGAAACCAGCGATTTAATGTATATGAAAAATACGAGTTTAAGGCCGGGCACAGTGGTACACGCATGTAATTCCAGCACTTTGGGAGGTGGAGGTGTGTGGCTCACCTGAGGTTAGGAGTTCGAGACCAGCCTGGCAAACATGGTGAAACCCCGTCTCTACTAAAAATACAAAAATTAGCTGGACGTGGTTGCGTGTGCCTGTAATCCCAGCTACTTGAGAGGCTGAGGCAGGAGAATCACCTGAACCCGTGATTTATGTTAGATAGTTCCTTTTCTTTCTGCTCCATGAACTCCTAACTATACAGATAGTATGGAAGCCAAAAGCTGAAGGAGATATTTTCACTCGGTTTTTGGCAAGTGACAAAATGCAGGAGTTAGAAAAGAATGGTGGTTATGTGGCCCTGGCACTGCAGGATCTCGGTGGAATACAACTTGACTTTTGCTATCAATCCCTGTTGTTGGTGGTGGCAGTCATAGTAGCTTTTTGTTTTATGTTTTGATTGGGTAGTACTGGGGACCAGAACCCTTAGCAATGGCATTAGGGCTGTTGTGCAAGTTATGAGTAGCACTCAGAATTCAAGTGGCTTTTTGGACAGAAGGCACCGAAGAGACTCCTGACAACAAATTTATAATAAGGATGTTGATGAGCACTTGTAAGATACAATTTGGGACTCCAGCAGGCTAGTTGGGAGATGTAATGGCATAAGAGGCAGCAATGCAATGGCATAATAGGTAGCAAGTTTTGGTGAAATTTGCTAATATGAAGAGATATTCAGTTTAAACATTTTTAATTTTAATTTTTCACATTCTGACTTAAAAATCTATTTCATTCAAGCAGTATATTTCAAAAGACCTTGATGACTTTTTAATCACAACCTTTTCCCCATTGAATATCATAGAATTTGTTTCATACGTTTCTCAGATTGTAATTTCTGTCTACATAACTAGTCCACACAATTTGGGGGATACAGTTTATACTATTTCCCTATTGTTGCTATAGTAAATTACCAATAAACTGATTTAAAACAACACAAATATATTATCTTAAGTTCTATAGATCAGATGTATCATTCAGTTAAAATCAAGGTGTCAGTAGGACTGTCCCTTTTATAGGCTTTAAATGGATATGAGATTCCTTATCTTTTCCAGCTTTCAGATGCTACCATTTTTATTCTCTGGCCCATGGCCATGCATTATCTGACCTCTGCTCATATCACATATCACATTTCTTTCTGTGACTCTGATCTTTAATAATTTGGATGGGTCCAAATTGGACCCATCCAAATTAATAAAGATTTTTTTTATCTCAAGGTATTAATCGCATCTACAACATATCTTTTTTTCATGTATAGTTGCTTATTCACATATATTAGCCATTAGGACAACATTGGGAGGTCATTATTTTACCTACAATAGTGAATATATGTTTTAGGTTCCTCCTAAATAACCTAATATACAATTCTGAAAAGAATCAAATGTACAGAAAATAGTTGTCTTATTAAAATAATCTTTAAAGCTTAGTAGATAATTGAAAAATTCTTGGAAAATATTCACTGAAATAGACTAACAGTTGACATGTCATAAGCACTGAATCCCAGAAAAAATATGAGTAGTCACCAATGACCATTTAACATAAAAATGTGTGGGTTATATTTGACATACTGAGAATTAATATCTCTAGGAGGGTCTGTAAAATGAGCACATAAAATATGTTCAAAGAACGAAGATTTCCAGTTGAGAATAGTAAGATTTTATTACTTTTCCATATAGATCTTTATATACTCTGGGCTAAATTATATACTCCTAGCAGGATGATCTATGTAATCAGGATGATCCTTATCATATTTCTTTATTGATCCATTCTGTATAATTTTCAGCTAGAAGTAGTGTAAAATCTCTTGAACATGTTCAATCATATAAATATATATATATAAAGTATTCATTCCAATCCTATGTTTAAATACACTTTATGCTTTTTAAATTAAATTACTTTTTCCACTCACCATCTGGCTTCTTAAAAGAGGTAATTTACAGCAAAGAGCCAGCACCATTTTTCAAAAAGAGAACATATTTTACTCATCTAGTTGCCTCCTAAGACTGGGACCATTAATTTAAGCACATTTACATGGATTTTTTGTTGTTGTTTAACGAATTCGACTATTAACATTGGAACTACAAACGTTGCAAACAGCAGATGGTGATATAGAAAATCCTCATTTTCCTTAACAATTTTAAGATTTGGTATTCAATATTTCCCAGTGTCAAAAATATAATAAGGAAAATAATAATTATTTATTAAAACAGATTTCATTTGAATGGGAACACATACCTGTATATAAATGTGAAAAGAATGTTTATGATGTCAGATTTTTATATCCTTGTTCAAATCAGATTTTAATGTTATTGAAGCCAGTAAATTATTTTTTTCAGAACAGAGCCTCCACTGTTTCAGTAATTAACTAGTATGGTGATAATAGTGGTATTGCTTATTGCCAGAGCACCTGGTTAATATTTTTTTCATTTTCCTTTAAAATACTTACTGAGTCAGCTTTTCAGAGTGGTAGATTGACATTGTATAGAGGAATTAAATTGTACTACGGAGGAAAAATAATGCCAGTGATAAAACTAACAGCTCTTGTATTGATTGAAAAATAATCTTCCAGCCTGTGAAGTGTTTGCCTATACCATTTAATTAAAACCTCACAACAAATCAAATGAATCAAATATTAAAATCTCCATTTCGGAGACAAGTGTGCTGAGGTAAAGGGAGATTATCTGTCCAAAATGATCCTGGTTTTGTATCTTTTTGTTTAAATTTTAAAATAGTCAGATTTATAAATTATAAACAAAAGATGATCTTAGCATTTCCCTCAGCTTGAATAAACTTTGGACAACCTGTTTCATGGCTGTATGCCCCTGACTTCCTTTTTACTTAGAGCATTCACTTTATAAAAGCTGCGATTGTACATTATTTCTCTGCCCTGTAGAATGTAATGTTTCTAAAAGCCTTTTTCCAGTTTTACAATTTAGGACTATCTTTCTCAAGGAAGTCATTCTGTCGAAACATAATAACTAGGGATGACAATACCCCTATCTCCCACTCTCTGAAGGATGGTAGGAGCCTATGTTTGGTGGGTGACTTCATCTGTGATGTACAACTATCACCTCCAATGAAGATACAAGAAAGTTTAATTTTCCTTTCAGTGAGGCCAATTAGCAAACAATGCAGTGGACCTACAGTTCTCCTGGCCCAGCTCTTAGAAACCCTTCTGCTCTTTGTTTCAGTGGAGTTGAGTTCAGACTGTGTGTGGTCTCTGTCTCCCATTGCTATACCCTTAAATAAAGTGTTCGTTTCCTGTTTTACTTTGCCTAGTGCAATTTTTGCATTGATATTATTAAGGCTCAGTTTATTAATCAAAAAGCCCATACAACCTTTCCAGTATGATTATATTATAGAAAAATTATCTTCCTTCAAAAAAATTAAGACATCTGTATATCTCACTGTTTTAAAGGTAAACATCAAAAATATTTTGGATTGAGTCATAGAATTAGATGTCTTCTTCCCCATAAATTATAGAAAAATATTTTCTCAAAGCTGTGTATTTCTCTATATAATGATGTGTGTGCATGTTTGTGTGTGTTTCAATCCCCAAATACATTGTAAAATTTTATTTATTAACATTAGTGACGTCCTTGCTTCTATTCAACAACCTAATGCCTTTCTTTTAGTGTGTCTGTACATACACACACACAAATCAAATAACTTTGCAGATACAGGTTTGGCATAGATACTAAAATTACAACAGAGATAAAATAGAGAATAATGTATGTTCTTACCATGTGACAAGCAATTTTAACAACTATTTTAAAAATTCATTTATTTTTCCCAACAAACCAATCACTAACTCACAATTTAAAGATTAACCTACATTGTGCATTATGGATGAAGAAATTGAGGCACAGAGAATTTTCTAATCCATTTAGAAAGTGGTTAAACCAAAGCAGATAAATGTTAGTAAATTCCCTAAGTTTAAAAAATCAATAAGTGATGCAACTAGAATTTGAAATCCCTGTCAGTTTACCTTCAGGATCTGTCACGCTGTCACCTCTCTTTATATACACAACACTTTCACCAAACACAGTGCAGAGAGGAAAAACCTTACTGAGAAGTGCACGCATCTTATTCTTGAATTTGTATGCTTGTGCAACAATAATACGCCATGATTATCTTACAAGATCAAATAATTCAAAATAAATTGCAGACAACTCTGAAAAATAAATTCTAAACTGAATTTACCTACAGAGAGAATTAAACTTCTAGTAAGAAACATAACGAAAGATGTGCAGGGGTTCAGCCACTCCCTTGTGAAGCAGATACTGAAATATAGTCAGTGCTCAACTAAGTGTTTTCAGAAAAACAATTCTAAATTGGGTTTTATAATATTGTTGCCCAGAGGTCACAGTGAGAACAACTCAAATTGCATAAAACATTTCTTAATTAGGATTATCTCAGTGGATTATATTTCATGGCCTCTGGAGCCCATAGATAATTTAACAACAACAAAAATTAACAATATGGGTAATTTTCACTGGAGTAGTCAGAAATACGATTTCTCTCATCAGTTGGGTCAAGTAAAGTGAATGATGAAAGACAGGATTCCTCATTCAATCTAAGTGATGAATAACTGTAGGATGCAGGAGACAGGACTCAAATGTTTCACATTAGGAAGTGAAAACACTGAGTTTCAGCTGGCAGTATATGCAGTATCTCTCAATGGTGATATGCCACACCCACCCACCTTTGAAATAGCAAATGACATCATAGTTGAGAATGCTATATAAAATAGTATGTTAATAAGTTCTGTCTGCTATAACAGAATACCATAGATTGAGTGGCTTAAACAACATTTGCTTCACATGGTTCTGGAGGCTGGGAAGTCCAAGTCAAGGTGCCAGCAAATCTTGCATCTGTGAGAGAACTCTTCCTGGTTTGCACACAGCTGTCTTCTCATTGTATCTTCACGTGACTGAAAAAGAAATCATATATCTTGTGTTTCTTCTTGTATTTCAATGATCCCATTGATGAGGTCTCCACCTGTATAACCTAATCACCTTCCAAAGGCCTCCTCTTCTAATACCATTACCTTGATGGTTAGAATACTCACATATGAATTTTGGGAAGACACAGTTGGTCCATAACAAGTACCAGTCTACTCTGTAGCAGTTGTCAGAATATCCTTAAGATGATACAATCATTAGAGAGAACTACTCTCTAAGAACTATGTAGATAAAACAGAAGTTATTGAAAGGAAACTGGCTACGTGTGTCAAAACTGTCTAAGGAAAAAATTGAAAAAACAGGGATAAAGTACAGCCTGGGAAAGAAGATTTGCACAAGAAGGTCTAACGTTCTGTATGGCCTAAGTCATGATCTGGTTATAGTTGTTGGAAGCTCTAGGGAAATATATATTTTTACAATTAGAGCTGTTGGTGGACTGGCCTACCCTGAAAGATAAATAATTTGTCCCGCAAGGTAGCCTAAGCCTCACTTTACAACTTAAAGATATCATATATAGCTGAAAATTCAGGTGGAGCTGTATGACTCATTTGTAATATCACACCCATGCCTTGGATTCTAGGAGGGTGAGATAAGTATAACTGCTGTAGGTAGAGAGTTTCTTACTTTTATGCCTTGAAAGGAAAAGAAATTAACATGGGGGTAAGTATAACTGCTGTAGGTAGAGAGTTTCTTACTTTTATGCCTTGAAAGGAAAAGAAATTAACATAGGGGATATAGTCATATAAATTGTTAAGATAAAAATCAAAGGAAAAACTAATGATGGTAAAGCAGATACAGTAGTAGTGAGGTAAAATTGGTGTTTCCTCTAAGAAAAGGTCAACTGAAGGAGTCCTCATGCCTGGGCTTTAAGAAAATAATAATGAATTAATTCTTTTTAATTTCAACTTTTATTTTAGATGCAGGGGGTACATTTGCAGGTGTGTTACATGGGTATATTGCATGGTGCTGAGGTTTGGGGCATGGATCCTTTCACACAGGCAGTGAGCACAGTACCCAAAGGGTAGTTTTTCAATCCACACTTCTCTTCCCCTCTCCTTTCATAGTCCCCAGTGTCTCTTATTCCCATCTTTATGATTGTGTGTGCTCAGTATTTAGCTCCTGCTTATAAATGAGAACACGTAGTATTTGGTTTTCTGTTCCTGCATTAATTTGCTTAGGATTGTGGCCTTTCAAAAGCTGGACTTTAACTTAATGAATTTTCTGAAGCTCTAGTGATTCTCATCCTTGTATCCAAAAAGGTTGACTAGAATCCCCTCTACCTACACACTCATAAACATAGATTTTAACTCTATGTAAGCTTTTTAGAAGGCAAAATAGCAAAAAGATACATTCCTGGTGAGTAAAGGATTAGACCAAATTCAGGGATGTCGAATAGTCTAAATTTAATTTTCTAATTTAGTTACTTTCTTCTTTTGACACCATATTTCTTTTAATTTTATAATCTAGATAATTTTTTTCAGTGAGTTTAACAAACTTCTTATGTCTCATCCCATTGTCTACAGATATGACTGGTTTAAACTCAGAGGTCAACTCTATTTTCTTTACTTCTAATTTTTTTGTGGAACATCTTATTATCTTTTATGTACTATATACAAAGAATAACAGAAAATATGGAGTCCAACACCAGAAACCCATTTAATGGCTGTGGTAATGCAAATGATTACTTGCATTACTTCTCTCCTGAAGGAAACATCTCATTCTTTCTGATAGACATATATTGTGAATAAGGGAGATAAATATGTTTATCACCCAGTTTTTTAATATATATTTTTAATCAAGTAACAGTAAAAATCTAAAGTGCATCATAGACCCTTAGGAACTTTTACTAAGGTAAGTTACTAAGGCGATTGTATTGCATTCTTGGCCTAATTTTTTTTTAAGTGAAATTTATTTTCTACAGAAATTGCTTGCCTGGATAAAACCACACCCTCATATTCCTGCTAAGTCCTTGCATTTATATTTTGTTGATAATGATAAAACCATTTCTCTTCCTTACTGCTTCATCAAGGTTTTATTTTAGCCAATTTGTTTCAAAACTCACATGAAGTTTTGTATTACATGACTTGCTGAACTATGCAAAATGATGCAGGGTAAATTTATAAATCCAATTACCTTCCAGAATTTTCCTTTTCGTTTAAAATTCAGTAGTGATATATCAAGGATGTATTGACATATCAATACGATGGGCACATAGGGTTACGCAGAAGAGCTCACTGGTTAGCATGGGAGGAGAAATGCTTAAATATAAGCTCTTTCCTGGACATTACAGTAGTATATAAACACAGAGAAGAGGAAGTAACCATAACAAGGTGATTAGAGGCCATGGCAAAGAAAACTTCTAGAAAGAGAAACAATCTTTTGAGCTGAGGCTTAAAATGCAGGGATAGAATCAGAGAAGGGTGACTTCAGCAGAGGAGGAAGCAAATTTGAAGGTACAATGAAAGTGTATAGCATGCTTAGAAAATAGTTTGAATTGAAAACTTCTTAAAATATAACATTTAGTATTTTTAAATCAAATCTAATTTAATGCCATAGATGGCTCACTTGTAATAGTATGTGTAGTTCACATTTCTGATCAGAAAGGGAAGAATGAGGCAGACCCAGGGAATATATGGCAGAAAAACAATATTTGGAGCCATTTCCATAATGTTTTTCAGAAGCCCTAAGTTGAGTTTAATGTCAAAGATTAGAGGGCAGGGCAAGGTCCTCTAGGCCAGGGTATTTCTTTTTCTGTTGCTTTCTTCTTGTTGGAGAGGAACAGAATTAGAGAATCTCTTCCCCAGGAGCAAACCTTAGGTGTCTCAAATAATTTGTCTGATGTGGCAATTAACTTCATTCTTGATTATTTTAATTTTGTTAGGTTAAGAATCAACAATTGGATGTTTACAGTTTGCTCATATTAAGTATTCTCTATTTGTACTCAGATCTCAGCTTTGCCATTCATTAAAAATTGTGCCAGGTCACTAAGCACTGATTTCTTCAGAAAAAAAATGGGAATATGGGAATACAATAAGTCATCTATTCTGAGACATCCCTGACTATAAGATATTATATCCTTAATGTAGATCTAAGGAAAGAAAATGTCCACTAAACTTTATCCTTAACAAATTTCCTATTTTGTACTTATTTTCTTTTAATTATACTTTAGGTTTTAGGGTACATGTGCATGATGTGAAGGTTTGTTACATATGTATCCATGTGCCATGTTGTTTTGCTGCACCCATTAACTCATCACTTAGCATTAGGTATATCTCCTAATGCTGTCCCTCCCCCCGCCCCCTACCCCACAACAGTCCCCAGAGTGTGATGTTCCCCTTCCTGTGTCCATGAGTTCTCATTGTTCAATTCCCACCTATGAGTGAGAACATGAGGTGTTTGGTTTTTTGTCCTTGCGATAGTTTACTGAGAATGATATTTTCCAGTTTCATCCATGTCCCTACAAAGGACGTGAACTCATGATTTTTTATGGCTGCATAGTATTCCATGGTGTATATGTGCCACATTTCCTTAATCCAGTCTACCGTTGTTGGACATTTGGGTTGGTTCCAAGTCTTTGCTATTGTGAATAGTGCCGCAATAAACATAGGTGTGCATGTGTCTTTATAGCAGCATGATTTATAGTCCTTTGGGTATATACCCAGTAATGGGATGGCTGGGTCAAATGCTATTTCTAGTTTGAGATCCCTGAGGAATAGCCACACTGCCTTCCACAATGGTTGAACTAGTTTACAGTCCCACCAACAGTGTAAAAGTGTTCCTATTTCTCCACATCCTCTCCAGCACCTGTTGTTTCCTGGCTTTTTAATGATGGCCATTCAAACTGGTGTGAGATGGTATCTCACTGTGGTTTTGATTTGCATTTCTCTGATGGCCAGTGATGATGAGCATTTCTTCATGTGTTTTTTGGCTGCATAAATGTCTTCTTTTGAGAAGTGTCTGTTCATGTCCTTTGCCCACTTTTTGATGGGGTTGTTTGTTTTTTTTCTAGTAAATTTGTTTGAGTTCATTGTAGGTTCTGGATATTAGCCCTTTGTCAGATGAGTAGGTTGCAAAAATTTTCTCCCATTCTGTAGGTTGCCTGTTCATTCTGATGGTAGTTTCTTTTGCTGTGCAGAAGCTCTTTAGTTGAATTAGATCCCATTTGTCAATTTTGGCTTTTGTTGCCATTGCTTTTGGTGTTTTAGACATGAAGTCCTTGCCCACGCCTATGTCCTGAATGGTATTGCCTAGGTTTTCTTGTAGGATTTTAATGGTTTTAGGTCTAACATTTAAGTCTTTAATCCATCTTGAATTAATTTTTGTATAAGGTGTAAGGAAGGGATCCAGTTGCAGCTTTCTACATATGACTAGCCAGTTTTCCCAGCAACATTTATTAAATAGGGAATTCTTTCTCCATTTCTTGTTTTTGTCAGGTTCGTCAAAGATCAGATAGTTGTAGAAATGTGGCATCATTTCTGAGGGCTCTGTTCTGTTCCATTGATCTATGTCTCTGTTGTGGTACCAGTACCATGCTGTTTTGGTTACTGTAGCCTTGTAGTATAGTTTGAAGTCAGGTAGCATGATGCCTCCAGCTTTGTTCTTTTGGCTTAGGATTGACTTGGTGATGCGGGCTCTTTTTTGGTTCCATATGAACTTTAAAGTAGTTTTTCCAATTCTGTGAAGAAAGTCTTTGGTAGCTTGATGGGGATGGCACTGAATCTATAAATTACCTTGGGCAGTATGGCCATTTTCACAATATTGATTCTTCCAACCCATGAGCATGGAATATTCTTCCATTTGTTTATATCCTCTTTTATTTCATTGAGCAGTGGTTTGTAGTTCTCCTTGAAGAGGTCCTTTGAGCAGTGGTTTGTAGTTCTCCTTGAAGAGGTCCTTCACATCCTTTGTAAGTTGGATTCCTAGGTATTTTATTCTCTTTGAAGCAATTGTGAATGAGAGTTCACTCATGATTTGGCTCTCTGTTATTGGTATACAAGAATGCTTGTGATTTTTGTACATTGATTTTGTATCCTGAGACTTTGCTGAAGTTACTAATCAGCTTAAGGAGATTTTGGGCTGAGATGGTGGGGTTTTCTAGATATACAATCATGTCATCTGCAAACAGGGACAATTTGACTTCCTCTTTTCCTAATTGAATACCCTTTATTTCCTTCTCCTGCCTGATTGCTCTGGCCAGAACTTCCAACACTATGTTGAATAGGAGTGGTGGGGGAGGGCTTCCCTGTCTTGTGCCACTTTTCAAAGGGAATGCTTCCAGTTTTTGCCCATTCAGTATATCGGCTGTGGATTTGTCATAGATAGCTCTTATTATTTTGAGATACGTCACATCAATGCCTAATTTATTGAGAGTTTTTAGCCTGAAGTGTTGTTGAATTTTGTCAAAGGCCTTTTCTGCATCTATTGAGATAATCATGTGGTTTTTGTCTTTGGTTCTGTTGATATGCTGGATTACATTTATTGATTTGTGTATGTTGAACCAGCCTTGCATCCTAGGGATGAAGCCCACTTGATCATGGTGTATAAGCTTTTTGATGTGCTGCTGGATTCGGTTTGCCAGTATTTTATTGAGGATTTTTGTATCAATGTTCATCAAGGATATTGGTCCAAAATTCTTTTTTTTGGTTATGTCTCTGCCAGGCTTTGGTATCAGGACGATGCTGGCTTCATAAAATGTGTTAGGGAGGATTCCCTCTTTTTCTATTGATTGGAATAGTTTCAGAAGGAATGGTACCAGCTCCTCCTTGTACGTCTGGTAGAATTCGGCTGTGAATCCATCAGGTCCTGGATTCTTTTTGGTTGGTAAGCTACTGATTATTGCCACAATTTCAGAACCTGTTATTGGTCTATTCAGAGATTCAACTTCTTCCTGGTTTAGTCTTGAGAGGGTGTATTTGTCAAGGAATTTATCCATTTCTTCTAGATTTTCTAGTTTATTTGCATAGAGGTGTTTGTAGTATTCTCTGATGGCAGATTGTATTTCTGTGGGATCAGTGGTGATATCCCCTTTTTCATTTTTTATTCCATCTATTTGATTCTTCTCTCTTTTCTTCTTTATTAGTCTTGCTAGCAGTCTATCAGTTTTGTTGATCTTTTCAAAAAACCAGCTCCTGGATTCATTAATTTTCTGAAGGGTTTTTTGTGTCTCTATTTCCTTCATTCTGCTCTGATTTTAGTTATTTCTAGCCTTTTGCTAGCTTTTGAATGTGTTTGCTCTTGCTTTTCTAGTTCTTTTAATTGTGATGTTAGGGTGTCAATTTTGGATCTTTCCTGCTTTCTCTTGTGGGCATTTAGTGCTATAAATTTCCCTCTACACACTGCTTTGAATGTGTCCCAGAGATTCTGGTATGTTGTGTCTTTGTTCTCGTTGGTTTCAAAGAACATCTTTGTTTCTGCCTTCATTTCATTATGTAACCAATAGTCATTCAGGAGCAGGTTGTTCAGTTTCCATGTAGTTGAGTGGTTTTGAGTGAGTTTCTTAATCCTGAGTTCTAGTTTGATTGCACTGTGGTCTGAGAGACAGTTTGTTATAATTTCTGTTCTTTTACATTTGCTGAGGAGAGCTTTACTTCCAACTATGTCGTCAATTTTGGAATAGGTGTGGTGTGGTGCTGAAAAAAATGTATATTCTGTTGATTTGGGGTGGAGAGTTCTGTAGATGTCTATTAGGTCCACTTTGTGCAGAGCTGAGTTCAATTCCTGGATATCCTTGTTAACTTTCTGTCTCATTGATCTGTCTAATGTTGATAGTGGGGTGTTAAAATCTCCCATTATTATTGTGTGGGAGTTTAAGTCCCTTTGTAGGTCACTCAGGACTTGCTTTATGAATCTGGGTGCTCCTGTGTTGGGTGCATATATATTTAGGATAGTTAGCTCTTCTTGTTGAATTGATCCCTTTACCATTATGTAATGGCCTTCTTTGTCTCTTTTGATCTTTGTTGGTTTAAAGTCTGTTTTATCAGAGACAAGGACTGCAACCCCTGCCTTTTTTTGTTTTCCATTTGCTTGATAGATCTTCCTCCATCCCTTTATTTTGAGTCTGTGTGTGTCTCTGCATGTGAGATGGGTTTCCTGAATACAGCACACTGATGGGTCCTGACTCCTTATCCAGTTTGCCAGTCTGTGTCTTTTAATTGGAGCATTTAGCCCATTTACATTTAACATTAATATTGTTATGTGTGAATCTGATCCTGCCATTATGATGTTAGTTGGTTATTTTGCTCGTTAGTTGATGCAGGTTCTACCTAGCCTTGATGGTCTTTACAATTTGGCATGTTTTTGCAGGGGCTGGTACCGGTTGTTCCTTTCCATGTTTAGTGCTTCCTTCAGGAGCTCTTTTAGGGCAGGCCTGGTGGTGACAAAATCACTCAGCGTTTGCTTGTCTGTAAAGTATTTTATTTCTCCTTCACTTATGAAGCTTAGTTTGGCTGGATATGAGATTCTGGGTTGAAAATTCTTTTCTTTAAGAATGTTGAATATTGGCCCCCACTCTCTTCTGGCTTGTAGAGTTTCTGCTGAGAGATCAGCTGTTAGTCTGATGGGCTTCCCTTTGTGGGTAACCCGACCTTTCTCTCTGGCTGCCCTTAACATTTTTTCCTTCATTTCAACTTTGGTGAATCTGACAATTATGTGTCTTGGAGTTGCTCTTCTTGAGGAGTATCTTTGTGGTGTTCTCTGTATTTCCTGAATCTGAATGTTGGCCTGCCTTTCTAGATTCGGGTAGTTTTCCTGGATAATATCTTGCAGAGTGTTTTCCAACTTGGTTCCATTCTCCTCGTCATTTTCAGGTACACCAATCAGACGTAGGTTTGGTCTTTTCACATAGTCCCAAATTTCTTGGAGGCTTTGTTCATTTCTTTTTATTCTTTTTTCTCTAGACTTCCCTTCTCGCTTCATTTCATTCATTTCATCTTCCATCACTGATACCCTTTCTTCCAGTTGATCACATCTGCTATTGAGGCTTCTGCAATCTTCACGTAGTTCTCGAAACTTGGCTTTCAGCTCCATCAGCTCCTTTAAGCCCTTCTCTCCATTGGTTATTCTAGTTATCCATTCTTCTAATTTATTTTCAAAGTTTTTAACTTCTTTGCTATTGTTTTGAATTTCCTCTCGTAGCTCAGAATAGTTTGATTGTCTGAAGCCTTCTTCTCTCAACTCGTCAAAGTCATCTTCCATCCAGCTTTGTTCCGTTGCTGGTGAGGAACTGCGTTCCTTTGGAGGAGGAGAGGTGCTCTGCTTTTTAGAGTTTCCAGTTTTTCTGCTCTGTTTTTTCCCCATCTTTGTGGTTTTATCTACTTTTGGTCTTTGATGATGGTGATGTACAGATGGGTTTTTGGTGTGGATGTCCTTTCTGTGTGTTAGTTTTCCTTCTACCAGACAGGACCCTCAGCTGCAGGTCTGTTGGAGTTTACTAGAGGTCCACTCCAGACCCTGTTTGGCTGGGTGTCAGCAGCAGTGGCTGCAGAACAGCGGATTTTCGTGAGACCACAAATTCAGCTGTCTGATAGTTCCTCTGGAAGTTTTGTCTCAGGAGTACCCGGCCGAGTGAGGTGTCAGTCTGTCCCTACTGGGGGGGGTGCCTCCCAGTTAGGCTGCTCAGGTGTGAGGGACCCACTTTAGGAGGCAGTCTGTCCATTCTCAGAGTTCTCAGATCTCCAGCTGCGTGCTGGGAGAACCACTACTCTCTTCAAAGCTGTCAGTCAGACAGGGACATTTAAGTCTGCAGAGGTTCCTGCTGAATTTTTGTTTGTCTGTGCCCTGCCCCCAGAGGTGGAGTCTACAGAGGCAGGCAGGCCTCCTTGAGCTGTGGTGGGCTCCACCCAGTTCGAGCTTCCTGGCTGCTTTGTTTACCTAAGCAAGCCTGGGCAATGGCGGACGCCCCTCCCCCAGCCTCCCTGCCACCTTGCAGTTTGATCTCAGACTGCTGTGCTAGCAGTCAGTGAGACTCCGTGGGCATAGGACCCTCCGAGCCAGGTGCGGGACACAATCTCCTGGTGTGCCGTTTTCCAGGCCCATTGGAAAAGCGCAGTATTAAGGTGGGACTGGCCCGATTTTCCAGGTGCCGTGTGTTACCCCTTTCTTTGACTAAGAAAGGGAACTCCCTGACCCCTTGCACTTCCCGAGTGAGGCAATGCCTCGCCCTGCTTTGGCTCATGCACAGTGCGTTTCACCTACTGCCCTGCACCCACTGTTTGGCACTCCCTAGTGAGATGAAACCAGTACCTCAAACAGAAATGCAGAAATCACCCGTCTTCTGTGTCACTCAGGCTGGGAGCTGTAGACGGGATCTGCTTCTATTCGGCCATCTTGGCTCCACCTTCCTAATTTGTACTTATTGAAAGAGTTCCTTTAATCCATATTAGATAGAAGTTTTATTAGTATAACACACTTGTTTATACATAAAAAGGAAAACGCAAGCAAAATATTGACGAAATATCCTTAAATATTTTCATCTTCAGAGTCTGGTGCTTCAGTGCAATTTTCAATTCATTAAATGAGGGCTTAGACATTAACTGGAGGAAGGATTATAATACAAGGTCATACAAGAGCTTCAGAAGACAATAAAAAGATGGTTGATAAAGGCCTATTGACAGAGAAGAGAGGACTCTGAGTCTGAACAGAAACTTTGGTGGCTGAATTAAAGGAAATTCATAAGATAGAGTTAAACTCAACAGCATAAGGCTAAAAAAGAAACACACAATAACAGAACCAAACAAAAAGTTGAAACTCATCTGCTTATGAATTGTTTATCTGCTACAAGCCATCTAAATCTGCTCAAATCTGCCTAGACACTTTTGAGTGGATCCCAAATACCAAATGTGTCATTGGAGAAGACTTTTGATCGTCTTTTTTCATTTTCTTTCTCCTTTTCTTCTCTCCTCCCCAGTAATAGAGAAGTAGGTGGAAAGATGAGGATAAAATTGTAACTAAAGTTGAAAATTTTCTCTTTTTTTTTTCTTTTCTTCCTTAGAAAACCATAAAATTAGTTTATATGGGGTAGGGAAGGCAAAGAAGAGTTTAATTCTTAGGAAATTTTAGTTAAAATTTGGAATCACCTATAATATTTGGTTTAACAAGTTTAGAGATAGCATCTGACAATTAATGATCACTTACTCTGTGTCACACATTCTTCTATGTGAACAATTTTATGGCATTGGTACTACTGTAGTTATCCTCTTTGAAAGATTAGCAAACTGAAATATAAATTGATTGTTTTGCCCAAGACCTTCTAACTACTAAATTATTAACCAAGATGCTAATCTAAGCAGCATGATTCCATGTATTAAGTGACTCATCCCATTTATAAAATGATTTCAATAGTATAAATAGGACACAATGTACTACTTAACATAGGAAAATGGAGCTTTGTATAATTGTTAAATATTCAAATAAATACAAAATATGCCCTTTTAAGCTCTAAACATTACAATTCTAATACTACATCTGTATGCCAAGAAATTTCCAAATTTACCATCAAAAAGCAATTCCCATAATACTTATGTGTGAAAGCTTACTTTGTTTTTATGTAACTAGTTACTATTTAGAATCATACCAGATATGGTTTGGCTCTGTGTATGCTCTCAAATCTCATGTCGAATTGCAATCCTCAATGTTGGAGGAGGGACCTGGTAGGAGGTGACTGGATCGTGGAGGCAGACATCCCCCTTGATCTTCTCATGATAATGAGTGAGTTCTCAGGAGATCTGCTTGCTTATAAGTGTGTAGTACTTTCCTCTTAACTCTCTCGCTCTCACTCTAGCATGTGAAGATGTGCCTGCTTCTCCTTTGCCTTCCACAATAATTTTAAGTTTCCTGAGGCCTCCCCAGCCATGCTTCTTGTACAGCCTGTGCAACTGTGAGTCAATTAAACCTCTTTTCTTCATAAATTATCTAGTTTCAGGTAGTTCCTTATAAGAATAAGAGAAAAGACTACCGCAACACCCTTCTCTGGAAAATTAGATATGGTATAACAGTAACCTTTGTGGGAGTAGGTAGAAATTCATGTGAAATTTAATAGATTTCATGATAGGTTTCATCCTAGTGTTTTGTTTGTTTTTTTGTTTGTTTGTTCTTTCTAAGTTCAGAAACGTTGTTAGTCAATAGTTTGTAACCCAGAACTGCCTTCTCATTGTCTATGTTGCTAGGCTTTTAATAATGATTTAATGCCATTATGATGTCTTGCAAGTTATCAAATAAAGTTTTAGGACAGGAATTAACTTTTATCTTGAGGATCATATTTTTGCTGTATCTTCACACAATGGAAGAGGTGAAAGAGCTGTCTCAGGCCACTTTTATTATGTCACTATTCCCATTCATCAGGGCTCCATTTTCATGACCTAATTATCTCCCAAACGCCACCTCCTAATACAGTAAATTACCTTTGGGGTTAATTTTTCAACCTCTGAATTTTGGGGAAGATGGAACAAATGTTCTACCATAGCACTTGTGGATTATATTTAACATACTAAAGCTATAACACACTAATTTGAAGTTATACCAGTTTAATAATATACAAAAACTCTATTCTTATAACAGTTGTACCCCCACCCCTTTTGTTGTTATTGTCACAAAATTATACCTTTACATATTGTGTGCTCAAAAACTTAAACTAATAATTCTTTGATATCCATTAGTTTCTTAAGTTATATTGGAAATATGGAATTTCAAACCAATTGTAATAATACTAAGTTTTAGACTAATAATTTTCTTAAGATGTAATAATCTCCTATATCGTGTTGAAAACAAAAAGTGCAATTAGAAACCATAATACTAGCCTTTGTAATTACCCATATATTTACACATACTGAATTCTTTATTATTATTATTATTATTTTTAAAACTTCAAGTTACTATCTAGTCTTCTTTTATTTCATTCTCCAGGACTCATTTGAGATTTTCTTACAGGAAAGGTTTAGTGGCAATAAACTCTCTTAGCTTTTGTTTACCTGGAAATGTCTTAAGTTTTTCTCTCACTTTTGAAGGATAGTTTTGCTTGGTATATAATTCCTGATTGACAATCTTTTTATGTTAGCATTTTGGGTATATTGGCATACTGCCTTCCGGCCTACACAATTGTCAATAACACATTTGCTGATAATGTTATCTACAATTCCTTGTATGTGAATTGTTTCTCTCTCACTGTTTTCAAGATTCTTTGTCTTTGGGAAGTTTTATTATAATGTGTTTCAGTGTGGATCCCTTTGAGTCCATTTTTCTTGGATTTCATTGATTTTCTTGGATGTTTATGTTTAGTCCTTTCATCCAATTTGGGACGTGACGTCTACAGCCCTTATTTCTTCAATATTGTCTCTACCCCCTTTCTCCTCTCTTTTTCTTGTAGTATATGCACAAAGTGTATGTTGGTCTGCTTAATGTTGTCTCACAGGTCCCTTAGGCTCTGTTCATTTCCTTTACACTTTTTAGGATTTTTGCACCTCAGATTCAATAATTCACATTATCTTATCTTCAAGTCCATCTTCTTCTGTCTACTTAAAATTGCCTTTGAATCTCTCTGTTATGAACGCCATTTCAGTTGTTATACTATTCGCTTCTAAAATTTGGGGTTTTTTTTAGGTTTTCTATGTCTTCATTGATGTCCATTTAGTTCATATATCATTTTCCTGACTTTCCCCTCATCTTTCTTTAGTTCTTTGAGCATCTTTAAGATAGTTGTTTTAGAATATTTGTCTGGTAGATCTGTCAACATGTCTTTTTCAAGGATAGTTTTTGTTCATTTATATTTATTCCTTGAATGAGTTATACTTTCCAGTTCCTTTGTATCACTTGTGATTATTTGCTAAAAACTAGACATTTAAATCTAATTATTTGCTAACTCTGGAAATTAGACTCCCACCCCTTCCCTAGAGTTTGCGAGAGTTTGCTTTTTTTTTTTTTTAAATTGTTGTAATCTGTTTCTGTGCCAAAGATCAGCATTCAGTATAAACTAAAAGTCTTTTCAGGTTTTTTAAAAGGCTGCATCATTCTCTGGGAATGTGGAATTACTTTGTAATTATCTGAATTAAAGACTAGTTGCCCTACTCTTTAATGTCTCAAACCCAAAGGGCAGAAAAGAGGGAAACGAAGGGGTGAAAATAAGGGTGATGGCCCTTTAAATCTCCTGCGAGTCAATTCATCTGAAAGAAAGGGGCAGGAGGGGGCGCTACAATAATACCACGAAGTGTAAAAACAATGGCCATGTGTTTCTTTGTCTGTACCTCTGTGATCAGACACAGCAATCAGAGATCCAGGCACAGATCCCTGATATTTGGAGGAGAGATTCCTTTTTTTTCCCCACCCTGGCTCCTGCAAACTGTGTGCAAGCTGTTCCATGGACACATGTTCAGCTGCCTACCATAGGGCTGGGGGTGGGTAATGGGTAGCTACCACTGTTCTGAATTGAGATTGACAGAAATCAGCAGCAACTTACCTTCCAAGCCTTTGCCTCCTGAGTTCCAAATATTTACATCAGAAATATTTTGCCAGTACGATTGTTGTCTAGGTGGGTAAACAAATCCTGGTGCTTCTGATGCTGCCATCTTCCCAGAATACCCCCCTCCACATACTTCTTAAGCAAAGCTAAATGCAAAACCAAATTTATTTTATATACTTTTTTTTAAATTTAGTACACTTTTTTGTTCTTTTGCTTTGATATGCTCACTTCTGCTCATTAGAAATATTAATTTTAAGAGGATAAATTTTACATTTTTAAAAATATTTCATAAATACAAGAAACAGGGAAAAGATCTCATGTCTAAACCTCTTGCCTTTATAACACTACACCATGAATAATCAAAAGGATTAGTACCTTATCCAAAAGTGCTGTGAATCTCTATTGTCATCTAGCACCATCAATTGAATTGTCAGGATGAAACTTTGTTCAAATGGTGATATTATCGCCTATAAGCTCCTGAAGTATCTGTGCCAAGGTTGTAAAAAATCAATTACCTGGGAATTACAATTTTTATAAACACTTTCTTCTTCGGGGATAAGTCAAGCAGCTCTCCTAAGAAATTATTACAGCACAAAATTGATGAAATTATGCCATACTCTGAGGAAATTGTTATGTCTTCTTTCTCTCAAATCCCAAGTAACTCTTCAAAACCATTATTTTAGCATGTTTTAACTTCTGTTTATTTTTGTACAAATCTGTTCTTACAAACTGAGCTCTTTGATATTAAGACCAAATCTAACTTATAAAAATATCTGTTAAAAAAATAAAATATTTCATGCAAGGATACTGAATTAAATTTTGTGGATAATAAATTTAAAAAGCAACAATTTTATATATAACAATATGAAGTTCTAAGGCAAACTTTAAGCCTCCAATATCAACGTAATTTATGTATAAAAGATATAGTTAATTAAAAAAAGATTAAATGAATGGTCATTTATTAATGCATTTATTAACTCATTTAAGGAGTACTAGAGTCTCGGCCGGGCGCGGTGGCTCACGCTTGTAATCCCAGCACTTAGGGAGGCCGAGGCGGGCGGATCACGAGGTCAGGAGATTGAGACCACGGTGAAACCCCGTCTCTACTAAAAATACAAAAAATTAGCTGGGCGTGGTGGCGGGCGCCTGTAGTCTCAGCTACTCAGAGAGGCTGAGGCAGGAGAATGGTGTGAACCCGGGAGGCGGAGCTTGCAGTGAGCCGAGATCGCGCCACTGCACTCCAGCCTGGGTGACAGAGCAAGACTCCATCTCAAAAAAAAAAAAAAAAAAAAAGGAGTACTAGAGTCTCATGTTTTAAAAACATTGTGCTAGCCCTAGGTCCATTAAAACTGAAATGACCAATATTCTTGCTGTGAGTACAAAAGATATAAGAAAAATATATACCCTCACAAAAAAAATTGGAGAAGAAATGTCTATAATCCTTTTATTTGAAAATTACTATCAAGTGTCCTCTATATGATGGAATGCGGAACAGAAAATGTAGCCTCTTCCAAGCAGAAGAGAGTCTCATGAATTATTTTAGTTGGCATGAGCAATATTCTGTCTTTGGCAGTTTGTAATTTTCCAGGTTCTCAAGAAACAGTTCAAATAGTTAGAGGGCGCAAATGATGGCATTAAGAAAACGTATGCTATAAATTAGCACAGAAATTCTAAGCAAATGCTTCTTATCAATCAGGAATTGGTCTTGGAAATTTACATATGAACTAATCATGGTCTATATGTAGAAATTTTACCACAACCAAAACAAACTTACAGGGGTGAGGATAAATTGCTTATCTTTTCCTTTTTCTTCTTTACAAATAACAAAGTTAAACAAACTCACTAACATTAAGTCTGAAGAGTGCCATTTCCTTGTATGCCAATCTCTCCTTTCTTGGATCAAAAACTAAAGAGAATTAAATTACAGTGGAAAATTGTTATGGAAAATGAAACAGATGTTCACTGACAAACACAGAGATTAACAGAAGCAAATCTATAAATATAAATTGAGTTACTTCTAAAAAAATTGAAATAATCATTAACCTAAAGTAGAAGATAAACAATTTTAAAACTTCAAAAAATAAGTATATATAGAGTGATATTACAAAGCTAAAACTAAACAGTAAGAAATTAAAATTTTGAAAAATGATAGAATAATATTGTGATAAATCTGTTTAAATATATATAATGGTACATTTTATGAAGAAAGAGAAGAATAAATACTATTAGGAATAATAAAAAATTTTTAAACAGAAATATATCTAATATTTCTAGAAAAATAAATTACCAAATGAAGAAATAAAGTGCTATGGAAGAAATACGATGTGGAATTATTTTAAAACTTACCAAGAATTACCCAGTAATGGCCAACTATAAGCCTACAAGATTTTAATGCTGAATTCTGCCAAACTTTTAAAGTGAATATAATCTTTATGCTGTATAGACTATTAAAAAGGTATGCAAAAACTACCTCAATACGCTGTAACAGTGCAGTTGTATTCCCAACATACCTAACTTTATGCAAAAATATATTATTAAATACAACTATTTCAGTGAGAAAGTATGGGGCTCCGGGCTTGACAATTCAGATTTTATTCTATAAAAACAATATTTTCCTGCAGACATTTTAGTAAAAAGTTGAATTTTTGTAGTAGTTTTCTGTGTATAACAACAAAGTTAAGGCATCCTTCACTGACTTTATATTTGATTTCTTTACATTTTACCCAAGTAATGGACTTTCTTTTTTTATCACAAGCTGTTTTATCTTCAGTATTGCCCTTCTTAAACACTGTCCACATTTATACCAACTTTCAACCTGTATTGCTAACTGCTATGGTGAACAAAACTTAAAGCCCATCAAACAAAACAATAGAAATGGAGTTAGTACATAACTAATCCCCTTATGTCTGTTTTTTAAATTTTCAATGGTTAGAACCTCCCTGTTTTATGTATAATGCATAATAGTCTACTTGATGGATTAAAAAATTGCATTTAATCCCAGCATTTTGGGAAGCCAAGATGGGTGGATCACTTGAGGTCAGGAGTTCAAGACCAGCCTGGACAACATAGTGAAATCCTGTCTCTACTAAAAATACAAACATTAGCCGGGTGTAATGTATGCCCCTATAATCCCAGCTACTCGGGAGGCTGAGGTGGGAGAAACACTTGAGCCCAGGAGGCGGAGGTTGCAGTGAGCTGAGATCATTCCACTACACTCCAACCTGGGCGACAGAGTGAGACTCCGCCTAAAAAAACAAACAAACAAAAAACAAAAAAAAGTTGCCTAAATTTTTAGTTATGTATTAGATATTCAAGTTATGTAAAATAATGTAAGTTTAGAGAGATTTGCTAATACTGATAGAAACCTGAAAACCACAACAAAATAATTCTAATTTTTAATATGCAATTCAAATAAGAGCACTTTTATTTTATTTTTTACCAAATACCTAACATTTCTTATTAGCAAATGACCCAGATTGTTTTGTGTTTCTAAAAATATGAATCTAGCTGACTAGCTGCTGAGAGCACAGTGGCCTGGAGGAGACATGACCGATATCAGAAAGATATCAGTTTCAATTGGCTTACAGGATGGTAAGACTAGAGAAGAAAACAAGTTGACAGGTTATGGGCATATTTTAAAGATCCATGTATTAAACTTTTACTGAATAATGGAGACATGGAGACGAGGATGGGAGGAAATAAGAAAGACTTCTAGGTTTCTTGTTTCTGACTGGTGTCATTTTCTAACATTGGAAACACAGAGAGAACTAGATTGTATAAATTGTATTTTCTTTGTTTTCCGTGTCTTTACGGTGAACATAAGTGATTTTTAAATCATAAATAAAATAAAAAAAATTTAAAGAGTTTGCCTGCTTATTTCATCTGTTTATACTGAATATAATTTTTATAAATACCAGTCATTTATGATTTCTGTTATGCATATTCAAATATAAGCTTGGTATGGTTAGGCTTTCTGTCCCCACCCAAATGCCATTTTGAATTGTAATCCCCAGGTATTGAGAGAGAGACCTGGTAGGAGGTGATTGGATCCTGGGGACAGTTTCCCCATGCTGTTCTCATGACGTGAGTGAGTTCTCATGAGATCTGATGCTTTTATGAGGCAGTTTTCCCTGCTCTCTCTTGCATGGTCACTCTTCTGTCTGTCTCCACTGATGCCCTGTCAAGAAGGTGCCTGCTTCCCCTTCTGCCATGATTGTAAGTTTCGTGAGGCCTCCCAGCCATGTGGAACCATGAGTCAATTAAACGTTCTTTATAAATTACCCAGTCTCAGTACTTCAGGTTTTCTCATATGGAGAATATCATGAATTTGGTCTCAGATCATGACTTTGTGTGGGAAACATAAGTTAAAATCTCAATATCCTCACCCATAAAGCAGGTTAATAATGCCTAGCTCACAAAGTTAATATAATAATTAAAATTTTAAACATTTCATACATACATCATAAATTGTCATTACGTATAACAGATGCTCAAAAATCTTAGTTCCTTTTCTTCCTCCCCGATACCTGACACAGAATTGAAATTCTGCTAGTATAGATATATTTCTTTTGGTTAAATAGTGCCCTCTTTAAAAATTCAAGAATGTGTTAGAAAATTATTAACATTCTTTACAGTTAAGAAAGAAAAATATATTTGTTTTATTGGTATATAGGACATACTAGAGCCCAGAGTAGATGAGAAATTAGACAAAAAACAATAAAATACCTTTTGAAATATAAGGTACATGAGACACAGATATTCAAAGAAAATCTTCCTAGCTTGGTAGTCTAAATTATCCTCTCTTTCTTTTCTATTATTGCTATATACTCACTAAACTAATTACCTGTTTACTTAACAATATATTGCATGTCAACTGCTTCATTTTCACAGGGTTTGATTTTGGGTAAATTACTGTCTTAAGATATCCATTAAGTCAGTCATTACACATTGGCTACAGCTTTTAGAATTAAATTTTTAAAATTAATCATGAAAATTAATTAAATTGATTATCCTAAAATGTCTAATATATAAAAAGTCTATTACAATTGATATTCTATTTAATGGACATCACGCCTTTAAGAACCATATGTAATTATCAGTATGAGTATAAGAACTGCAAGTTACACTTTTCTTACATTGATATTGGTAATTGCAAATAAGCATAATTATTTGTTCATGAAGAGAAGTTTTAAAATGTGAATATATTTTAATACTAATTTTTATTTCATTTGGGCCTATATCTATTCTGTGCCTCTCTGATCATCCAGTGTTGAATGTTCTTCCCAGATTTATATTTCTTGTTATAAAATTTATATTGCATTTTTTAGAATAGTATGAGTTTCAAAACTTTCTTTTTTAGAATACTGAAAAGTTGCAAAGGATTCTGTACTGGAGATCAGCATTCTAATTTCTTCTGTATACATAGTTCAATATTTGTATGATTTGGATATTTGTCCCTGCCCAAATCTCATGTCGAATTATAATTTCCAGTGTTGCAGATGGTGCCTGGTGGGAGGTGATAGGATCATGGGGGTGGACTCCCCTCTTGGTGCCTTTCTCGTGATAGTGAGTGAATTCTCCTGAGATCTGGTTGCTTAAAAGTGTGTGGCATCTCCACCCTCTCTCTCTTGCTTCTGCTCTGGCCATATAAAATGTGCCTGCTTTCCTTTAGCCTTCCACCATGATTGTACATTTCCTGAGGCTTCCCCAGAAGAAGAAGCTGCTATGCTTCACTGAGCCAATTAAATCTCTTTTCTTTATAAATTACCTAGTGATATGGTTGGGCTGTGTCCCCACCCTAATCTCATCTTTAACTTTAGTTCCCATAATCCCCTCATGTAATGAGAGAGACCTGGTGGTAGGTAATTGAATCATGGGGGTGGTTACCCCCATGCTGCTGATCTCCTGATAGGGAGTAAATTCTTATGAGATATGATAGTTTTATAAGAGGCTTTTCCCCCTTTGCTCATTCTTCTCCTTCCTGCTGCCATGTGAGGAAGGATGTGTTTGCTTCCCCTTCCACCATGATTGTAAGTTTCCTGAGGCCTCATCAGCCATGCTGAACTGTGAGTCAATTGTCTCGGGTATGTCTTTATTAGCAGTGTGATAATAAACTGATACACCCAGTCTCAGGTATTTCTTTATAGTAGTGGAAGAACAGACTAATATAGATATGAAACACTATTGTATTAGTCCATTTTCATGCTGCTGATAAAGACATACCTGAGACTGGGCAATTTACAAAAGAAACAGGTTTAATGGATATATTGGGATTCTCTAGAGGAACAGAACTAACAGGATAGATATGTGTATACAAAGAGGAGTTTATTAAGGAATATTAACTCATATGACCACAAGGTCCCACAATGGGCCATCTGCAAGCTGAGAAGCAAGGAAGCCAGCCTGAGTCCCAAAGCTGAAGAACCTGGAGTCTGATGTTCGAGGGCAGGAAGCATCCAGCATAGGAGATAGATGTAGGCTGGGAGGCTAAGCCAGTCTAGTCTTTACACATTCTTCTGCTAGCTTTTATCCTAGTCACATTAGCAGCTGATTAGATTGTGCCCACCCAGATTAAGGGTGGGCCTGCCTCATCCAGCCTACTGACTCAAATGTTAATCTCTTTTGGCAGCACCCTCACAGACACACCCAGGATCAATACTTTGCATCCTTAAATCTGATCAATATGACAATCATATTAACCATCACAATGAACTTTCAGTTCCACATGACTGAGAAGACCTCACAATCATGGCAGAAGGCAAGGAGGAGCAAGTCACATCTTACATGGATGGCAGTAGGCAAACAGAGAAAACTTGTGCAGGGAAATTTCCCTTTTTAAAACCATCAGAGCTCATGAGACTTATTCACTATCATGAGAACAGCACGGAAATGACCCATCCCTGTGATTCAATTACCTCCCACTGGGTCCCTCCCACAACAGGTAGAAATTGTGGGAGTTACAATTCAAGATGACACTTGGGTAGGGGCACTGCCAAACCATATCATTCCACCCCTGGCCCCTATCAAATTTCATGTCCTCACATTTCAAAACTAATCATGCCTTCCCAACATTCCCCCAAAGTCTTAACTCACTTTAGCATTAACGCAAAAGTCAACAGTCCAAAGTCTCATCTGAGATAAGCAAGTCCCTTCCACCTATGAGCCTGTAAAATTGAAAGCAAGTGTTACTTCCTAGATACAATGGGGGTACAGGCATTGAGTAAATACAGCCATTCCAAATGGGAGAAATTGGCCAAAACAAAGGGGCTACAGGCCCCTTGCATGTCCAACATTCAGCACGGCAGTCAAATCTTAAAGCCCCAAAATGATCTTCTTTGACTCCGTATCTCACATCCAGGTCACACTGATGCAATGGTAGGTTCCATGGTCTTGGACAGCTTCACCCTTGTGGCTTTGCAGGGTACAGCCTCCCTCCTGGCTTTTCTCACAAGGTGATGTTGATTGTCGGCAGCTTTTCCAGGCACAAGGTGCAAGCTGTTAGTGGATCTGCCATTCTGGGGTCTGGAGGACAGTGGCCCTCTTCTCACAACTCCACTAGGTGGTGCCCCAATGGGGATTCTATGTGGGGACTTCAAACCCACATTTCTTTTCTGCACTGCCCTAGCAGAGGTTTTCCATGATCACCTTGCCTCTGCAGCAAACTTCTGTCTGGGCATCCAGGCATTTTCATTCATCTTCTGAAATCTAGGTGGAGGTCCCCAAAGCTCAGTTCTTGACTTCTGTACATTCATAGGTTCAACACCACATGAAAGCTGCCAAGGCTTGGGGCTTGCACCCTCAGAAGCCATGGTCCAAACTCTATATTGGCCCTTTCAGCCATGGCTAGAGCCTCTGGGATGCAGGGCACCAAGTTTTTAGGCTGCACACGACCCACAAAACCATTTTTTCCTCCTAGGCCTCTGAGCATATGATGGCAGGGGCTACTGTGAAGACCTCTGACATGCCCTGGAGACATTTTTCCCATTTTCTTGGGGATTAACATTTGGCTCCTTGTTACCTGTGCAAATTTCTGCAGCCAGCTTGAATTTTTCCTCAGAAAAGTGTTTTTCTTCTTTATAGCATCATCAGGCTGCAAATTATCTAAACTCTTATGTTCTGCTTTCTTTATAAAACCAAATGCTTTTATCAGCACCCAAGTCACCTCTTGAATGCTTTGCTTCTTAGAAATTTCTTCCACCATATACCCTAAATCATCTTCCTTAAGTTCAAAATTCCAAAACCTCTAGGGCAGAGGCAAAATGCCAGGAGTCTCTTTGCGAAAACGTAACAAGAGTTAATTTTGCTCCAGTTCCCAACAAGTTCCTCATCTCCATCTGAGACCATCTCAGCCTGGATGTCATTGTCCATGTCATTATCAGCATTTTGGCCAAAACCATTTAACAAGTTTCTAGAAAGTTCTAAACTTTCCCACCATTTCCTGTCTTCTTCTGAAGCTTCCAAACTGTTCCATCCTCTGCCTGTTACCCAGTTCCAAAGTTGCTTCCACATTTTTCTGCATCTTTTCAGCAGTGCCCCACTCTAGTGGTACCAATTTCCCAAATTAATTCGTTTTCACACTGCTGTTAAAGACATACCCAAGACTGGGAACCAGACTGCTTCTTTAAGTGGGTCCCTGTTCCCATTCCTCCTGACTGGGTGAGACCTTCCAACAGGTGTCTTCAGATACCGTCTACAGGAATGTTTGAACAGATATCAGGTCGGTGTCCCCCTGAGATAGAGCTCCCAGAGGAAGGAGCAGGCTGTCAATTTTGCTATTTTACAGCCTTCACAGATGATTTTAAAAATCACCAAAATAGTCTTATAATGTTATGAGAAAGTTAGTGAATTTGTATTGGGCTGCATTAAAAGCCATCCTGTATATATTTGTCCAAGAGGGAATGGGGCAATATGGTCAATTAGAAGCAACTGCAGTCACCTGCTCTCACAGAGAAGAATGAAAATGGTGAATGAATTCTGCACTTCCAACTGAAGTATCCAGGTTATTGCATTGGGATTGATGAGGTAGACAGTTCAACCCACAAAGAATGAGGAGAGGGGGTGGGGGTGGAGGAGTGATGAGAGGAGGGACCCAGGTGACTAGTGTCTGAAGTAGACTCACAGCAAATTGCAACCTTATGAAAGAGTGGCCTGTTAAAAGAAAAACAAACAGAAAGTGACAACAACATCAACAAAAAGACTCCATTCAAAGGTCAACAATCTCAAAGATCAAAGGTGGATAAGTCCACAAAGATAAGAAAAAAATCAAAGCAAAAGCATTGAAAAATCAAAATGTCAAAGTGCCTCTTCTCTACCAAATGACCACAACACCTCTCCAGCAAGGGCACAGAACTGGGCTAAGACTCAGGTGGCTGAATTGACAAAAGTGAGCTTCAGAATGTGGGTAGTAACAAACTTCGCTGTGCTAAAGGAGTGTGTTCTCACCCAATGCAAAGAAGCTAAGATTTATAGTAAAACAATGCAGGAGCTGATAACCAGAATAGCCAGTTTAGAGAGGAACATAACTGACCTGCTGGAGCTAAAAGTCACAGCATGAGAACTTCAGAGTACAATCACAAGTGTCAATAGCACAATAGACCAAACAAAAGAAAGTCGGCATGAAGACTATCTTTCTGAAATGACAGGCAGACAAGAATAGACAAGAGATAATGAATAAACAAACCCTCTGAGAAATATGGGATTATGTAAAAAGAATAAACCTGTAGCTGATTGGGATACCTTTAAGAGATGGGGAGGAGAGAATCAAGCTGGACAATATATTTCGGGATATCATCCAGGACTACTTCCCAAACCCAGTAAGACAGGCCAACATTCAAATTCGGGAAATGCAGATAACCCCAGTAAGATACTCCATGAGAAGATCTACACCAAGACACATAATCATCAGCTTCTCTAAGGTCAATATAAAAGAAAAAAAATGCTAAGAGCAGACAAAGATAAAGGCCAGTTCACCTACAAAGGGAAGTGCATTAGACTAACAGTGGATCTCCCAGCACAAACCCTACAAGCCAGAAGAGATTGGGGGCCAATATTCAATATTAAAGAAGAGAATTTCCAACCCAGACTTTTATATCCAGCCAAACTAAGCTTCAAAGCAAAGGAGAAATAAGATCCTTTACAGACAAGGAAATCCTGAGGGAATTCATCACTACCAGGCCTTCCTTGCAAGAGCTGCTGAAGGAAACCCTAAATGTGGAAAGGAAAAACTATTATCAGCCACTGCAAAGACATACTGAAGTATACAGGCCAGTGACTCTATGAAGCAACCATATAAACAATTCTACAGAATAACCAGCTGGCATCATGATAGAATTAAATTCACACAAAACAATACTAACCTAAATGTAAGTGTGCTAAATGCCTCAATTAAAAGACACAGAATGGCAAATTGGATAAAGAACCAAGATCCATTGATACGCTGTCTTTAAAAGACCGATCTCATGTGTAAAGATACACAAAGGCTCAAAATAAAGGGATGGAGGAAACTTTACCAAGCAAATAGAAAACAGAATAAAGAAGGAGTAGGTAGCAATCTTAGCTTCTGATAAAATACACTTTAAACCAACAAAAATTTAAAAAGACAAAGGGGGCCATTATAAAACACAAAGGGATCCATTCAGCAAGAATATCTAACTATCATATGGAGCACCCAGATTCATAAAGCAAATTCTTAGAAACCTACAAAAACACTTAAACACAATAATAGTGAGAGACTTTAACACCCCTCTGACAATATTAGACAGATTATGGAGATAGAAAAATAAGAGATATTCAGGACTTGAACTCAGCTCTGCATTAAGTGTACTGGATAGACATCTATGGAACTCTCCACCCCAAACCAACAGAATATACATTCTTCTTATCTCCACATGGCACTTATTCTATATCTGATCACATAGTAGGAAGTAAATCACTCTTCAGCAAATGCAAAAGAACTGGAATCACAACAATCAAGTGTCTCAGACTACAGTGCAATCAAATTGATACTCAAGATTAAGAAACTCACTCAAAACCACAAAACTACATGGAAATTGAACAACCTGTTCTTGAATGACTCCTGAGTAAATAATAAAATTAAAACAGAAATGATTAAGTTCTTTGAAACCAATGAGAACAAAGAGACAATGCACCAGAATCTCTGGGATACAGCTATAGCAGTGTTAAGAGGGAAATTTAGCACTAAATGCTCACATCAGAAAGCTAGAAAGATCTCCAGTCGACACACTAACATCACAATTTTTTTTTTTTTTTTTTTTTTTGAGACGGAGTCTCGCTCTGTCGCCCAGGCTGGGGTGCAGTGGCACAATCTCGGCTCACTGCAAGCTCCGCCTCCCGGGTTCACGCCATTCTCCTGCCTCAGCCTCTCTGAGTAGCTGGGACTACAGGCGCCCGCCACCACGCCCGGCTAATTTTTTGTATTTTTTAGTAGAGATGGGGTTTCACCGTGGTCTCGATCTCCTGACCTCGTGATCCGCCCGCCTCGGCCTCCCAAAGTGCTGGGATTACAAGCGTGAGCCACCGCGCCCGGCCCAACATCACAATTAAAGGAGCTAGAGAGGCAAGAGCAAACTAATGCAAAAGCTCACAAAACACAAGGAGTAACTAAGATCAGAGAAGAACTGAAGAAGATAGAGACACAAAAAACCTACCAAAAAATCAACAAATCCAGGAGCTAGTTTTTTGAAAAAATTAACATACTTCAAAATAATAAGAGACATATATGAAAAATCCACAGCCAATATCATGCTGAATGGACAAAAGCTGGAAGCATTCGCCTTGAAATCCAGCACAAGACAAAGATGCCGTCTTTCACCACTCCTATTCAACATAGTGTTGGAAGTTCTGGCCAGGCAATCAGGCAAGAAAAAGAAATAAAGTGTATTCAAATAGGATGAGAGGAAGTCAAATTATCTTTGTTTGCAGATGACATGATCCTGTATCTAGAAAACCTGATCATCTCAGCCCCAAAGCTTCTTAACCTGGTAAGCTACTTCAGCAGTCTCAGGATAAAAAAATCAATGCGCAAAAATTGTTAGCATTTCTATACACCAACGACAGGCAAACAGAGAGCCAAATCATGAATGAACTCCTATTCACAATTGTTATAAAGAGAATAAAATACCTTGGAATACAGCTAACAAGGGAAGAGAAGGACCTCGTCAAGGAGAACTACAAACCACTGTTCAAGGAAATCAGAGAGAACACAAACAAATGGAAAAAGAGTCCATGCTCATCTATGTTCATTATCGTGAACATGGCCATACTGCCCAAAGTAATTTATAGATTTTATGCTATTCCCATTAAACTATCATTGATGTTCTTCACAGTATTAGAAAAACTATTTCAAACTTCATATGAAACCAAAACAAAAAAAGAGCCCAAATAGCCAAGACAATCGTAAGCAAAAGGAACAAAGCTGGAGGCATCATGCTACCATACTTCAAACTGTACAACAAGGCTAGAGTAACCAAAACAGCATGATACTGGTACAAAAATAGACAAATAGACCAATGGAACAGAATAGAAAACTCAGAAATAAGACCATGCACCTACAACCATCTGGTCTTCAACAGACATTGCAAAATGGGGAAAGAACTGCCTATTTAATAAATCATGCTGGGTGGACCGGCTGTTCATATGCAAAAAAATAAAAAATAAAAATGAAAACTGGACCCATTCCTTACACCTTATACAAACTTTAACTTGAAATGGATTAAAGATTTGAATGAATAACTCAATGTAATAAAAATCCTAGAAGAAAATCTAGACAATATACCAGGTCATGGGCACGGGCAAAAATTTAATCATGAAAACATCAAAAGCAATTGCAAGAAAAGCAAAAATTGACAAACGGGATCTAATCAAACAAAAGAGCTTTTGCACAGCAAAAGAAACTATCATCAAAGTGAACAGACAATCTGCAGAATAGGAGAAAATTTTGGCAATCTATCCACCTGACAAAGGTCTAATATCCAGAGTCTATAAGGAACTTAAACACATTTACAAGAAAAAAACAGACAACCCCATTAACAAGTGGGCAAAGGACACCAACAGACACATCTCAAAAGAAGACATTTATGCTGCCAATAAACATATGAGGAAAAGCTCAACATTATGGTTCATTAGAGAAATGTAAATCTAAACCATGGTGAGATACTATCTCACACCAGTCAGAATGGTGATAATTAAAAAGTCATGAAACAAAAGATGCTGATGAGGTTGCGGAGACAAAGGAACACTTTTACACCATTTCTGAGAGTGTAAGTTAGTTCAAACATTGTGCAAGACAGTGTGGTAATTTCTCAAAGACCTAGAGGCAAAAATACCATTGAATCCAGCAATCCCATTACTGGATACATATCCAGGGGAATATAAATTGTTCTGTTATAAAGATACTTGCACACTTATGTTAATTCCAGCACTGTTCACAATAGTAAAGACATGGAATGAACCCAAATGCCCATCCATGATAGACTGGATAAATAAAATGTGGCACAATACACCATGGAATTCTATGCAGCCATAAAATGGAACAAGATAATGTCATTTGCAGGGACATGGATGGAGCTAGAAGTTATTATCATTAGCAAACTAATGCAGGAACAGAAAACCAAACACCAAAAGTTCTCACTTGTAAGTGGGAGCTTCTTGATGAGAACACGTTAACACATGGGGCAGACAACACATACTGGGGTCTTTTGCGGGGGAAGCTAGAGGAGGGGGAGCATTAGGAAGAATAACTAAGGCATGCTGGGCTTAATAAAAAGGCGGTGGTTTGATCTGAGCAGCAAACCACCATGGCACACGTTTACCTATGTAATAAACCTGCACATCCTGCACATGTACCCTGGAAATTAAAAGTTGAAGATAAATAAATAAAGCCATTCTGGGTCAGTGCAGCCTGTGAGTGCAGATTGCATGAGCTTGTACTAGACAATAAATGTCTATCCATCTATGGCATTCTCTGTTTGTGTGTCTCAAATGCTGTGTAATGAAGAGTTTTCATAGCTCCATAAGATTCTTATGTTTTTTTTTTTTTTTTTTTTTCAAGACTAGATCTATGTAGAGATAAAGAGATCTTGCCTACTGTGTGATAACGGTGTGACTTTCCAGGCCTTAAGTACCTTCCTTTTGGACTGAAAAAAAGCCTTGAAATTAATTTTTAGCTTTACATGCCTTTAGGTATTTAAATCTGCCTTCATGTAAATAAAACTAAATAAGTTATTTACATGCCAGATGGGAAAAATCCAAGATCAGTTTATGTTACAGAAAAGTGATCGAAGATGTAAGGATCATCATTAGCAAGAAAAAGAACGGGGCATTTGTATAAGAAAAAGACCACTAGTTACTCTATGTGTGTGTTTGATTATGCTTAACAGGTTAGATTATGTTAGATTCTGGTATTCCATCATATCAATGAAATCCTACAGGGGTAAGTGAAATTTATGAAAGAGTAGTCATATCTCATCTCAAACACAGAAACAACAAAACAAAACTAAACAAAAACCTCAGAAACATTTTTAAAGCCAGTATCATAAGAAAAACTAATAAAAATGTATAAGAAAGGTTTAATACCAAAATGCATTCACCAAGGCAACCTATTTGGTGATACTGAGAATGACCACTAATGGAAGCTTCCCACTTTACTGTGGAGGTGATGATCATGGCGTTAAATCAGTGCTGGCCATGAACCCAGACTAGATTCTTATCTTTCTCATGTTGCTTGCAAGTTTACAGAGTGTAGAAATAATGCAAATTATTTTTCTGGTTTCAGAGAGAGAGAGCGCATGCCTCAAGTTCTTGAAAGCTGACATGCTCTATTGTTTATATGATTCTTAGAAATTTCATGTGTGAGAAAAAACACTCACATTTTTCCTCCTTGGGGTTATTTTGCTGTTTGTGATATAATTGGACTTTTGCTGTGAGTGAAATTAAAACAGTTAACAAAAAGATTACTGGCGCTGTTAACATCACAAAACGTGTCCAGGAAACTCAGAAGGATAAATTGGTATTATCTACAATACTTTTTTTGACAATACCAGCTTCCCTGGTCTCACTCAGTGGCAGGAGAATGATCCCTGAATCAGTGTCTCAATTTTCGCACTCAAGTTTTCTTTTGTCCACTGTCGTGGTTATAGCCACGGGGGCTTTGCACATTCTGATCTCTGCCAAGGAAGCTCTTTTTTCTCCTTTTCAACATCTGCAATAAGTACCTCTATAGTTTAGCTGTAGCATCACGTTCTTTTTATAACCCTATCCCTACAAATAAATCAAATTCCCTGTAACTCAGACCATTATAAATCATTCCTTTTTTAAACAGTTATAGTTCTAATTGATAATTCAACTGTGGTTATTTGTTTGAAATTTCACTCTCTCTTTAGATTATAAATTCCATATGTAGAAGAGAATATCTGTTTTGTTCCTTCTACCATGGGCATGGCTAAAATATGGACACTCAGACAGTTCTTAAATAGCATCAATGAATCATCTGTAAATGTAGCATAATAGCTAACCTAGGTGTGCTGAATGTTATATCGTTACATGTGATTTTATCCCATGTAGATTCATTGTCTCTGTTTTTTCAGTATAAAGAAAAATAGAATGGCTAAATAAACAGACGGAACGCCCACTTATAAGCTTATTACGGTTCTTTCCCTTGTAACATTTGGACTCTATCAACCTGAAATCTATTTTATCCTCAGAATCTTGCAAAATTAATCATCTACAAATGGCCTAAATACTTGTGTAAGCCTCTGCATACTCCAAGGACACTCTGTATTTTCCTTTTATTACAAAACCCAGCATATAAAGAAATGACTCAAAACTACTGAGCAATGAAATTGACAAATCTTTTTTTTCCAGTAACCTCTCTAAAATTTTTTTCAAGGATATTTTTGCTCAAAATAAATGTGCAAAGACATGAGCAGGAACTGGGCATGATATAATGTGCTAGGACATAAGAAATAGCTAATGTGCAGAGGAAGCAGGAGTATGTGGGTAAATGTCCCTGCTCTCCAGCCCCTGATGAAGATTAGGTCACATGAACACAGCCCTCATCTGCTAAGGGCAGGGCTCAGCCTTCCTACTCCACCATAATCGTTAGCATTTTCCTTGGTTCAGTCAGGAAGATCCATGGATTTGGAATCACGCAAGGCAAACAAAATTCAAGTCACATTTTTTCCCTCAGGTCTACTCATCAAGCTGTGCCAATTGCTGCTGCCTCTGCTGTAAGTGTCTCATAGAAATATTGCTTTAGAGAGTAAAGCCATCCTGAAATGACAGAACAGTTTATAGTGAGTCTCAGAAACAGTTTTGTTGGTTTATCATCTTTAGGTTCCAGTTATGATATTCCTCTTCTAGTATGCTCCAACGTAATCTTTTTTTTTTATTTTTTATTTTTTATTTTTTTGAGACAGGGTTTCACTCTGGTTGCCCAGGCTGGAGTTCAGTGGTGCAATCATCTCAGCTCACCGCAACCTCCAACTCCCAAGTTCAAGCCATTGTCCTGCCTCAGCCTCATGAGTAGCTGGGATTACAGGTGCCCGCCACCACACCGAGCTAATTTTTTGTATTTTTAATAGAGACAGAGTTTCAACATATTGGCCAGGCTGGTCTGGAACTCCTGACCTCAAGTGATCCACCCGCCTCGGCCTCCCAAGGTGTTAGGATTACAGGTGTGAGCCACCGCACCCAGCCGTCTTCAAAGTAATCCTTCAGACTAGGTAGAAAAAATATTACCTTACCTTTTGTCTTTCTCTTTATAATTTCTCATTGTGTTGATGGAGGGGTTGTCAACTTCTTTCTCCTTTATCCTCCAAATCCCAAGTCTATCATGCTATACATTTTTTGAAATATAATTATAGTGGGTACAGCTATGCAACCAGAACTTGTATATTAGATTGGGCTCTGCTTGACATCTCTCAGAAATTCAGAGTTAGTGACCAAGAAAACAACCTGTGAGCTAAAGCAAAGAGACATAAATCATAATATTAGCTACATAGGAGGTCTGTGAATTTAGGTGGTAGGTTTCATCTAATTAACTTTAGAGACTGAGAAATAAAGAGGCAGGAACCACAATAAAGATGTGAGCAATAATTGATGATAATCTAGTCTAAGAGTGCGGCAACAAAAGTAAGGTGTCATCAGTATCCTAGTCTGATTTTCTGAGATCTCGTGTCCAAACATGTTTAATTGAAACTACTAGTTGTTACATTAAATATGTTATTGACTTTCTAAGTTTTTAGATATTGAAGATCTGCAGTTGCTGTGATCTGAATGTTTGTGTCTGTTAAAAATTTATATCTTGAAACCTAATCATGAAATCACCAAGGTGATGGTATTAGAAGGTGGAGACTTTGATATTTGTTCCTTTATAAAAGAGCCCAGAAGTCTCCCTTGTCCCTCCTACCATGTGAAGACACAGCAAAAGGGTGCACTCTGTGAACCAGAAAGTGGACCTACCAGACACAGAATTTTCTGGCTCCTTGATTTTGGACTTCCTAGCCTTCAAAACTGTGAGAAATTTTTACTGTTTATAAGCTACCCAGTTTATGGCACTTTATTATAGCGTATCGAACAAACTGAGACAGTAGCTATGACATATTCATTTAATTCAAATACATTTAGTTAAATTTAATTTGGTAGAACAATAATAAAATAGTGTACTAGATAGCAAAGGTTAGAAACAACATGAGCTACTGGAAACAGAAAAAGCCAGGTTATTTTTGCATGTGGACATCTACCACAGATAAACACAATAATTAGCATAGCATAGCTTACATCCCATCTAGTGGGTGCATAATTAGAAATGAATCATCAAATTAGTGAATGAGTATTAGACTATGTGTTTTGCTTTGGTAGATTTGCATCAAAACTAGCTAGTTTCACTAGCTGTGAAACTTCTATCTTATTTTATATTACTTTTGTGAAGACAATAATTTGCAACTGGGTTGAAAGGGTGTTATTTATGAATTTATTAGTAAATTAACAGCTATAATTTCAAAGGGAAAAAGTTAACATTCTGATTGTGGCATACATAAAATATATTGCTTTTGTAAGTGTAAGATTTTTGCACTCACACTTCTTCTGAATTGGTTTATTATAGTGACTTGAAGGTGAGGAATGAACATGTAGACATAAAAAGGATTTTTGTGTCATATTCTGTATTAAGTATCTCATAGAGATATAATAAGCTGCTAATTAGAAAGTAAAATTATCAAATAAGAGTAGAATTTTAAGTTATTTTGAGAAACCTCCATACTCTTCCCCATAGTAGCCGTACAAACATACACTCTCACCAACAGTGTGGGCATTTTCCTTTCTCTGCATCCTCACCAGCATCCATTATTTTTTATCTGTTTGACATGAGCCATTTTAGTATGGGTGAGATGATGCCTCATTGTGATTATGATTTGCATTTTTCTGATGATTAGTGATGTTGAGCATTTTTCACATACCTGTTGGCCATATCTTCTTTTGAGAAATGTTCATTCAGATCATTTGCCCATTTTTCAGTGTGGATTTTGTGGTTTTTCTTGCTATTGGGTTATTTGAGTTCCTTATCTACTCTGGTTATTGATTGCTTCTCAGTTGAATACTTTGCATTCTCCCATTTTTTAGATTGTCCACTCACTTTGTTAACTTTTACTTTTCTTGGACAGAAGCTTTTTTGCTTGATTTGATCCCATTTCTCCATTTTTGCTTTGATTGCCTGTATTTTTGTGGTCCTATCAAGAAACCTTTGCCCAATGTCCTGGAGCATTTTGTCAATATTTCTATCTAGTAGTTTCATTGTTTTACATTTTATATTTACTTCTTTAATGCATTTTGATTTAATATTGTATATTGTGAGATATAGGGATCTAGTTTTATTTTTCTGCATACGAATATGTGGTTTCCCATAGGATCCAGCAGTTCCACTGATAGATATATATTCACAAGAAAGAAAATCAGTATAATGAAGAGCTATCTGCTCTCTCATGTTTATTGCCTCACTGTTCACAATAGCTAAAAATATGGAATCAACCTTGCAGCGGGATAATTAAGGAATTAGACCAAGGGGTTGAGGAATTATTTAATTATTTAGGTGCACCGACCCAGTCGGATTAACATCCAAAGGACTGAGCCCTGAACAAAGAGTCAAGCTACATTTTAAGCTTTTTGTGGGGCAGGCGGAGATTTGTGCAGGGGAAAGCTTATTACAGAAGCAAGAAACAAAGACAGTTATTCAATCAAGACATGCATTACATTATTTCTTTCTTTTCAAGGAACAACATGTTTTATGACTGGAGATTATCTGTTTAGTGACCTTGCAGCTGCACAGCTAGAGAAACAGAGTCTTCGCAATGCCTGGGAAAGGGAGAGATAAGGCTCACTAGCCACAGAAAAACAGAAAGTCAATTTTTGAAGGACTTCAGCTCTTTTCTCTTCCTCAGGGGGAATTGGCTTTTCTTACACACAAGTTTTTGCTTTCACATTTTTAAATTTCTTTTAATTCCTGTTCTGACCTGTGTCCATAAATTGATGAATTAATAAAGAAAAGTTGGTACATATACACAATGAAGTATTATCCAGCCTTAAAAAATGAAATCCTGTTATTTGCAACGACATGAATGAGACTGGAAGGCATTATATTAGGTGAAATAAACCAGGCACAGAAAAACAAATATTACCTGTTTTCCCTCATATGTGGGAGATAAAAACTTAATTTTATGGAGGTAGAGAGAATTATGGTTACCAGAACCTGGAAATGTAGTTGCGAGGTGGGATACAGAGGAGTTGGCTAATGGATACAAAAAGTATAGTTAGATAGAAGGAATGAGATTTAGTGTTTGGTAGCAAAATAGAGCAACTATACTTGACAATAATGTGTTGTATATTTCAAAATTACTAGAAGAGTAGAACTGAAATGTTCCCAACACAAAGAAATGATAAATATTTGAGGTGACAGAAATACTAATTACCCATATTTGGTCATTATAAATTGTATACTTGTATCAAAATATCACATGCACCCCATAAATATATACAACTATGTATCCATAAAAATTAAATATTTAAAGTTTAAAAAAACAAAAAACTATGTTGAATAGGAGTGGTGAGAGAGGGCATCTTTGTCTTGTGCCAGTTTACAAGGGAAATGCTTCTCCTTGAAGGGGAGTCCTTCCAGCTTTTGCCCATTCAGTATGATATTGGCTGTGAGTTTGTTGTATATAGCTCAAACTATTTTGAGGTATGTTCCTTCAATAACTAGTTTATTGAGAGTTTTAAACATGAAGCAATGTTGAATTTTATCAAAGGTCTTTTCTGCAACTATTGAGATAATCATGTGGTTTTTGTCTTTAGTTCTGTTTATGTGACGGATTATATTTATTGATTTGCATACGTTGAACAAAACTTGTGTCCCAGGGATGAAGCCAATTTGATGATGGTGGATACATTTTTTAATATGCTGCTGGATTTGGTTTGCCAGTACTTTTTTGAGGATTTTTGCGTCGATGTTCATTAGGGATGAAGTTTTCTATTTTGTTGTATCTCTGCAGGTTTTGGTATCAGGATGATGCTGGCCTCGTAAAATGAGTAAGGGAGGAGTCCCTCCTTTACAGTTGTGTGGAATAGTTTCAGTAGCCAGTGGTACCAGCTCTTCTTTGTAGCACTGGTAAAATTTAGCTGTAAATTGGTCTCTTCCTGGGCTTATTTTGGTTGGTAGGTAATTTATTATTGCCTCAATTTCAGAACATATTATTGGTCTCTTCAGGGATTCAATTTTTTCCTGGTTCAGCCTTGGGAGGGTATATCTTTGTCCAGGAAATTGTCCATTTCTTCTTTATTTTCTAGTTTATGTGCATAGAGATGTTTATAGTATTCTCTGATGGTTGTTTTTATTTCCATGGGGTCAGTAGTTATATCCCCCTTATCATTTCTGATTGTGTCTATTTGATACGTCTCTCTTTTCTTCTTTACTTGTCTAGCTAGCAATCTAGCAATCTATTTTATGATTTGTTTTCAAAAAGCCAACTCCTGTATTTGTTGATTTTTTTGAAGGTTTTTTTTTCTCTGTTTCCCTCAGCTTGGCTGTGATCTTGGTTATTTCTTGTCTTCTGCTAACTTTAGGGTTTGTTTGCTTTTGTTTCTCTTGTTCTTTTAGTTGAGACACTAGGTTGGTAAATTGAGTTCTTTCCAGCTTTTTGATTTGGGGACTTAGTGCTATAAATTTCCCTCTTAACACTGCTTTAGCTGTGTCCCAGAGACTCTGCTGTGTTGTCTCTTTGTTTACATTAGTTTCAAAGAACTTCTTGATTTCTGCCTTAATTTCATAATTACCCAAGGGTCATTCAGGAGTAGGTTGTTCAACTTCCATGTAGTTGTGTGGTTTTCAGTCAATTTCTTAAACTTGAGATCTAATTTGATTGTGCCATGGTCTGAGAGCTGTTTTTTATTATTTCAGTTCGTTCACATTTGCTGAGGAGTGTTTTATTTCCTATTATGTTATCAATTTTAGAATAAGTGTTGTGTGGTGATGAGAAGAATGTATATTCTGTTGTTTTTGAGTGAAGAGTTCTGTAGATCTATCCAGTCCACTTGATCCAGAGCTGAGTTCAGGTCCTGAATATCTTTGCTAATTTTCAGTCTCAATGATCTGTCTAATATTGTCTAAGGGGTGCTAAGGTCTCCCACAGTTATTGTGTGGGAGTCTAAATCTCTTTATAGGTCTCTAAGAACTTCCTTTATAAATCGAGTGCTCTGGTATTGGATGCATATATATTTAGGATAGTTAGCACTTTCTTTCCTTTTTTTTTTTTTTTGAGATGGAGTCTTGCTCTGTCTCCCAGGCTGGAGTGCAGTGGTGCGATCTCAGCTCACTGCAAGCTCCGCCTCCTGGGTTCACACCATTCTCCTTCCTCAGCCTCCCGAGTAGCTGGGACTACAGGCACCCGCCACCATGCCCAGCTAATTTTTTTGCATTTTTTAGTAGAGACGGAGTTTCACCTTGTTAGCCAGGATGGTCTCAATCTCTTGACCTCCTGATCCACCCATCTTGGCCTCTCAAAGTACTAGGATTACAGGTGTGAGCCACCACGTCCGGCCAGTACTTCTTAATGAATTGAACCATTTACTATTATGCAATGCCCTTCTTTGTCATTTTTGATCTTTGTTGGTTTAAAGTGTGTGATGTCAGAAACTAGGATTGCTACCCCTGCCTGCTTTATTCTGTTTTCCATTTGCTTGGTAAATTTTCTTCCATCCCTTTATTTTGAGCCTATGTGTGTCTTTGCATGTGAGATGATTCTCCTGAAGACAGCATACCAATGGGGCTTGAGTCTTTATCCAGCTTGCCATTCTGTGTCTTTTAATTAGGGCATTTAGCCCATTTACATTTAAGGTAAGTGTTGCTATTTGTGAATTTGATTCTGTCATCGTGATACTAGCTGGAAATCCTGGCCAGGGCAATCTGGCAAGAGGAAGGTTAAAGGGTATTGAAATAAGAAGGGAGGAAGTCAAATTATCTTGGTATGCAGACAAGATGATCTTATATCTAGAAAACCCCATCATCTTAGCTTAAAATCTTCTTAAGCTGATAAGCAACTTCAGCAATATCTCCAGATATAAATTCAGTTTGCCAAAATAACTAGCATTCCTATTCATCAACAACAGGCATGCAGAGAGCCAAATCATGAATGAACTCCCATTCACAATGGCTACAAAAAGAATAAAATACATGAGAATACAGCTAACAAGGAAAGTGAGGGGCCTCTTTAAGGAGAACTACAAACCACTGCTGAAGGAAATTCTGAGGATGCAGACAAATGGAGACACATTCCATGTTCATGGATAGGAAGAATCAACATCGTGAAAGTGGCCATACTGACCAAAGTAATTTATAGATTCAGTGCTATTCCCATTAAACTACCACTTACATTCTTCACAGAATTAGAAAAAAAAAACTGTTTAAAAATTCATATGGAAGAAAATAAAAAGACTGAACAGCAAAGTCAGTCCTAAGCAAAAAGAACAAAGTTAGAGCCATCACACTACCCAACTTCATACCAAGGGTAAAATAATCAAAACAGGATGGTACTGGTACAAAAACAGAAACATAACAGAATAGATAACCCAGAAAGAAGACCTCACACCTATGGCCATCTGATCTTTGACAAACCTGACAAAAGCAAGCAATGGGGAAAGGATTCTCTATTTAATAAATGGTGCTGGGAGAACCAGCTATCCACATGCAGAAAACTGAAACTGGAATACTTCCTTATACCATATACAAAAATCAACTCAAGACAGGTTAAAAACTTAAATGTAAAACCCCAAACTCTAAAAACCCTAGAAGAAAGTCTAGGCAGTACCATTAAGGATATAGGCATGAGCAGGGCAAAGATTTCATGATAAAAATGCCAAAGCAATTGCAACAAAAGCAGACATTGACATTTGGGATCTAAATAAATGAAAGAACTTCTGCACAGTGAAATAATTGTTAATCAGAATAAACAGACAACCTAAAGAATGGGATAAAATTTTTGCAATCTGTTTATCTGACATTGGTCAAATATCCAGATTTGATAAGGAACTTAAACAAATTTACAAGAAAAAAAAACAGCCTCATTAATAAGTGGGCAAAGAACGTGAACAGACACTTCTCAAAAGAAGACATACATGCAGCAAACAAATATATTTAAAAAATCTCAACATCACTGATCAGCAGAGAAATGCAAATCAAACCCAAAACGAGATACCATCTCACACCGATCAGAATGACTATTATTAAAAAGTCAGAAAACAACAGATACTCGTGAGGTTGTGGGAAAAAAAATAACACTTTAACACTGTTGTTGAGAGTGTAAATTAGTTCAACCATTGCAGAAGACAGTGTGGTGATTCCTCAAAGACCTAGAGGCAGAACTATGATTTGACTCAGAAATCCTGTTACTGGGTATATACTCAAAGAAATATAAATCATTCTATTATAAAGATACCTGCATGTGTATGTTCATTGCAGCACTATTCACAATAGCAAAGTCATGGGATCAACCTAAGTGTGCCTATCAATGATAGATTGGATAAAGAATATGTGATACATATATACCATGGAATACTATGAGGCCATAAAAAGGAATAAGATCATGTCCTTTGCAGTGACATGGGTGCAGTTGGAAGCCATTATTCTTAACAAACTAACACAGTAACAGGAAAACAAATACCACATGTTCTCACTTATAAGTGGGAGCTGATTGATGAGAACACATGGACAAGTGGGGGTAAACAATACACAGTGAGCACCTGTCAGAAGGCATCAGGAGAGGGAAAATATCAGAAAGTATAGCTAATGGATGCTGGGCTTAAACCTGGTGATGGGATGGTCTGTGCAGTAAACCACCATGGCACAGCTTTACCTATGTAAGAGACCTATACATGCTGCACATATACCACTGAACCTAAAAGTTGAAAGAAGAAAAAATTAAAAACCACAAAAGTGTTTTTTTAACATTCCGACTCTTACTTAAATATGTTCTGTTAACTTTTTCTTAAATTTACTATTTTATTAGCTATTTTTCTTGTTGTTAGTAAGTTCATCCTAAACTGGCAGAGAGGAAGATATTGTTCTGGAGAATGTTTGATGAGGGCTGACAGCAACAAATTGCAGCTGTTCGTGTAATTCATGTGTGTCTGAAGGATACTGTTCTCCACATGAGAAAATTGATTATGATTGATCTTAGAAATTGTCATCAGCACCAAAAACCTTACCTCTTAGGTCAAACACAGCTGAACCTAGATTTTGAACACTATTATCCAAAAAGGCAGGGCATTCTGCGTAACTGGAATCTACACAACATTTCTCACTAAGACTTCATGGTTATTTTAGTTTCACTTATATTGAACAACAATACAAGAAATTTTAGATTTTAAAGTTATCGCTGTGACAGCATTGTTTTCATTTTTAAATACGTATTTCTTGTGAAAATAATATTCCACTGTAAACAGCTGAATCAATACAGAAGTGTGCCCTACTAACTCTGTACATAACTTTCTTGAGTCACCATTACCATTGTAGTTAATGTTTTTCCAGACATTTTCCAGTGCACACATGCACACACAAACCCTCACATATACTCTTGCTATTTTTAAAGCACATATTATATATATATTCTTATGCAAAATGTACTTTTCTTTTAAATGTTTCAAGTACTTGTATGTCGGACCACATAAATCTATTACATTTATTTTAATATGATCTTGATGGGTTTGAAAATCCCATCTGTGTTCTTATCCTGTGACCTACTAGATGACAGTAGGTCATCCTATGCCTACAGGAGGCAGGAATTCAGAATTCATACCACTACTTTAACTAGGGAACCCACGCCTATAGTTTTTTTTTTTTTTTTGATGCAATAGTTTCATATAATTGTATTTAAGTCACGAGTTTTATTTCTAGCAGCTTATGTAAACCTAGACTTACTAGAACAAGATTAGTTTCAGAAAAATAATATGTGGAGAAATACAATAAGTTTAGATTTGGGGGGTATATATATTTGAATTAAGGCCTTCTCTCATTATTTTTATAGGCCTTTTTTTAAGACTGAAATTTACTTTACAGAAATAGGGAGGAAGTGTTCTTTGGAGACCCAATTCATTTATTTTCTTATGTGAAAATTGATGCTAAAATTACACCTTAATACTTTTTACACTTAAGTTGTATCTTCCGGGAATGATATATGAAAAATGAAAATATAAATGTGAAAGTCTTGATAAAATAAGGGTCTGCTAATTTTAGCTCCCTTATATGAGAACTTTTATCAATCAACAATTTTCACTTTATTTTAAAAGCAGGTCATTTTGTGTGTCTCAGGAGAAGAAATTATGTAATAAGTATAGTGTCATTAGCTAGATCCCATGGATAATGTTGACAGATTTATAATAGATAATCTATTTAACCCTGTCATCTCTCAACATCCTGGGGGCATCTGTTCTCCACTTTTCACAAGCATTGTGTTTCCTCTTTTGCAGCCAGTTTTCGGCCTTACCACTTTCACTTCTGTTGCTTCCATGGTGCTGTTAATATTTTTAGGTCAACTGGACACTTTCACTGGATCAAATGTAATGGGATATTTTGACTATGATCCCGAATATTGGCCAGCTTTCTTTTTCTTCACTTTTGTATTCAATTTTATTAAGAAAATTTTACAATTATTCTCAGAGCTGAAGTAAGGAGATTTATGTGGGATGAAACCCTCGTTCACGTCTAAGCAATGTTCCTCCTGACCATGGATAATCCTGGGTCTTACATACGGGCCTTCGCCCTTGGCTTCTTCATTTATCTGGATAGGTAATTAACCTTCTGTGTCTATGTCTTCCTAGCTCTTTCCTCCAGCAATCCCAGGGCATCATTTGTCTGCCATCTTTGCTCAGAAAAGTTAATCTCAATGTTTCAGTTTCTTAACTTTCAGCCCTTACATCCTCATCACTGTTTCACTAGCTGGCCTGGGAAGGAGTGTGGTAAATGGGAAGAACAAGAACTGTACTTTCAGTGTGTGTATATTTTTCAATTTTATTTATAAAATAACTCAGGAAGATAACAAAATACATGTATATTACAATAATATAAAAAATAGATGCAAATATCTGGGCAAATGGTAAAATAGAACCAGAGTAATAATAATGTCTGAATTGTTACTTAAACACATAAAAGCATGTAATAAAATTTTACTCAAGATGTATGTGTGTGCATATGTGTGTGCACACGTGTGTATATGTGTGTGATATATGAACCCATGATTTTTATTTACAACGAGACAGAAGTAGATAGCTCTATTATGTACATCCTGCAGAGAGATCATGGAATAAGAGCTCCTGCCTAGTAGATGTGTGGAAATGATACACATGCTGAGAACAACATATAAATTACCAACACCTGGGAAATATGTCTTTCTTGGTAAGGCCGAAGCCTAGTGGCATAGGATGCAAGGTAATTCATAACCTTATCTCATAACTGGACTACCTAACCTGCTTTAGTTCTTGTCACTTTTCCTTTTGCTGCCTACACTACTCCCTTATTATTCCCATCCAATGTATGTTTATATGCTCTATACACACTATCATAATGCATTTCATTTATCTAGATTTCTCTAAGTTGCTAGACCAGCTTATGACTTACTTAATGGTTAGGACTTTATCTTATTCATTTTTGTACATGCAAGGTCTAGCACAAAGTAAGAGTTCAGTAACTATTTTAAATATAAGAGACATACCACTGTGATTTACCCTGTACCTCCCTAACATTGTTCTTATGATAATATATTTACTGGAAATGTACACTGCAATATGTATTCCTTAAATCTGGCACATTGGTTTTCTAATCTTTGATGATATTATCTTGTAGCAGGCTAAAGAAAAGTGAGAGAAATGCTTAAGTAGTGCTCTACTAAATTATAATGTTGAAAATGCCTATGTCATGGTGCTTTATACGTTGCTGAGGATAAACTTGGATTTGATCCTTATGTAGACCCAGAATACAAGCTTAATGCCAAGTGAATAAAGTAGAAACTAAAAAGGTATAAACAGTAATGTGCTTGCAGTTACACTTTTCAGGGTAATTATGCATAAAGACCATTATCAATTTCCCAGTGAGAGCTCATCTAAATTGCCATGAAAAAATGCTGCATTTAGGCATGACAGTTTTTATCACTTTATTTCCCCTTCTATAGGGGTATTATAACTTTATATCATTGCCATTTTCTGGGGAATAGCTCAGAAATATTGTCTTTCCTCTTTTTATTTTTATTTTTTTTCTTTTTTGAGTCAGGTTCTCCCTGTCACCGAGACTGGAGTGCAGTGGCGCATTTACTGCTTTCTGCAGCCTTGACCTCCTGGGCTCAAGGGATCCTCCCACCTCAGCCTCCTGAATAGCCGAGGCTGCAGACACACGCCACCATGCCCAGCTAATTTTTAAATCTTTTTTGTAGAGACAAGGTCTCGCTATTCTCATGCTGTTCTCAAACTCCTGAGCTCAAGCAATCCTCCCGTCTTGGCCTCCCAAAGTGCTAAGTTGCAGGCGTGAACCACCACACTCAGCCTATTTTCTTAGATTCTGTAACATATTAGCACAAACTTATTGGCTAAAAACAACATGAATTTTTAATCTTACTGTTTTTCAGGTCGAAAGTCTGACAAAAGTTTCATGAAGTAAAATCATGTTGCCAGCATGGCTGAGTTCCTTTTTGGACAGTGTAAGACAAAACCCATTTACGTACCTTTTCCAGCTTCTAGAAGATGCCCACATTCGTCAGCTAGCAGTCCCCTTCCTACATCTCAAAGCCAGAAACATTGCATCTTTCTGCTTCTTATTCCTAGAATTTTATTTTAGGAATAAGAGGTATGTTTTACATCTAAAGCTTAATTAATATAACACACGATATTAATAGAATAAAATAAACCACATGATAATCTCAATCAGCACTGAATATTAAAAAATCCATTATTTTCCCAACAGATTTTAAACAATTCTCTTTCATACATGCTATGTTCTAATCCAAGAATTTCCACTGTATGTAAAAGTTTCTCTCATCTTTTAAATGAGTCTATGTCGCAATAAGATATTTTTATTAAAAGAAAAGCCAGACACAAATAGGCAAATCTTTAACCCCAATACAGTTTTCCCAAGAAAATGATGTTTCCATAACTTCTAACATACAGTAATTTAGAATTACGTTACTGTGTTTTGAATATCAAATATTGTATGTAGGCTTGATGTATCTGAGAGTAGAACATATTCAGCAAAATCATAAGGCTAGAAATAGAATTTTAGATAATCCTAGCCAAGATATCAGATAATAAGCCTTTGATACATTTTAGAATTCCAACTTTTTATAATCTTAACTTATGAAACTAAACTAAATAGAAAATTTTGAATGAGAAATTGATTGTTGTGCCATATGTTTACTGTATTTAGGTAAACAATCTAATTATTCAGAGAGCCTCTTTTGACAAAATAGTACTTGAGACAATCTTGTATTCCTCAAATTCCAAAAATGGCTATGCTCAAACCCACACTCATATTTTATTGAAATCCCCTTTTTTATGTACATTAATTTTTACTTGCCCCTTTCAAAATTAATATTTATTCTCTATAGTAATACTAGAGTAATACAATGAACATTAAATATTTAAATTATGCAAAATAGCTTATGAAAACTTCTGCCCCACTTCTTACCACCATATCCCTTTCTATTTCAATGGCCTCCACCTTTGTGCAGATTATAGCTATTTCTTTCGTAGAATTGTGATAATGTTATTTCTTAAATGATTTGTGTTGGAGCTTTAGATGTTGTATGTTGACTGCCTGGCATGATATATAAGGATTGATCTCTCTTCGGTGAGCAGCCCACCTACTCTACTCCAAAGAGATAGGTAGTACTTATCTTTTATTTTTTTAACTTAGATTTTTGTTTTGCTTAGGATTTCTACTTTTAAAATGTTTTTATATTCTAATTATGGAATGCTGTACATATCAAAAAATGTAAATTAAACATTTATAAAATGTTTAAAGAACCTGCATCCTTCAACAAGCTTAATGAATTGGCACCATCAGAGTTTAATTTTTTATTTGACATTTAAAAAATCTTTATTGACATATAATTAACATAGCAAAAAAAAAACCCACTTATTTAAAGTACACAATTCAATAGTTTCTAGTATATTCACACATCATCACCACAATCAATTTTAGATCACTTTAATCTCAGCAAAGAGAAACCCCATAACCATTAGCTGTGATTCCCCAATTTCTCCCATAACCACTCTGCTACCAGCCCTGGGATACCATGAACCTTCTTTGTCTCTATAAATTTGCCTGTTTTGGACAACTAATATAAATAGAATCATATAGCCTGTGGTTTCTTTCATTTAGCATGTTTTCAAGGTTTATCTCTCATAGCATGTGTCAGTACTTCATTCTGTTGTACTGCAAAATCATATTACATTGTAAGGATACACTACATTTTATTTATGCATTCATCAGTTGATGGAGATGTGTATTTTTTGAATTTTGGGCTCATATAAATAACATTGTTATAGAAATTTTTGTCCAAGTATGTTTGTGGACATAGTATTTCCTTATTCTTGGCTATATACCTAAGAGTGGAATGGCTGGGTCATATGGGAGCTCTACCTTTAACAATTTAAAGAACCTCCGAATTATTTTCCGAAAAGACTGCACTCTTTTACATTCCAGACAGGAATGAATAAGGCTTTCAGTTTCTCCATATCTTTGTCAATACTTGTTATTTTCTTTTCTATTATAGTTATTCTAATGAGTGTGATGTGGTAGTGCATTTCCCAAATGGATAATGATAATACGTATCATTTCATGTGCATATTGGTCATTTTTATATCTTCCTGGAAGAAATTTCTGTAAATATGCCTTGTTCATATGTTAAATTGGGTTACTGATCTAACTTACTTGGAATAGTTTTTCATATACTTGAGGTACAAATATATATTTTGATATATGATTGGCAAACAGTTTGTCCTATTCTTTGGGCAATCTTTTTGCTCTTTGACAATGTTCTTTGATGAACAAAAGTCTGTTATTTTAATGAAATGAAACTTACCTATTTTTTAATTTTGCCACTTGAGCTTCAGTGTTGAATAAAATGCTTAACCCAGTGTTGAATAAAGTGTTAGTTTTTACATTTAGTTCAATAGTTCTTTTTTTTTATAGTTTCATTTTGTTTTTAATTGACACATAATAACTTTACATATTCCGGGGTTATACTGTGATGTTTTGATACATGTGTATACATTGTATAATCAAATCAGAGTAATTAGCTCATTCATTACTTCAAAGATTTGTCATTTCTTTGTGATGAGAATACTCAAAATCCTCTCTTCTAGCTGTTTTGAAATATCTACTACATTATCGTAAACTGTAGTCATCCTGCTGTTAATAGGACACCAGAACTTATTCCTTCTAATCTAGCTGTAATTTTGTACTGGCTGACTATAGACTAACCTATCCCCAACCCTCAGTGCCCGTTACCTTCCCCAGCCTGTGGTAACCAATATTCAACTCTCTACTTTTATGAGATGCACTCTTTTAGATTTTACATTAGTGAGTTCATGCTGTAGGTGTCTGGGTTAGGTCATTCTTGCATTGCTATAAGGGAATACCTGAGACTGGGTAATTTATAAAGAAAAGAGTTTTAATTGGCTCATGGGTCTTTAGGCTGTACAAGCACAGTGCTGGCATCTGCTCAGCTTTGGGGGAGGTCTCAGGGAGCTTTTACTCATGGGAGAATGTGAAGTGGGGAAAGGCACATGGGCAAAAGCAGAGAAAAGTGAGAATGGGGGAAGTGCCATACATTTTGAACAACCAGATTGTGTGAGAGCTCACTATTAGGAGGATAGCACCAAGCAATGAGGGATCTGCCTCCATGACTCAAACACCTCCCACCAGGCCTCACCTTGAATACTGGAGATTACAATTCAACATGAGATTTGGTTGGTGACAAATATATAAACTGTATCATTTTGCTCCTGCCCCCTCCCAAGCCTCATATCCCTCTCACATTGTAAAATACAATTTTGCCTTCCCAGTAGTCCTCCAAAATCTTAACTAATTTCAGCATTAACTCAAATGTCCCAGGTCTGAGTCCAGAGTCTCATCTGAAGATGAGTTCCTTCCACCTATGAGCCTGTAAAATCAAAAACAAGTTATCCACTTCCAAGGTATCTTGGAATATAGGCAAGGTGAACATTCCCATTATAGGTGGAGTTCCTTCCACCTGTGAGCCTGTAAAATCAAAAACAAGTTATCCACTTCCAAGGTATCTTGGGAATACAGGCAAGGTGAACATTCCCATTATAAAAGGGAGAAATGAGTGAAAAGAAAGAGGCTACACAGGCCCCCATGTAAGTTCAAAACCCAGCAGGTCAGCCATTAAATCTCAAAGCTCCAAAATAATCCTTGACTCCATGTCTGGCATCCTGGTGTGAGGGGTGGGCTTTCAAGGTCTTGGGCAGCCCCAATTCTGTGGCTTTCTGAGGCACAGCCTATGTGGCTGCTGTTTCATAGGTTGAAGTTGAGCGCCTGAGACTTTTTCAGGCACAAGATGCAAGCTGTTTGTGCATCTACCATTCTGGGGTCTGGAGGACAGTAGGCCCTTCCCACAGCTCCACTAGGAAGTGCCTCAGTGAAGACTCCGTGTGGGGCCTCCATATTTCCTTTTGGAACTGCCCTAGTAGAGATTCTCTGTGAGGGCTCCACCACTGTGGCAAGCTTCTGCCTGGGCACCCAGGCTTTTTCATATCTACATCCTCTTAATTCTAGGTGAAAGCTGCCAAGCCTCCTTCGTTCTTCCACCGTGCATACATGCAAGGCTTAACACCATGTCGAAGCCACCAAGGCTTATGGCTTGTGCCCTCTGAAGTAGTAGCCCAAGCTGTAACTGGGCTCCTTTGAGCCATGGCTGGAGTTGGAGCAGTGGGGAAGCTGGGAACAACCTCCTGAGGTGGTGCAGGGTTTTGGCATTCTGGATCTGGCCCATAAATCCATTTTTTTTTCTCATAGGCTTCTGGAACTGAAATGGGAGGAGCAGATTAGAAGACTTTTGAAATTCTTTTCAGACCTTTTGCCCATTGTCTTGGATATTAGCCATCAGCTCCCTTTTAGTTATGCACTTTTCTCTATCAAGTGGTTGTTCTACAGCTCACCTGAATTCCTCTTCCCCCCAAAAACTTTTTGTTTCTCTGCCACATGGCCAGGCTACAAATTTTCTAAACCTGTATGCTCTGCTTCCTGCTTAAATATAAATTCCAAATTTAAGTCATTCCTTTTCTCCCATATCTGAGCATAGGTTGTCAGAAGCAGCAGCAGTTAGAAATTTCTTCTGCCAGATACCTAAATCATCATTCTGAAGTTCAAACTGCCACAGATCCCTAGAGCAGGGGCACAATGCAGCCAAGTTCTTTGCTAAGGTATAACATGCATGACCTTGGCCCCAGTTCCCAATAAGCTCCTGAATTTCATTTGAGACTTCATCAGCCAGGACTTCACTGTCCATATTACTATCATCATTTTGGTCATAACCACTTAACAAGTCTCTAAGGAGTTCCAAATGTTCCCTCCTCATTCTGTCTTCTTCTGAGCCCTCCAAATTTTTCCAACCTCTTCCTGTTACCCAGTTCCAAAGTTGCTTTTAGATTTTCAAGTATCTTCATATAAATATTCCACTCCCAGTACAAATTTTCTGTATTTGGCCATTCTCGCATTGCTATACAGGAATACCTGAGACTGGGTAATTTATAAAGAAAAGAGGCTTAATTGGCTTATTGGTCTTTAGGCTTTAGGCCTCATAGTTCTGTAGGCTTTATAAACATGGCTCTGACATCTTTTCAGCTTGTGGAGGGGCCTCAGGGGACTTTTACTCATGGCTTAAGGTAAAGTAGTGACAGCCATATCACACGGTGAAAGCAGGAGCAAGAGAGAGTGGGGGAGATACCACACACGTTAAACAACCAGATCTTGTGAGAAGTCACTATTGAGAGCATGGCACCAATTCATGAGGAATCCATTCCCATAACCCAAAAACCTCCCACGAAGCCCTACCTTCAACAATGGAGATTACATTTCAGCATGAGATTTGGGTAAGGACAAATATCCAAACTTTATAGTGTCCCTCTCTGCTTGATTTATTTCACTTATCATAGTGTCCTCAAGATTCATTCATGCAGTCACAAGTGGTAGAATTTTATTATTTCATCCTAAATATATTCTATCTTTTCAAATCCATTTATTTGTTAAGGAACATGAGTTGACTTCATATCTTTGCTATTGTAAATAGTGCTGCAATGAAGATGAGCGTGCAGATATCTCTTCAACATATTGATTTCATTTCCTCTCGCTATATACCTGCTATTGTATGTAGGGGCTATCTGCAGGGTGAAAATAAGTTATTTTTTTGTGCACTGGTCTTTAGATCACTTAGCAAAAGGAACAAAGCTGGAGACATTACATTATGTGACTTCAAACTATACTACATAGCAGTTGTAACCGAAAGAGCATAATATTGGCATAAAAACAGACACATAATAGAACAGTCATAACAAATATAGACCATTCTACTCAAAATAGAAAAAAGAAAAGCAGTACTAGAAGTCACTCATGTATAGTAATTTCAAATGCATCATTTAAACATTTTCTTAATTAGAGCTCAGACTCATACTTGGGAATGATTTGTAATGGTTCTTGGCTTTACTCTCTGGATGCCAGGTTCTTCTCACTGAGCCATCCTTTCTTTTCCATAAAAAATAGCAAGAGTATGAACAAGAATATGAAGCTGAGCCAGTTCTTGCCAAAAATAAACCTAGGGTTCAAAAGTATTTTCTGACTTTTCTACTTCCTCTGTCATTTTTTGTTCTATTTGTTGCTGTTTTGCCAATACAATTTTTTTAAAAAAGGTGATTCCCCTGAACATTGTGATTCTCTCAATTAGACATCCACAAATCTCTTCAAAGTAAGCCTTTTCAGTCTTAGGTTTTATATAAAGTTGCCATAAAACAATGTCCCTTAGACTTGTACGTTTCTATGGTTTTAAGAGAGAATATTTGCAAGACATGCCCATAAGATCCTGAGATGGAGATGTGTGTTTTATGAGTTTAACAAAATTATATATTTTATATTGTCCACACCATATTTAAACCATTTTTTTTTTTTTTTTTTTTTTTTTTTGAGCCAGGCTGGAGTGCAGTGGCACAATCTAGGATCACTGCAACCTCTGTCTCCCGGGTTCAAACGATTCTCCTGCCTCTGCCTCCTGAGTAGCTGGGACTACAGGCTTGTGCCACCAAGCCTGGCTAATTTTTGTATTTTTAGTAGAGATGGGGTTTCACCATATTGGTAAGGCTGGTCCTGATCTCCTGACCCCATGATCCGCCTGCCTTGGCCTCCCAAAGTGCTGGGATTACAGATATGAGCCACTGTGCCTGGCCAGTGTATTTAGGTTTGGTAACTGATGAGGTAAAGTCACCCATTTTGCGGGTCTGGTTCACAGTTTTTTGGTTTTGCTGTCTCTCGTGACTTGTTTATTGCAGGGTTTAATGAAATTTTTCTGTAATATCATTTCTGTGGAATTATTTTGACCCAGTGTATTAGAGAGAAAGCATATTTGTTTCTATTGTGCTTCTACAACATTGACTATCTATGCAAGGTTAACTTAGTTTTCTGCAGGAAACTAAGTTTTATTTTTTTTTATGGAAGAAAGGGAGGGTACAAAGATGACATGAATTCTAGACTGAAACCTACTTGAGGGAAGGTCTGAGCTTAGGAAACTTCAAGTAGCTCTCCCCCTCTCCCTCTCCTCTTTTACTTCTCTTTCTTCGCCTTCTCCTTCTTCTCTATTGTACCCACTGTGGATGTCACTGTATTATCCATCTCTGCTTTATGTAGTTGCCTCAAATCTGACCACCATCTTTTTAGCCTCAGATTTTGTGTCTTTCTACCTAAAGGCACAGGCTCTCCTGCCTGCATTATAAGCAGCCTGGGTTCAGTGGCTCATCCATAGTAAGTGCCCATCACTGTGTTAAAGTGTCTTTTGGAAACATTCAGACTCTAGGATCAGTGAAGGCCCCGAAGCCAAAAGCTGGATCCAGTTTTAGCTTGCACCCCTACATGAAATCTATTTTGTGAAATTTGCCTTTCTTGGAATGCCATCTTAGGCATGCATTTAAAAAGCAATGTTTCCTATTATATGTTGATTTTTAGAAATGCTATATTAGAAATGGTTTATCTGAACATACATTTGCTAAACAACTAGAAGCACCATTTTGTTATTTGTTCCTTGTCTTAATCTGTTTTAATTCTAAAATTAATGAGTGTTCTCTCTAATAATTGTAACTCCTACCAATCATATATATATATATATATACACACATATATATATGGCAGAAAGCAATGTGGCAGAAACATGTGGCAGAAAGCAATGCATTTAATGACCTCAAGGTAGTATTGATTACTGAAATAAAGTATATTGATCTTCATTTGGCCCTTAAGACTAAACAAGAACTTTGGAAGTGCAGAATGTGGAGAATAACTGAGATGTCTGGAATGTCAATATATCTTAGCTTGTAATCTCCACATTCTACATCTCCAAATTTTTGTTTATTCTGAAGGGGCCCAATGAAGACCAATATAGTTTCTTTCTGTAACCAGTACTACTACCTTGAGGTCATTAAAAGCAGTGCTTTCTGCCACATATTTTCCTGCAGCCATGGAATGTGGCCCTATTTTTTTCATTTCTCTCTATTTTTACCCTCTACTCCTATTCTGGTAGCTCTATTTAGTTTCTAACATTTTAGCCTGCTGTTTATGCTGACTCTCTTACTTCATGCAGCATTATCATTACCGATTGGATTAGAGTAGTGCGCCTTCATTCATTTTGTATTTTGTTTGTTTGTTTTCCTTAAGGCCAAGCTATTTGTTTTGATAATGTACTTTTCTCACATTCAGATTTATGAGTATTCTCTAGTGCAAGAAAAATGAAGTAAATGAGAGTTCATCTGTTCAAACAAATTTGGCTCACCTCCGTCTCCTTAAGTACCGTAATTCCACCCAGGAAGTATCTTCGTTGATTTCTATTTCTCAGTAAAGCTTTTTATTTCATATGGCTCATCTTTCCTGAGTTTTCCTTAGATATTTAATTTGATAGAAGGGCTGGAGATGAATTTTGTGTAATTGTCTTACCTAAACACTAGCAGAAATAACAATCACCTTGAATTTCATCTGATAAAGTGTGATATGTTTAATTTAATCTTTCCTTTCAAATTTGACAGTTTTCTGTAACAATAGAATGTTGCCATTCCAGCCATCTCAGTTATTTCTATTATTAATTCCTTAGTTTTAAGAGGGCAAATTTTCAATATCGTCCTGGTTATGAGTTTTTCTCAGGAAAAAAACATTCAATTTGATTTTTAAATTCCCGCAGATTTTCCTCCATTTAATAACTTTGGCTCTCAGTAACCCGGTGACAGTTCAGTTAGCATCCACTTTCTTATTTCCATCTTGAATAGCAGTTGGCTTTAAATATGCCTAATTTTCTTGCCTGTGTTTAACCTCCCTTTAACCACTAAGATACTTATATTTTAAAAATACCTATTGATTCTGCAGATCAACTGACCCCTCTCTCCTTCCTTCTTTCTTCCCTTCCTTGTTCTCTCTTTCCTGTTTTCACACTCACTTATCTATTAGTATCATTTTATATTCTGAAACTGAAGCTTTTTTTACAGTAAATTGTTTGAATTCATGAGCAAACCTGCTTCCTAGAAAGAGAGTTACATGCACAAATTTTACATCCTCCTTTTAGATTTTATGTTTATAATTTCAATCAGGTTTCCTTTAATCAAAGAAACTTAATCATATTTTATAAAATAAGAGTAGCTGGTTCCCTTTATCAACTCACTGACATAATCTATCACTTTTGTGTTATTGAAATTGTAATCAGTTCTAAAATATACAATGTTGGTCAGGGCTTAGGGTGTTTTATTCTCTTTCCTTGAATTTGTACCTTGGTTAAAGAAATGAAAACTTCCATCCTCTTGGTAACATTGGGAAGAGCGCTTCTATCTTTATTTCTTGCTTTCTCGCTTGTATTTATCTAATTGTTAAATCTGTGGGAAAAAATGATAGTGTAGCCTACTTTAGCATGTATATTTTAGTATCATCCTATTTTTCAACCTGAAATTATTTTTGATGGCCCATGAAATAAGTCTACTGGGAGTTTCTCACAGCAGGAGCCAGCAGTTTCTTCTCCTGTCTTACGTGTGAATGGGAATACAATTTCAATTCAGAGAAGAAGCTATCTAAAGTCCATTCTTCCCCTGAGTCATGTCATGTTCTGCAGTTCAATTATAACAACAAACATCTTGATCCTTATATTCTTCCTGTGCTCAATTTGGTATCTATCAAAACCCCCATAGATCTCTTCTAGGAATAATATAATCCTTCATATTTGCTTATCTTTGAATGTCTACATATTACTTTAAAAGTCTATTATCTTTATGAAATTTTATAATAAATCAGTTCAGTAGGTAATCAAGTTGTTAAAAGTGCTTTAAAGTGAAGGGAACTGAAACTTAAGGTGAAATAACATACCAAAGTTTGCATAGGTGATAAATTGCAGAGCTGAGGCAAGTACCAAGGTCTGCCAATATAAAATTACACTCTAGGAAAATTACAAACCCTTAAAATGCATGTAGGTAATTGAGCTGAAGAGGGTGGTGTATTATGTTTGGGAATCTGCACATTCACAGTTGATTCTGCAGTGGTAACTGCCAAGATGTTTGACACTTTAGCCATTATTAAGTTCTGTTGCCTCCAGGGATCCCAGAGCTTTGTGTCTCTTTAGAACAAGGACACTCATGCAAATGACCCACTTAACTTAAGGAAACTTTTGACTATCCTTTTTATAGAAAATGTGAAGAAGTTTAAGTAGCAAAGTGTGAACTAATTACCACTTTTGGTGCCTGAGCAGCTAAGAGTCTTTCACAGTGCTAATGAGGTTTGATCATTCCTTCTTTGTTATTTGTCTTGCTTGTTCTATTAGCAGGACGTTTTTTGCTCATATTAGAGAGGCTCGGAAATTGCTGATGAAACACCTATCCATTATGGTAGAAGTACTTTCATGATTAGACTTCTGGCTGTGTAATTTTGCTTTCATGTTACTCCATCCAGCTCAATAATAAGAAAAGTCATGATATCATTTTATTCAAGGCCAGGTGTTGGGACAAAGCCAACATAATGGTGGAAATGGATTTTGTCATGGGTCACTGATATAAAAAGACCCAGGTATGCTCTTCTCATTATTAAAAACAACCGGTATCAATTTATTCCAAAAAAGGACATATGATAATTAGTGAACTGAAGATGACCAGAACTGCACACAGAGATGAGGGTTTGCTATGATAAATTAATCGGCCAAAGTTAAGTTATTTTTTCACTTTCTTTGAGAACTTTTATTTTTCATGGTTTAGTGCTTAGAAATGTATCATTGTCAAGACAGATGTACAAAACATCTGCTGTGTAAATAGGGCAGAGTTGAATATGTGAAAGCAAATTGGAAACCCAATTCAGTTACAGAAATTGGCTCTCTGCTGTTGTGGGAGCTAAGAAGTCACCACAGGGCTTTTATCTGATGCTGGAGCTTGAAGTTCACAGAGCAGCCAATCAGGAATCAACTACAGATGCAAAGTTGAGGAGATCAAGGCCGTGCTGGAAACCATAAGCATGACCTGAAATCCCCAACAACAAACCGAAACTCATGTTACTTCTTATTGTCTGTGTTCTTCGTGGCAAGGCTATCTTGCAGAAGTTGGCACCATTTGTTAAAGCCAAATACATATATCCAGCTGAAGATTCAGGGAAGTCAATGAGAATCAGGGACAGGCAGGGGCCCTTGCAAACTCAGTTGCTGCTTTATGGTAATGCAGGTAAGTCAGACAATTGGCGAAAAAGTGTGAGCTACAAAAATGCCTACTGTTTCTTTTCTACCCTCCAAGTCTCCCATGAATCCTATTATTACATTGTTTTTATTTTTTTGTTAATAAGTTTTTGAGAGTTCTTTTTATATTCTGCATACATTTTCTTTGTCAGCAGTAAAAAAAAAAAACAAAAAACAAAAATATTCTCATAAGTTCTGGGAAAATACTATCTTAATATATCTTATACATGGCTGAAGTTTTAATTTTAAATAAATATAAACTATCATTTTTAATGTATAAATTGTGCTTTCAATATCATATCTAAGAACATTTTGCTTAGCTCAAGGTCACAAAAATGTTCTCCTGTATCATCTTCAGGAAATTTCACAATTTTTGTTTCTTAACTTTTATAATTTTTTAGTTGTAAAATATACATAACATAAATATCACAGTTTTAATTATTTGTAAGTGTACAATTAAGTGCAAAAAAGTACATTCACCATGTTGTGCAACCATCCTCAGTAGCATCCATCCATCTCCAGAAATCTTTTCTCATCTTGCAATATTGAAACTCTGTATTCATTAAATGGTGATTCCCCATTTCTCCATTCCAAAAGTTCCTGAAAGTCACCATTTTACTTTTTGTCTCTATAAATTTGATTAATCCAAGTACCTCATACAAGTAGAATCCTACAGTATAATTTGTGTCTGAAATTCCACTCAGAAAAATGTCCTCAAGATTCTGCCATATTGTAGTATGTGTCAGAATTTCCTTCCTTGTTAAGGCAGATTTACATTGCCTGTATATATGTGTATACCACACTTTGTTACTCCATTCACCTGTCCATATACACCTGATTGCCTCTTGCTTTTGTCTATTGTGAATAATGCTTCTATGAACATGCATGTAGAAACATCTCTTTGAGACCCTGATTTTAATTATTTGGGGTATATAATTAGAAATGGAATTGTTGGGTCATATGGTAATTGTATTTTTAATTTCTCAAGGAACCACCATACTGTTTTCCACAGTGGCTATACAGTTTTACATTCCCAGCAACAGTACACAAGGGTTCCAAATTCTCCACATCATCTTCAATACTTGCTATCTTCTGGTTGTTTTCATTATTGCTTAGTTTTTTGTTTGCATTTCTTGTGTAATTTTTTTGCTTGTTTTTTTAAAGTAGCAATCATAATGGATGTGAGATGGTATACACTTTTATTTTTACATTTAGGCTTATGATTGATTTTGAGTTAAATTTTATATGTGTATTAGTCTGTTTTCACACTGCTGATAAAAACATACTTGAGGCTGGGTAATTTATAAAGATTAAGAGGTTTAATGGACTCAGTTCCATGTGGCTGGGGAGGCCTCACAATCATGGCAGAAGGCACGTCTTACATGGCAGCAGGCAAGAGAGAAAATGAGAATCAAGTGAAAAGGGTTTCTCCTTATGAAACCATCAGATCTCCAGAGACTTATTCACTACCATGAGAACAGTATGAGGGAGACTGCCCCCATGATTCAATTATCTCCCACCCGGTCCCTCCCACAACATGTGAGAGTTATGGGAGGTACATATCAAGATGAGATCTGGGTGGGGACATAGCCAGATCATATCAATATGGGACAAAGTTTTTTGTTGTGCATATGTATATCCATTAGTCCAAATGCTATGTGTGTTTTTTAAATCTTTTCTCTATTGAATTGCCTCTTCATGCTTTTCAAAATTACGTGTTCATTTTTTATGTGAATCTGTTTCTGTATGTTCTTTTACTTTTCTTTGATTAATATGTCTATCATTTCACCAGTTACCCATAGTCTTGATTTCTGTAGCTTTAGAGTGAGCCTTGCAAGCAATCAGTACAAATCCTTCAAATCTCTTCCTTTAAAAGCTATTTAAACTATTCTAGTTTCTTCCCCTTTCAATGTAGATTGTAAAATCAGGTTGTTGGTATTTACCAAACATATTGATGAAATTTTAATTGAGATTAGAGTGACTTTATAGATCAGTTTGAGGAAAATCAATGTCTTAACATTGATATTTTCTTTTTAGGTTTTCTTTTTTTTCTAACTTTTATTTTAGGTTTAGTGTCTTTTCATATCCTTTCCTGTTTTTTAACAGGGTTCTTTGTTTTTTGCCTGTTAATTTGCTCAAGTTTCTTATAGATTCTGGATATTAGACCTTTCTCAGTTGCATCCTTTGTAAGTTTTTTTTTTCTCCCATTCTGTTGGTCATCTATTTACTTTGTTGACACCTTCTTTTGCTTTGCAGAAGCTTTTCAGTTTCATTAGGTCCCACTTGTCAATTTTTGATTTTGTTGCAATTGTTTTTGAAGTCTTCATCATGAAATATTTGCCATAGCCAAGTCCAGAATGGTATTTGCTAGGTTTTCTTCTAGAATTTTTAAAGTTTTAGGTTTTCATTTACGTTTTTAATCCATCTTGAGTTGATTTTTGTATATGGTAAAATAAAGGGGTTCAGTTTCAATTTTCTGCATATGGCTAGTCTGTTATTCCAGCACCATTCATTGAACAGACAGTCCTTTCCACATTTTTCTTTATTGTCGGCTTTGTTGCAGATAAGATTTTTGTAGGTGTGCAGCTTTATTTCTAAGTGTACTATTTTGTTCCGTTTGTCTATGTATCTGTTTTTGGACCAGCATCATGTTTTGGTACTGTGGACTTACAGTGTAGTTCAAAGTCAGGTAATGGGATGCATCTGGGTTTCCTCTTTTTGATTAGGATCCTTTGGCTATTGGTGCTCTTATTTGATTCAACATAAATTTTAGAATAGTTTTTGTACATATGTGAAAAATGATAGTATTTCGATAGAAACAGCTTTGAACTTGTAAATTGCTTTGGGAAGTATGGCAATTTTTAAAATACTGATTCTTTCTATCCATGACCATGGAATGTTTTTCGATTTGTTTGTGTCTGATTTCTTTCAGCAGTGTTTTGTAATTCTTCTCATAGAGCTCTTTCATCCCCCTGGTTAGCTGTTGATATGGTTTGGCTGTGTCCCCACCCTAATCTCCTCTTGAATTATAGCTCCCATAATTTGCATGTGTCATGGGAGTGATGGGGTGGGAGGTAATTTAATCATGGGAGTGGAGTTTTCCCATGCTGTTCTTATGATAGTAAGTCTCATGGGATCTCATGGTTTCATAAAGGGCAGTTTCTCTGCACATGCTCTCTTGGCTGCCACCATGTAAGACGTACCTTTGCTCCTCCTTCCCCTTGCAACAAGATTTTGAGGCCTCCTTAGCCATGTGGAACTGTGAGTCCATTAAACCTCTTCTTTATGAATTACCCAATCTCGGGCACATTTTTATAGCAGTATGAAAACGGACTAATACAGTAAATTGGTACCAGTAGATCGGGATACTGCTATTAAGTAACCTGAAAATGTGGAAGTGACTTTCGAACTTGATAAGAGGCAGAGGTTGGAATGGTTTGGAGGGTTCAGAAGAAGACAATAAGATGTCATAAAGTTTGGAGCTTCTAAGAGACTTGTTGACTAATTTGACCAAAAAGTCCAGGCTGAGGTGGTCTCAGAAGGAGATGAGAAATTTACTGGGAACTGAAGCAAAAGTGATTCTCAATATGCTTTAGCAAAGAGACTGGTGGCATTTTGCCCCTGTCTTAGAGATCTGTGGAACTTTGAATTTGAGATGATTTAGGGTATCTAGTGAAAAAAAAAAATGTGTAAGCAGCAAAACATTCAAGATATAACTTGGGTGCTCTTAAAAGCATTCAGTTTTATGTATTCACAAAGATATGGTTTGGAATTGAAACTTATGTTTAAAAGGGAAGCAGAGCATAAAAGTTCAAGAAATGTGCAGCCTGACAATGTGATAGAAAAGAAAAACCCATTTTCTGAGGAGAAGTTAAAGCCAGCTGCAGAAATTTGCATAAGTAACAAGCAGCTGAATGTTAATCACCAAGACAATGAGAAAATATCCCAGGGCATGTCAGAAATATTCACAGCAGCCCCTCTCATTACAGTCCCAAAAACCTCAGTGGAAAAAAACCGTTTCATGGGTGGACCCAGGGCGTTGCTTATTTGTGCAGTCTCAGGACTTTGTGCCCTGTGTCCCAGCCATGGCTAAAATGAGTCAAGGTACAGCTCAGGCCATTGTTTCGGAAGTTACAAGCCCCAACCCTTTGGAACTTACCAATAGTGTTGGGCCTGTGGGTACACAGAAGTCAAAAATTGAGGTTTGGGAACCTCTGCCTAGATTTCAGAGGATGTATGAAAATGCCTGGATGACCAGGCAGAAGTTGGCTGCAGGGCCAGGGCCCTCATGGAGAACCTCTGCTACAGAAGTTCAGAAGGGAAATGTGAGGTGGGAGCCCCCACACAGAGTCCCACTGGGGCACTGCCTAGTAGAGCTGTGAGAAGAGGGCCACCATCCTCCAGACCCCAGAATTTTAGATCCACTGACAGCACCATGCATCTGGAAAAGCCACAGATACTCAATGCCAGCTTGTGAAAGCAGTGAGGAGGAGGTCTGTACTCTACAAAGCCACAGGGGTGGAGCTGCCCAAGACCATGGGAACCCACCTCTTGCATCAGCATGACCTGAACTTGAGGCTTGGAGTCTCAGGAGATCATTTTGAAACTTTAAGATTTAACTGTCCTGTTGACTTGCGTGGGCACTGTAGCCCCTTGGTTTTGGCCAATTTCTCCCATTTCAAATGGATTTATTTACCCAATGCCTGAACCCCCATAGTATCTAGGAAGAAACGAATTTGCTTTTGATTTTGCAGTCTCATAGGTGGAAGATACTTGCCTTGTCTCACATGAGACATTGAACTTGGACTTTTGGGTTAATCCTGAAATGAGTTAAGACTCTGTGGGACTGTTGGGAAGGCATGATTTGTTTTGAAATGTGAGAACATGAGATTTGGGAGGGACTGATGTGGAGTTATATGGTTTGGCTGTGTCTCCACCCAAATCTCACTCTGAAATGTAGCTTTCATAATCCCCACGTGTTGTGGGAGTCACCCGGTGGTATGTAATTGAATCATGTGGATGGGGTTTTTCCATGCTGTTCTCATGACAGTGAGTAAGTCTCATGAGTTCTGATGGTTTTATAAAGGTCAGTTCCCCTGCACATGATTTCTTGCCTGCCACCATGTAAGACATGCCTTTGTTCTTCCTTTGCCTTCCACTGTGAATGTGAAGCCTCCTTAGCCATGTGGAACTGTGAGTCCATTAAACCTCTTTTACTTTATAAATTACCCAGTCTCATGTATTTCTTTATAGCAGTATGAAAATAGACTAATACAGCTATATTCCTAGGTATTTTTTACTTTTGTGGCTATTGTGAATGGGATTGCATTCTTGATTTTGCTCTCATCTTGATCATTATTATTCTATAGAAATGCTACTGATTTTGTATTCTGAAACGTTGCTGGAGTTGTTTATTGATTCTAGGAGGCTTTGGGCAGAGACTATGAACTTTCCTAGTTATAGAATTATATCATCTGTAAAGAGAGATAGCTTGACATTCTCTCTTCCTATTTGAAGGCCTTTTATTTCCTTCTTTTGCCTGATTGCTCTGGCTAGGACTGGAAGTAGTAAAAGAGTTGTGATTAGACTGAGCATCTATATCTTGTTCCTGTTCTCAAGGGGAATGCTTCCAGTTTTTGCCTATTTAGTATGATGTTGGCTGTGGGTTTGTTGTATATGGCTGTAATTATATTGAGTTATGTTCTTTCATGGCAGAGTTTGTTGAGAGTTTATAAATGAAAGGATGTTGAATTTTACTGAAAGACCTTTCTATGTCTATTGGGATGGTTATGTGATTTTTGATTTTCATTCTTTTTATCTGCTGAATCACATTTATTAAATTGTTTATGTTGAACAAGTCTTGCATCCCAGGAAGAAAGTCTACTTGATCATGGTGCATTAGCTTTTTGATGTGCTGCTGGATTTGCTTTGATAGTATTTTGTTGAGGATTTTTCCATCTATCTTCATCATGGATATTGGCTTGAAGTTTTCTTTTTATTGTATCTCTGCCAAGATTAGGTATCAAAATGACACTAGCCTCATGGAATCAGAAAGGATTCCATCCTCCTTGATTTTTGGAATAGTTTCAGTAGGACTCGTGCCAGTTCTTCTTTATGCATTTGATATAATTCAGCTGTGAATCACTCTGGTCCAGGGCTTTTTGGTAGGTTTTTTTTGTTTGGTTGGTTTTTTTATATTCAATTTCAAACTCATTTTTTTTATTTTAATTTTTTTTGATTTTTTTTTTTTTTTTTTTTTTTGATGGAGCCTTGCTCTGTTGCCCAAGCTGAAATGCAGGAGCACAATCTCAGCTCACTGCAACCTCTGCCTCTCAGGTTCAAGTGATTCTCCTGCCTCAGCCTCCAAGTAGCTGTACAGGCATGCACCCCCACACCTGACTAATTTTCTATTTTTTGTATTTTTAGTAGAGGCAGGGTTTTACCATGTTGGTCCATCTGGTCTTGAACTCCTGACCTCAAATGATTTGCCTGCCTCAGCCTCCCACAGTGCTGGGATTACAGGTGTGAGTCATCGCGCCTGGCCTCAAACTCACTATTGATCTGTTCAGGGTTAAAGTTTCTTCCTGATTCAATCTTGAAAGGCTGTATGTTTCCAGGAATTAATCTATTTCTTCTAGATTTTCTTACTCTGAGTGTTTTTTCTGTGTTAATTTTTGTGGGATTGGTAGTAAGGTTCCCGTTGTCATTTCCTCTTATTTTTCATTTATTAGTCTAGCTAATGATCCATCAATCACATTTATTTCAAATGACAAATGTTGGGTTTTTTTGAAAGTTGTGTGACTTTTCTCATCACTTCATTCAATTCAGCTCTGATTTTGGTTATTTCTTTTATTCTGCTAGCTTTAGGATTAGTTTGTTCTTGTTTTCTAGTTCCTCTAGGTGCGTATTAGGTTGATCACTTGAGAACTTTCTAATTTTTTGATGTGGGCATTCAGTTCTATAAATTTTCCTCCTAACACTGCTTTAGCTGTATCTCAGAGATTCTGCTGTGTTGCATCTTTGTTTTAATTTGTTTCAGATAATTTCTTGAGTTCTACCTAAATTTCATTCTTTACCCAAAAATCATTCAGGATCAGACTGTTTAATTTCCATGTGATTGTATGGTTTTCAGAGATCTTCTTGGTATTGGTTTCTGTTTTTATTGCACTGTGGTCTGAAAGTGTGGTTGGTATGATTTTAGTTTTTTCAAGTTTGTTGATAATTGAATTATGGCCAAGCATGTGGTTGATTTTAGAGTATGTGCCACTTGCAGATAAGAAGAATATTTATTTTGTTGTTGTTGAGTGTAGAGTTCTGTAGATGTCTGTTAGATTTAGTCAAGTGTTGAGTTTAGGTGCCAAATATCTTTATTAGTTTTATGCTTCAGTGATCTGTCTAATGGCATCAGTGGGGTGTTAAAATTTTGCACTCTGTGTATCTAAGTATCTTGTAGGTCTCTAAGAACCTGTTTTACAAATCTGGGTGCTCCAGTGCCAGGTGTATGTATATTTATGATAGTTAAGTCTTCTAGTAGAATTGAACTACTTATCATTATATTATGTCCTTCATTGTCTTTTATGATCATTTTTGGTTTAAAGTTTGTTTTGTCTGAAATAAGACTAATATTTGTTTTTGGTTTCCTTGATAGTTGTTTATCCATTTTTTTTTTTTTTTACTTTGAGCCTGTGAGAGCCATTTGCATGTGAGCTGGGTCTCTTGAGGATAACACATATTTAAGTCTTGCTTCTTGATCTATCCAGCCACTCTGTGCCTTTTAAGGGGGGTGTTTAGCCTATTTATGTTTGAGGTTAATATTGGTATATGCAGATTTGATCCAGTCATTGTGTTGTAAGCTGGTTGTTATGTAGGCTTGATCGTGTAGTTTGCTTTACAATCTCAATGGTCTATGTACTTAAGTATGTTTTTGTGGTGAAAGGTAATGATCTTTCATTTCCATGTTTAGAACTCTCTTAACAATGACTTGTAGGGCAGGTCTGGTGGTAATAACTTCCCTCAACATTTGCTTATCTGAAAAGAATTTTATTTCTCTTTTGCTTGTGAAGCTTAGTTTGGCTATGTATAAATTCTTATTGGATGTCTTTTAAAAAAATGCTGAATACAACCACCCATTTTCTTTTGGCTTGTAGCATTTCTGATGAAATGTCCACTGTTAGAGTGGTGGAGTTACCTAAGTAAGTAACCTGCCCGTTCTCTCAAGCTGTCTGCAGTATTTTTTCTTTAGCATTGACTTTAGAGAATCTGATGACTATGTGTCTTGGGATTGTCAATCTTTTATCATATTTCTCAGGGATTCTCTGAATTTCTTGAATGTGAGTGTCTACCTCTCATGAGGTTGGGGAAATTTCTGTGGACCATATCTTCAGATATGTTTTACAAGTTACTTGGTCTCTCTCCTTCTCTCTCAGGGATGCCAGTGAGTTGTATGTTTGGTCTCTTTATATAATCCCATATTTCTAAGACATTTTGTTCATTTACAAATTATTTCTCTTTATTTTTGTCTGATTGAGTTGATTCAAAGGGTCTTCAAGATCTGAGATTCTTCCCTCAGCTTGGTCCATGCTGGTATTAATAATTCCAGTTGTATTATGCAATTTTTGTTGTGAGTTTTTCAGCTCTATCAGATCAGTTTTGTTCTTTCCGAAAAATGCTATTTTGTCTTTCATGTCTGGAACTGTTATTAAATTCCTTAGACTTCTTGAGTTGGATTTCAGCACTTTCTTTAATATCAATGATCTTCATTGCCATCCAGATTCTGAATTCTATGTCTGTCATTTCAGCCATTTCATTCATGTTAAGAATCATTGTTGGGAAACTAGTGTGGTGTATGGAGGTAAGAAGACACTCTGGCTTTTAGGGTCGCCACAGTTCTTTTTTTTTATTATTGTACTTTAAGTTTTAGGGTACATGTGCACAATGTGCAGGTTTGTTACATATGTATCCATGTGCCATGTTGGTGTGCTGCACCCATTAACTCGTCATTTAGCATTAGGTGTATCTCCTAATGCTTTCCCTCCCCCCCTCCCCTCCCCCCAACCCACAACAGTCCCCGGAGTGTGATGTTCCCCTTCTTGTGTCCATGTGTTCTCATTGTTCAGTTCCCACCTATGAGTGAGAATATGTGGTGTTTGTTTTTTTGTCCTTGTGATAGTTTACTGAGAATGATGATTTCCAGTTTCATCCATGTCCCTACAAAGGATGTGAACTCATCATTTTTTATGGCTGCATAGTATTCCATGGTGTATATGTGCCATATTTTCTTAATCCAGTCTATCGTTGTTGGACATTTGGGTTGGTTCCAAGTCTTTGCTACTGTGAATAGTGCCACAGTAAACATACGTGTGCATATGACTTTATAGCAGCATGATTTATAGTCCTTTGGGTAGAGTCGCCACAGTTCTTGTGCTGGTTCTTTTTCATGTGTGTGAGCTGATGTTCTTTTAACTGTAATTATTAATTGAGTACATTCATTTGGCTTCATTTCTGAATGTTTTCAGAGGGCAAAGGTTTTTTGCAGGGTCTTTATTTTAGCTGAATTCTTGCTGTTGTTTTTCACAGGAAAAGATATTAGCAAATTATTTTTGGTGTTATAGTTTGAGATTTAATTCAGTAGATGGTGCTTAAGCATAATAACCAGTAGGTAGGCTCTTACTCAGCTTTGTGGTTCCTATGTATAATATTTTCTTGCATTTGCAACTGTGCTACTTCGCAGTGCTCTGAAAGTATGGGCTCCCCTTCCATTCAAGCTTGGCACTCAGGCTGCACACTGCAGCTCTGGGGCTATCTCAGGCTTTTTGTTCCCTCCCCATCTTGGGGGCAGCAGGGTCAGTAACCTGGACAGTGGCAATGGCAGAGGAGCTGTCAGTTGCCTCTGGCTCCACCTTAGACACAAATCCACTGCCAGTGGGAATGTTCAACCAGGGGTAGGGCAGTTGCACTGCAGGATCCAAACCAGGGGACTTGCCTGGTGAAGAGCAGGGTCCAGGGACTCACAAGTTAAAGAGTCTGGCCTCCCCTCTGTATGGTGGCTACAGCATGCTAGATGTATAAGCAAAGTGATCAGTGTCTTTCTTTATTTCCCAGTCCAAGGGCAGCAAGGGTGGGTATTGCTGCAGTGACAATGACAGAGATCCTGTCAGAGTTCTCTGGGAATTTCACCCCAGAGTATTGCAGAGCCATCACTGACCGAAGTGATCAGGTGGGGCTAGAGCAGCTGCACTAGGGGCCCAGGTTCTGAGGTCCTGCCCAGTGAGGAACAGCAGGCAAAGGGACCTACAAAGAAAAGAGACTGGCCACTTTTCTGTGGCAGTTGCAGCATGCTGGAGGCCCAAGACAGTTCTTGGGCTCTTTGCTTCCTTCCCTGCCTGAGGGCAGCAAGGGCAGGGGCCTCAGCAGTGCAAACACTGCAGGCCTATCAGTTACCTCTGGGAGCTCTGTCCTTGAGAAACGCAGAGCTCCAACCAACTCAAATGCTCAGGTAGGGGTAGGGTGGCCACCCTGGGGTCCAAGGACAGTGGGCCTTGCCTGGTGAAGTACAGCAGAGGCAAGGCCTTTCTTCTGTCTGCTCCTTGGCAACATGGATGCAGCTCCTGTCCTGGGGGCATGCGAGAGAGCCTAGCCTTGCTTGTCGGCAGAGCTACAGCAGCTGGTGCTGGGGTGCTCAAGGATCTAAGACCCTTGGGGCTCCACATGATCCTAGGCAGTAGTTCTGCCCAGACTCCATGCAGCTCTCTGTGTCAGTCTGGAGGCCCCAGGGGTGAGGGTAGGGGGATTTCCTATGCCAAGGATTGCAACGGTTCCTTGGCAGAAGTGTAAATCCCCCAGGGCTCTCACTCATTGACCCTTTCCCTGTGATGGGAAGCCTTCCTCGCTTACGCACCAATCCTAGGGAGGTGGCTGTCTTGCCTTGCTCTTTCCTGCTCTTTGTTAGTTGCTGTTGCTTCCTTGGTGAATCTCAACATGGCCTAGTCGATGATCCACTTAAAAAGCTACTGTTTACTCGCCACTCTCTCTCTCCTTTCTCTCCGTGAGAGTGGCGTGCACTAGCTGCTTCTAGTTAGCCATCTTGCCACCTCGCTGATACTTTCAATACATGGATACTATTTATCTCTCAATTGTTTAAGCTTATTTTTTCTGTAAGACTTGCATAATTTTTACCATACAAATCCTATAAAATACTTGTTAACTTAATATCCCAGGACTTTTTTGGGGGGGTACTATTATAAGTGATACTGTTTCATTATTATCTCAATTTCCAGTTGAAATAAAATTGAAACACTAGCAACCAGCTAGTATACAGAAATTAAATTGATTTTAATATATTGGTCTTTTATTATGTGATTTTCCACAGCAGTTACCAGACCTTAGAGCTTTCTTGTGGATTCATATGGATTTTCTATGTAGACAATAACAACATCTACAAAAAGAAAGAGTTTTATATTTTCTTTTTTAATGTGTTTTATTTCCTATTCTACTAGCTAATTTCTGATACTAGATTGAATAGGAATGATGAGAGAAGAATATGGTTCTGAAGCATCTCTTGCTCCTTTGTTGCTCATTTGGAAGTAGTGGTACTTTTCCTAAGGAGAATTTAGATGGTACTGTTTCCAAGTTACTTGTTCCACAAATACTTTTTCCAAATTACTTGTCCATTGGGATATAACATGACCATCTTATAACATGGTCAAAAGATAAAAGGAAAGAGAAAAGAAAAACGTGAAAGAATATGAGTCCTATAAAAAAAAGACAGGGAAACTAATCGAATAAGGAAATGAACAAACCTGATGTCACCAATCTCAAACAGGATAAGGCTGTTGATATTTTCTCCATATACTATGTACAAAATGATACATAAGGCAGAAAAATTATAAAAATACTGATGTTGTCTTGTATTATTTGAGAGCAGTTGATCTCTTTTGGATGTTATTAGACAAGACTATACTCTTGTGGATTGATAATGCTTTTTTTTTTTTTTTTTTTTTTTTTTTTTTTCTAAAAAATGGGTATTTTACTATTAACAGTGGTATTTAGGAAAGGGTCAGGAGCCAAGATGTTAGAACTAAGGAAAGTGGCTGTAAAAGGCAGGCATGGAGACACTGTTCTGTAAATCATTGTCACCACCATTGCCACTGGGAATGGGGAAAAAGTTGACAAATGTTACAAGGAAATGGCCCTGCTCTCAATAGAATCCCCACGGAAGTAAGGTTGGACATGAGGGATTTATTAGAAATCTTAAATTATTTCTATTTTATGTTGTACTTCTCTTTGCTTGTATCTAAATCTATAATACTATTTCACCACAATTTGCCATCTAGTCTCAGCTGTTATTACGGGCATTAAAAACAAAGATCGTTGAGCATAGTTGATACTAGCAGTAGCAGCCAGAGGGAAGATGCATGTCCACGAACTTAAGAAGGCAGCTAATGAAAAGAGCAGAGACCTTTGGAAAAAGTGGACAGAGGCCATTTGGAGCAGAGGATCCCTTACTGAGGACAGATTTGTAACATGAGAGTGTCCTCTTATTAGTCCAATATATACTTAACAACAGTGACTTTAGGAACAAATAAGTAAACAGAAAAACAAGATTCCCCACAGTAAAATAGAAGGAAAGAATGGAGTAACACAAATTTGGTTTATTAACAAAAGGCAAACCTTAAACTGATGAAATAAGGGTACCACATTCATATTATTAAAAGTTGACTCACTCTAGAATTATTCATTTAAAATGGTAATTTGTGTGCCAAAATGGAAGTAAGATAGCTGAAGCATGAATAAAGAATTAAAAACAAAACACATAAAATTAATATAATATTTTGGGAGAATAGAAGCAAATGTATTAAATTTTTCAACTGTCATTAAACGGGAAAGTATTTTGAATTTAAAAGGGACTACATTAGACGTTGTGTCTGAGCCAGTCTGTGTTCTTTATGACACTTCTTTGGGCATATGATTCCCGGGATCTAGATAAACTGTCCAAAGGCTCGGCATTTGTTCTTGATTATGAACAGAGCAGCAGGCTGTCTACTGGGTGCTTGTTTGGAACTACTTGGATTCACAATTGCAGTGCCTATGGGATATTACACCCTGAGTTCGTGCTTGCCAGTTATATTTAATCTGTCTGAAAATGAGATCATAAAAGGAATTTCTTGATTAGACTTGTATGGCAAATCATATTCTTGGATTGCTCTCAAAGCAGCTGCAATCATGTTTAGAAAAATGGTGAAAACGCCTCCTCTTCCCACCACCAGCATACATTCAGTAGGATAACTTCTTTAGCAGCTGTTAATTTTTTCATTCATCAAATATTTGTTAAGTGCCTATGGTGGTGTGCTGACCACTTGGAATACAGAAGGACATATTTTCCTTTGTCAATAAGTCCAGTCCAGAGATCAGAGAGAGATGCAAATAGATAATTACAATACAACCATCAGCAAAGCTAGTTGACTATTGGCAGCCACAGGGTACTGTTTAATCCCACCGAAATGCTACCATTACACACCCCTATCACAAAAGAAGCTTTGCATCTATAATAAGGATTGTGGGAGGGAGGCTGTTTTCAGTGGAAAAAAAATGATGATGCTTCTGAGTGACATAGATCTTTTTTTTTTTTTACATTACACAATATTTGTTTAATAGGTGTAACTGTGCCAAGATTTTCTCTGAGACACAGCATAGGCATTAAACAGATTTTATAGAGTAGCAACGGGAAATCAAGGTCTGTCAGGCACCATTCAGCTCCGTAACACCCAGGGCATACATCACTAATGGAGCCCACAAAGGCACTTTCCCCTTCTCAATAAACTGTTCCAAGCTGTCACTACCAGCCATCAGACCCCTGTGTGAAACAACATTCATATATTCTCTTAGAGTAACTGTGTTTCTTGTACAGTGGAGAGAGTCTGTTTTAGTTTGCAATCTCCCTGAAATGTTCCCAGAGATGGATAACAACACCATTGCAACAAGCCCTGGGGCTGTTTTTTTGTTTGACTTTAAGTATTTGTAGGGGCTATATTTTGAACTACAACACAGTATCTTGTCATTCTATCCTAGCTAACTGAACTTAAGGGTAAATTCCGAGTAAATTCTACTTTTCTTTTGATATTTTTCAGCTAAAGAGTAGGGTTATAGTATTCTTGTCTGCATATATAAGGATTTCCAATCCTCCATTTTTTTTAACATCTGTAATTACATTTGATAGGTTAGGTATATGTCATTTTCTCAGAGACATTTTCCTTGGTCAGTATATGTGGTGAAATCATATTCTTGATCTTTTGCCCTAATGTATTTGTCTTCATAGAATATTACATTCTATACATTTATTTATTTAATTATGCATTTTCTCTCTCTTCCACTAGAATATAAGCTTAAAAAAAGCAGAAAATTATGTCTGTCTTATTTACCATGCAACCTCAGTGCCTAGGATCACACTTTTCAAATATTTAATGCTTAATTGAAATAGGAAACAATCCTGAGAGACAGGCTCGGCTAAATCTACATTTTGAAGACGGGAAAGCAAAATCATAAGAGTGTCTTGACTTGCTTGAAAGTACACACCCAGCTGGTGAACAGCACCATCCCTTCCACTTTGCTGCCTTCTTTCTGGGTTCCTCCAAAGCTTAAGGGTACATAGGACTTGATCATTTGTTCTCATTCAATGTGTTGTTAAGGAGATACAACCAGAAAGTCTCTAATAAAACTTGACATTTATTTAAAGAAACTGTTTGATACACAGAGAAATCTGAAAATAATTGAGTCATTAATTTTTAAAAAAAGAGTAACAATTTTATGGCTAGCCATAACATGAGAGGTTTGGACAAGAATCTATACAATTTATTAAAGTTTCTCTCCTTAGAAAGCTCAACAGCTCGGAAAACTATTAAAACAAATTTCAGAGGCTTTCTTTATGGTTGGTAACTTGCCAGTTAAATCTCCCAAATTATTTCAGTTCATCTTTTATTTGCACAACACCTACTGTCACAGCTATCCATTTAATTGACATTATCCTGAATGAGCATTTAAGAAAGGGATCAAATTAGATTTAAATTAGATTATTTTCTTACTTTTAATTACCTTATTTTGTCGATGCAAGTTTATCCCAAGTTTTCCTGCTTTTAAATAATTATGATTTCCATTGGAAATAATTCTAGATTTTAATGTTAAAGTTGCTACGATCTATAAAATATTAAAACAAGGAAAGAGGGCTTTTACATATGTTTGAGATCTGTTTAGATTTGCCCATGTCTATTTTTATGATTATATAAAGAATGTTATGTTTTTTGTAGTTGCCTCAAGTGCATAAATATGATGAAGTGAATAAAGAACTTGTTAAGAGTTCTTGAATGTTTGGCTTTATATGAACTCTCAAGAATTCTGTTGATTAAAAGCAGAATCTAAAGTTTTTATATCTGCTATTTTAATGCAGCAAACGTGAAATAATCTGAAGTAGAACACAAAAGAGAGTTCACCATCTCACAGATATCTACTCTGGCCAAACTCAATAGCCACACAGCTTTTTTCTTCTAAAGCTTTTCAAAACACAAAGCTATCACAATATAGGCTTAAGCTCATTGCAATGGCACCCAGATGTACTTTTTACCCAGAGCTTATTCAGTTTCATTTACTTTCTTAGACCCTCGAGAGATCAGAAAATCACCAATAAGGCTAAAACATCTCCATTATATTCATTTCCACCCTTTCTTTTGATCACTCAGAGAAAGTAGCAAATTGCTTAGTGGTGAATTGTTTTCCAACTATCCCCTGTGCACTACTCTTTAAACAATTGTACATGCTCTATTTTCAGTGTGTGCTGGCTTCCAAATTTTTAGAATAGCATACTTCTTGAAGGAATCTGAGAGTCCTTGTTCTTATACATTGATTTCAACAGAGTCCCAAAACAAATCTATGAAGTCAGCAAAATTTATACAAAGTTTTTCTTTTTTTTTTTTATTATTATACTTTAGGTTTTAGGGTACATGTGCACAATGTGCAGATTTGTTACATATGTATCCATGTGCCATGTTGTTTTGCTGCACCCATTAACTCGTCATTTAGCATTAGGTATATCTCCTAATGCTGTCCCTCTCCCCTCCCCCCACCCCACAACAGTCCCCGGAGTGTGATGTTCCCCTTCCTGTGACCATGAGTTCTCATTTTCTTTCTTTCTCTAGTATAGATTGAACTATGCTCCTTCATGGAATGGTGGATATAACCTAAAACTTTACTTGGCAAAATGTTTGACCTCCCACTACCTGGGTTTGGAGGCTACTGCAACTATGTAATAGGCATGAAAATCTGCACAAATTGCTGACTCTCTCTGTGCAACCTCTTTCTTTTTTATAAAATGGGAATAAGAATAATAATGTTTACGCTTTAAGACAGTTGTGAAATTCAAATTATTTAAGAAATATAAAGTGCTTGGAATAATGACTTGCATTCTGTGCCTTTATGTAAGGATTTGCAATTATTATTACTTACTGTACACACACACACACACACACACACACACACACAGATTCTTTTACTACCATCTGCATGAATTTCATTTGTTTTGCTCCTTTTAAAAAATGTTCCATTTCTCCTATTAATTTTATGAGCAATTAATTTGACATACTAATTATACAAATGGATTTCTGGGTAGAGGCTTAATGCTTGAGCCATTAAACCTTCAATGGCTCTCAGTTATTGACAGATTTCAAATTTCTTAGCTTAACTTTCAGAAGCTTCCACAAAGTTGTTTCCATTTATCCTGTATTGGGCTGGAATGCAGTAGCACAATCATAGCTCACTGCAGCCTTGAACTCCTGGGCTGAAGCAATCCTCCCACCTCAACTTCCCAAGTACCTGGGACTACAGGTGTGTGTCACCACACATGGCTAATTTTTTATTTTTATTTTTTGTAGACACAGAATCTTGCTATGTTGCCCAGGATGGCCTAAATCTCCTGGCTTCAAGAGATCCTCCTGCCTTGGCCTCCCAAAGGGCTGGGACTGTGGTCACGTGCCACCACACTCAGCCATAACTCGCTTTCTAACCAAACAAGCTCCGTCTTTTCTGAGGAGTTCCTTCACATCATATTATATGTATATTGAGCTTATTATTTTCTCTCCCATCAGTATCTGTCTTTTTTTTCTATCCTTAAGTACACAACTTAAATTTCACTTTGGTCATAAAGATTTCTGAAAACCTTCCAGTAAGTCTCACTATTTTTATTTTTTAGCATATTTCCCTTTTGCTCCCCTTTTGTCTCCCTCTCATTCTCTTTCTTAATATATATCTTTTTCTTACCTTTTGGATGAAGCAATTATACATATTGAAATCTATAAATCTGAAGTATACAGTTTGATAAATTTTGATCAGTGTATATACCTGTGTGACTCATACTTCTATCAATTTATGTAACATTTCCATTACTCTAAAAAGAAAATTATCTCGAGCACCTTGTAAATACCCAGGCAAACTCTATTCTAAAGTTCATCACTCTGTCTAGTTTTTCCTGTTCAGGACTTCATAAGAAGATTTGTATGTTGGTTGTAAATTAAAGTACTATAAATACAGACTGATTATCTAGGGATGATGCAGCACAATATTTACACATTCTAGATAAGGAATTGATAAGCAGTTGAGTTTGAAAAATGGCAACATTTAGTAAAATAGAGAAAGTAAAATAACAGTGTTCTAGGTAAAATATCTCCAGGGGAAAGGACTGACTTCTTAAAATTAACAGCATTTAATTAAATTTTAAGTTTTTTTACAACATTACATATTATTATAGATCCTCTTTAGTTGCACCAAACTATTTGATGTATCTTTGCCCCGCACAGACTTTATGATAGTAGTAATTGAGGAAAGAAGTGTCCAGATCAGCAACTTGTACTAGAAAATAGATGGGAAGTACAAGAGGCAAAACACACAGAAGCGAGATGGGAGGTGCAGAAGGCCAAATCCAAAACTATTGTCAAGAACTTATCAGAAGTGAAGAATTAGAGGAACATAATCTCCCCCATTTACGAATTGTTAGAAATGATTTTTAGCATCATTTGATCTTCGACAAAGCTGACAAAAGCAATGGGGAAAGGATTTTTTATTCAATAAATGGTGCTCAGATAAGTGGCTAATCATATGCAGAAGATTGAAACTGGACCCCTTCCTTACACCATATACAAAAATCAGCCCAAGATGGATTAAAGACAAGTGGAAAACCCAAAACTATAAAAACCCTGGAAGACAGTCTAGGCAATACTATCCTGAACACAGGAATGGGCAAAGATTTCACGATGCAGATGCCAAAAGCAATCACAACAAAAGCAAAAATTAACAAATAGGATATAAAACTAAAGTTTTTCTGCATGGTAAAGGAAACTATTGACAGAATAAATGGACAACATACAGAATGGGAGATGATATATGCAAACTATGCATCTGACAAAAGTCTAATATCCAGCATCAATAAGGAACTTAAATTAACAAGAGAAAAACAACCCCATTAAAAAGCGGGCAAGGAACATAAACAGATACTTCTCTAAAGAAGGGAGACATACATGCAGCCAACAAGCATATAAAAAATTTTCGGTATCACTGATAATCAGAGAAATGCAAATCAATACCAAAATGAATACCATCTCATACCAATCAGAATGGCTATTAGTAAAAAGTCAAAAAATAACAGATGCTGGCGAGGTTGCAGAGAAAAGGTAACATTATACAGTGTTGATAGGAGTGTAAATTAGTTCCACCACTGTGGAAAGCAGTAGGGTGACTCTTCAGAGAGCTAATAGAACTACCATTTGATCCAGCAATCCTGTTACTGGGTATATACCCAGGGGAATATGAAACATTCTACCCTAAAGACACATGCATGCCGATGTTCACTGCAGCATTGTTCACAATAGAAACGTGGAATCAACCTAAATGCCCATCAATGACAGATTGGACAAATAAAATGTGGTACATACACATCATGGAACACTATGCAGCCACAAAAAGAGTGAGATTATGTATTTTGCAGCAACACAGATGGAGCTGGAGGCCACTGTCTTTAGCAAACTAATACAGGAACAGAAAACCGAATTCCACATGTTCTCACTTATAAGCAGGAGCTAAATGATGATAACTCATGGACACAAGTAAGAGAACAACAGACACTGGGGCCTACTTTAGGGTGGAGGTTGGGAAGAGGGAGAGGAGCAGATAAGATAACTATTGGGTACTTGGCTTAGTACCTGGGTGATGAAATAATCTGTACAACAAACTCCTGTGACACAATTTTATCTATATAACAAACATGCACTTATACCCCGAATGTAAAATAAAAGTTAAAAAATAAATAAAATTAGAAAAAAATAATTTTTAGTTTTCTACTATATAAGGTATCAGGCTTTTAAACTAATTTCAATAAATATCAGAGATGTAGATGCCCCCACACTGCAGGAATTAGTAATACCCAAGTAACTGACAACTGATATACCTCAAAAAAGAATATCTTCACTAATTCAGTCATATTTATCCTCAACCTGTTCATCCAGTTCCATAGTTTTCTGTATTTTTCCAGAATTTTACCCTAGACCACTTTAGGCTACCTTTGCTTTCTCTGGTAGACTTTTACTTACACCGACCTATTGAATCTGGCTTGGATAGCACAGAACCAGGCATCATGTGGTCCCTCTCTAAATTTTTGAGCTGAGTTATATTATAAATGTAAGTTTTAAAGACAATGACTTCACTTAATAGTTGAGATTTTATCAGATAGGACAAACTAACATTTTAAACAGGCATTTCTCCTTTTGTTTTCATCATACATACTCTCTACTTAGGTATCAGAGCTTACCCTACATTTCACATATGCCTGCATTCACCCAGGAGTCATGAAAGATAAACTCAAAGCCATGAGAAAAAATAAGCTGAGCCCAGAGAGTACTTCATCTGGCTTTCTGTTCAACGTCCACCGAAGCATGCCCAGGGAATTCTGAGCCAATAACTTTTACAATGTTGAGAGACAACTGTGTAAATTACCACAAACTAGCAGCTTGAAACAATGCTTATTCACTGTCTCACAGCTTTTTAGTTCAGAATTGCAGGTGGACTCACCTGGTTCTCTCTTCAGGCCCTAATACAAGGTTAAGGTATTGCCTGGGCTGGGACCTTGAGGCTCTGTGGAAGAATATATTTCTATGCTCAGTCAGGTTTCTGCAGAATTCGATTCCATTTTCTTGCCAAGTGTTGGCCTGGGACTTCTTTCATTTTCTTGAGTCTGCTCCAGGTCCTTGCTCTTTGGCCCCTTCCAGCTTAGCAAAAGAGATACTGCCTCATATTAAATTAGTCCATTCTGCCCGACTTTCTGTTCTGTCAACCAAAGAAAAAGGCCCTGATTCTAAAGAGCTCATGTGATCAAATAAAGCCCATTCAGATAGGCTCCCTATGCTAAGGTCCACAAATTAGGAAGTTTAATTACATCTGAAAATCAGTTTTGCTGTGTTACCTGACGAATATCACTGGAATAACATCAAAAGAATTATGTTTACTACAAGTATATTCAAAAGCCCAAGTTCTATAACTTAGTCCACATAGCACTTATTGATAATAAATTGGTACTGTTTATTTAATATCTACAAGTAATTGGCCTTTGCAAAAACATCACGTGAAAATACAGGGAATTTTCAAATCTCACTTGGTTAAGTGTTTGGTGTGCTGTTGGAATAAAAGGAGTAAAAAAGGGCCAAGTTCTATAACTTAGTCCACATAGCACTTATTGATAATAAATTGGTACTATTTATTTAATATCTACAAGTAATTGGCCTTTGCAAAAACATTATGTGAAAATACAAGGAATTTTCAAATCTCTCTTGGTAAATGTTTGGTGTGCTGTTGGAATAAAAGGAGTAAAAAATATTTTACATTTACAACTGCATAGTCCACATCCCTGGAGATCACATATATTCCGATTATAGCTACTAATCACTTGGTTTGATTTTTAAATCAAGGTTCCATAAAAACGTAAACATACCTAAATATTCATTTAAAAATCAAACCAAGTGATCACTATCTATAGTGACTACATACAATGTACACATGACTACATTCAAATACTCCACTTTTTTGGTATAAACTTACGGGGTACAGTTGTAATTTTGTTACATGGATGTAATGCTTAGTGGTGAATCTGAGCTTTTATTGTATCCATCACCCAAATAATGTACATTGTACCCATTAAGTAATTTGTTATTCACCCTCCTCCTACCTGCCCACCCTTCTGAGTCTCCAGTGTCTATTATTCTATACTCTATGTCCATGTGTACACATTATTTAGCTTCCTCTTATAAGGGAGAACATGCAGCATTTGTCTGTCTGTTAAGCTAATGGCCTCCAGTTCCATCCATGTTGCTGCAAAAGACATGATTTTATCCTTTTTATGGCTGCATAGTATTCCATTTTGTATATATACCATATTCATTCATCTGTTGATGGACACTTAGGTTATTTGCCATTGTAAATGGTGCTGTAGTAAACATATGAATGCAGGCATCTTTTTGATAATAATAATTTTGTTTTCCTTTGGGCAGATACCCAATAATGGGATTGCTGGATCAAATGGTAGTTCTATTTTTATTTATTTGAGAAATCTCCATACTGCTTTTTATAGAGGTTGTACTAATTTATATTCCCACCAGCAGTGTATAAGTGCTCCTTTTTCTCCACCTCCTTGCCAAAATCTCTTACTTTTTGTCTTTTTAATAATAGCCATTCTGAGTATTGTAAGATGACATCTAATTGTGTTTTTATTTCCATTTCTCTGATGATTAGTGATGTTGAGCATTCTTTCATACGCTTTTTGGCCATTTGTATGTCTTTTGAAAAATTTCTATTCATGTCTTTTGCCCACTTTTTAATGGGATTCTTTGTTTTGTTGTTGAGTACTCCATTTTGGAGTTCATGAATATATTTACTTTTAGAGGTGTGATTTAAGCACAATGTTATGAATACATCATTAAGTGTTTTTTTCTTTATTACATGGTTCATTTTTACTGCATTTTCTATTTTAAGTATCCACTATAGACTACAGAGTTAACTTTGAATGTTTTCATGATCCTTCAACCAAAACCACTCACAAATGACAAATATATAATTCAACTGAGAAAACTCGTGAAACAATTCAAGTTCAATGCTCAAAAGAAATATGAAAGGAAACCAAAAAATGTTGAGCCAAAGTGAATTATTATGTAGATATTTAAGTTCAGAAATAACTCAGTAGGCTGAGGAAGGAGAATAGCTTGAGCCCAGGAGTTCAAGGCTACAGTGAGCTATGATTATGCCACTGCACTCTAGTCTAGGCAATAGAGTGAGACCTCGCAAACCCTGCTTCCTCATATATATGTGTGTGTATATACATATACACAATATATATACATATACACAATATACAAAAGAATTATGTTTACTACAACTGTCTTCAAAAGGCCAAGTTATATGATGTAGCCCACATTGTACTTATTCAAGTTGGTGTGTGTATATATATACATACACACACATACAAGTATCCACACAGACACACACACACACACATACACACACACACACCAGGAAACTCATATGAATGCAGCTAATTGTTTTGGATCAATCTCAAACTTCTGAAAAACCCAAAATAATGGAAACTTTCAAAGAGTTCAAAATTTAGCAGAGGAGATACACATAAAGATACACATTAACTAAATGATTATCAAACAATTATTATTATGATAACTGTAGTTATTTTATGTATGTATCCTTGGACTAGTTGTATAAATTACCTGATCCTCAATTTTCATATGTGTGAAACAGGAATTATAAAACACATTTGGCAAAGTTTGTGTTATATTCAGAGATAAGGTGTGTGAAATGTTTGATATGTTGTAATCACTCAACAAATAAGAGGTATCAGAGGGTTTTATTACTAGCTGTATTTTTAAGCATTATTTGGAAGAAGAATTAACCAGTATTAGATACAGTTTAATGGAAAAATTATACTTGTAATGACTTTCTATCATTGTAATCATGACAAAAGCTAATATTTGGTATTTTATGTCATCCAGAGCAAATATGAGTACATTTGCTCTGCTTCTCACCTTGAGCCATAGATTGACAATTTTTCATCTAAGAAACAGCATGATCAAAACTAAAGCTTAAAATACATATCTTCTTATTTGGTAAGATTCATGTGGAAATGATTTACTATCTTAGAAACTTCTTGTATCTGGGAGATTAATATTGAATTAACTTTGTTAGCACCTGTTAATATACATTATTGTATACTTGGATGCCATGTTTGTTTTATTTTCTGTCTTTCCATATGTAGATTCTTAGCATTTCTCTATAAATATAGGTTTTCACTGGGGTCACAATAACAGGTTCAAGCATGGCCTGACCCGTAATGTGGCTTATACTTTAGTTTCCTTTTCCAGGTCAGTATTTACATTAGTGGAAAATTTCACAGAGTGAACCACTTAACATAATACATTTGAAATAGTGTTTGAAAGCATTTGAGTTTCCTATATTCAAGGCTTCTGATACTATTGACCTGTGTCATCCAACTATTTCCTGGATACTGTTTTGTTTTTTTTTTTTGACTTTATTTTTACCTCCTGGTGTTAGGACATACTACCTCCAGTGAACAGTCTAACAATCTCTTCATTTTATTTCAGGGTTAGCTTCTCTGGAAACCATAGCCTCTCTCTTTGGGTGGTTATGCTTTCCTTAAACTGTTTTGTCCTTGAGAAACTACATTTCTGTCCCATTTCTATAATTTTTCACCTCTATCTAGCCATCTAATAAGTGTAATACAAAATGTTATATATACTTCTTTGATAAAGTATTGTACACAATTATTTGATATACATATACATATCAAATAATTCCCTAGGGACCCTCCCATATATTTATATATATTTCCACGTTTTAAGCCAAACTTAAAATACAAAAGTATACTTTAAGTCAAACTATCATAAACACATTCTACCAACATGATAGTTATCTGTGAATCTCATGAGTCTGGAGTTGATAGGTTTATAATATAATTTCTCCTATCGTACAGGAGTTCCAGGATCCACCATAGGTAACAAGGTAACTGTACAAAAGTTGGTCTCTTTATACCTTGCAGGAACTGAACAGTGACCAAAATATTAGGGGTCTCTCAGATTCTAAATGACTACTTGAAAAGGCGAGAGTGATGGAAAATTTAAAATAAAGAATGAGAAAACTGAAAGAACTAGTTCAACCAAATATATTGATTGAGAGTAAAAGCTCTAGGGCACGCGGTAGCAGAACTTTTTAGTACCAAGTAGGAGTATGAACTGAGAGGCAATAATTGTCACTTAAAATCCAAGAATATACACTACTAATACCAATTACTGCAACAGCGGTTATGGAAATTTTTCACTTCAAAATTATAGCACTGCACACTGTAGAATGTGTGAGGATAATTTGCTACTTTCCTTCATTCACACTCCCTCTCTCTTAACCCCTTCTTAACTGTTTCCAAGTAGGCTTCTCTTGAGAAGGGGTCATTTTTGGTGTCACTTATGGTCTCAAGATGGCCACATTTGGTTACAGAGTTAAATAGGGCAAGAATTCTTGTTCCTGAAAATACCTCCTGTTCAATGAGAATATAATATTTATGACTTAAATCAGTGCATTGAGCTGTCATTCCAGTATAAAATCCTAGGAGATGCTGGAAGATACATAGGTCAGTGACTCAAAAAAGAATCTGGAGCCTTTCACTGAAAATTTTGGATTTAGGATACTGTACGGCTTTTGTAGAATATACTATTTCTAACAAACTAGCAGCAGGAGCCACTTCAGAAACTTCTGGTGAGAAAAAAAAAAGTTCTACAAAATGTTTTTAGAGCTAAACACATTCTGCCATTTTAAACTAACCACAGCCATATGTCAGAGACTGTGTGTCCATCCAATAGATCTGAGAGTTGTAGCATTAAACATAGTAGAAACAATGGAGGGAAAGCAAAAAAATACTAACATCAGATATGGCAGCGCAACATCACCACAGACTGCACAGACATAAAAGGATATTAAAGAAATGTCTTAAACAATTGTATGCAAGTCAATTGGACAACTTATATGAAATGGGCACACTCCTTACACTCCTTTAAAGGCACAAACTACCAAAGCTCACTGTCCAGAGAAACAGAACCAATAAAATGTGTGTGTTTATTTATATATTTATTTACTTATTCCTTATCAGGTATTGCCCCCATATGTACAAAGTGAGTTGACAAACTGGAGACCTGGCTGTCAGGCAGGAGGTAATCTCTCTTACTTGAGAGAGGGTCAATCTTGTTATCCTTCTATTCATGTCTTCAACTGATTGTATGAGGCCCACCCACATTAGAGAGGGCAATTTGTGTTAATCAACCAATTTCAATGTTACTCTCATCCCCAAACACCCTCACAGAAACACCCAGAATAATGTTTGAACAAACATCGAGGCATCTGGTGGCCCTGTCAGATTGACGCATAAAATTAACCAACATACACACTCAAGAAGAAATAAAGAAATTGAGTAGCCTAATTACTTGACTATTATTAACCTAATTATTTTGTTAACCTGTTAACAAAATTGAATTTTGGTTATAAATCTTTCCACCAAGAATCCTCTGTACCCATACGGTTCACTGGTGAACTCTACTGGATACTAGAACTAATTTTACACAAGCTCTTTCAGAAAGTTGAAAAAGCAGTAATACTTATGAACTCATTCTAAGAGAATGTCATTACTCTGAGAGCAAAACTAAGATACTAAAAGAAATGAAAATTGGATACCAATACTCCACATGAGTATGGATGCAAAATTTCTTTTAGAAAATCATATACCATATATACCACTGTACTTAAAATAGATAATCCACCAATTCAAAGTAGGTTTTTTTCCCAGAAATTTAAATTAACATTAGAAATTTAATAAATGTGATTTGTTACATTAACAGACAAAAAATAAAAATCATATGATCATCTCAACATATGTACAAAAAAAGCACTTGATCAAATCTAAAATCACTGAAGAAAATTCTTAGCAAACTAGAAATGAATAAAACAATTTTTTCAACCCAATCTTTGGCAAACTGACAGCTTATATCATATTATATCGTATTACTTATGAGCAGTAGAATGCTTTCCTGCTAAGATCAGGAATAAGGCAAAGATGTCCATTTTTGCCTTTTTTTTTTTTTTTTAAGACAGAGTTTTGCTCTTATTGCCCAAGCTGGAGTGCAGTGGCGCAATCTCGGCTTACTGCAACCTCTGCCTCCCGGGTTCAAGCGATTCTCCTGTCTCAGCCTCCCAAGTAGCTGGGATTACAGGCATGCACCACCATGCCTGGCCAATTTTTTGTATTTAGTAGAGACCATGTTGGTCAGGCTGGTCATGAACTCCTGACCTCAGGTGATCCACCCGCCTTGGCCTCCCAAAGTGCTGGCCCCTTTTTTGCCATTTTTGTTTAGCATCATACATGAGGTTCTAGTAGTGCAACATGGCGAGAAGAAGAAATAAAAGATTTCCAAGTTGGAAAGAAAAAACGTAAACTGTTTTTATTTATGGACTAAATAACCAACTCTTTAGAAAATTCATTGCAATTTACAAAAATGCTAGTATAACTAACTAGTAAGTTTATCATGGTCATAGTATACAAAAATTAATATCTAAAAATTATATTTCTATACAGTAGCAAGGAATGAATACATTAAAATTTTTAAATATGTTGTAATAGTATAAAATATGATACATTTAGGTATAAATCTGAAAAATGATGTTCAAGGCGTATATCTAAAAGCTATAAAACCTAAAACAAATGAAGAAATGCACCATGCATTTAAATATGCACAAGCCCGGCATGATGATTCATGCCGGTAATCCCAGCACTTTGGGGTGAAGGCAGGAGGATCACTTGAGCTCAAGAGTTTGAGGACAGCCTGGGCAACATGGTGAGACCTCATCTTCACTATAAATAAATAAATTTAGTCAGGCATAGTGGCGCATGCCTGTAGCCCCAGTTACTCAGAAGGCTGAGGTGGGAGGATCACCTGAGCCTGAGAGATGGAGGCTGTAGTGAGCCATGATTGCATCACTGCACTCCAGCCTGGGTGACAGAGAAAGATCTTGTCTCAAAATAAATAAATACATAAATATGCACAATTCATTGTATGTCCATCATTTCTGAATAAAGCGCTAAAATATGATGAACAAGTAAACACATTTTTAAGGCCTCCTCAAGGGCTTTGGAAAAGTTCTGTTAAAGTGACACCTTCTGAAACTTTATTTCTTTAGATTGACTATAAACCTATAATGCTAAAGAGATACATCTAGACCTCTACGGACCAGTGTCTTAGTCCTCAAATAAGACTAGGGTTAGCACATAAAGCCCTTCAAAGGCAGGGACCTTCTAATGTTTGTGGCTGCACCTTGGCATCTGCAACTGTGAGATCATAGAGATATTAGAATGATTGATTGAAAGAATCAGCTCATCTTTCATAACCATAAGTGCTTAGCTATAAGAACTTACCTATTCATTATGAAAGAAACTCCTACAAAATAATATGTAGTTAAGTGATTTTTCAAATCATAGATACGGGAAAAATAAGAGATACAATTCTATTTGTTTCTATACTACTATTGAAACATTCCTGAGGCAACTGTGAAAATGAACTTAGTTTTAAGTTAGGAAAAATGTCTCATGCTAGAAATATGTTTAGAGTGAGTCAATGAATTCCTTTGAGAATTACGGTTTCAAAAGAAGGAAAAATATCTAAAAGTCTATCAGAATTATTTTCTCTTTTTTCCCCTTTTACAGCCACCAGTAAAATTAGGAAGTCATGAAACTAAAGTTCTTGACATTTTCAAAAAATTATGAGGTAGGGAATCTTATCCACAGAAAGCAGTGAAGAATATTAAGGCTTCGAAAGAACAACTTGCTCAGGTCTTGGTAAGAGAACGGTAGAGTTAACACTTAACTGAGATCATGCTGTTTCAAAATCTGTGATCATTCCTTCTATCATAAACCGAAGTGATAGACAAAATGTCTGGGATTTTCCTTTCCATTCTATGGTAACTGACTTCTACTCTTAGCTTAGTTATAATTTATAGTAACAACTTATACATGTGGCTGTTCTTTCTGATGTTGCTTTTTGGAAGGGGCATTCACTTATTAGGAAGGTACAGAACATTAATTTTTTAAAATATGCATCAGGCAGTCAGTTATGATGACTTTTATATGTGAATAAAAGGCTTTTATATAAAGATATTCGGCCACTTTCTGTTGACTTACAACCACCTGGAAACCCAGCTTTCTCACTGCCACTGCCCACATTCTGTCCCTGAGTTCTGTTACTCCGTCCACCCCCTTTCACCCAACCCACACCTTTAGGCTGAAACAGATGTAGCAGAGACTTTATTCTACACTATGACCAGGGCTGGGACCCTTTGTACATGAAACTTGTGATATGTGTTATTAGTTTTTGCTAACTTATTTAATGACTTTTCAAGTCCGTGAGGAGGCAGATCACAATGACCTAACTGGCCAAACAAGGATATATGTCTTCAGAGTGTGCTTGAAGACCTTTAAAGAAATTAGTTTCCATTTATGGTGAAGGGATTTAAAGAAAGGCCCTCATCATCATCATTGGCAATATTGCCAGAAAACCAAGAAAATATGTTATGTGTAATCTTTGGAAAATAATAGATAAAACCATAAGAAATCAGGAATGAAACTATTTTTGGGAATAGAATGCTATTGTGTTTTTTAAAAAATTCTCCAAATATTTAGTCTCATATCTTTTCACAAAATATCTAACAGGGCGTCCCATCATTTTGGCCTGCAAGATAAAGTCTGAATGTTGCATCCTTTACTTTTATTTAATGTTATTAATTCAATGAACATTTATTGAGATCCAGTATTTACAGACGTCTTACTAAATAGTAGAGACACAAGTTTGAGTAAAGTAGACTTTCAGTTCAACTTTAATCTATAGCAAAAGAGGCAAGGACTCTAAGTAGAAAGTTACCAGACACAATTAGGGTCCAAACAAAGGATTGTATAAGGTGTCACTGAGGACAGAGAATAGGTGGCAACTAATTTTGCCTGAGAGACAAGGACAATTTAACAAAGAAACTGATCTTGTCAAGCGAGATTTTTTTTCCATTAAGAGTGGAAATTTCCTTGGAGGGAAGGGCAGAGGGCACATTCCAGACAGAATAACCAGAGTAGGCATATGGAGACAAGAGAGCTGATAGAACATTTAGAGAACACACCATAATTTGATGCTGTTGGAGCATAAGTTTGTTCAAAAGAAATGGCATGGAGAAGCTGAGTTAGACGGGTACAATGTTGCAAAAAGACTTGTAAGTCAACCTAAGGAATATGGTGACCCATGCTAATATTTCCAGACAATCTTTTGGATATATACTTTTATGTTCATCCAGTGTCTGACCCCTAGTCCCCCTTCTCCCTTTTTCCTCATAAATTCCTGGTTCTCTTTCCACTGCAATAATTTATTTCATAAAGTAATTATAATTTTCTTTTGAAGAACTAGTTCCCTCTCATATTAAATCATTATAATTTTACTAGAGACGATTGCATCTTTTAGATTCAGGAATGAGAATGTAACTTACATCTGCAAGGCTGTGTATTCCTTTCCCAGACTACAACAGCTAGTTCAGGAATAGATGTTACTGTGAAAGGAAAATACATCTCAGGATCCCAAACTCACTAAGTCAAAGGGGAAAAGTCAAGTTGGGAACTAGGTCACACAAACCTGCCTCCCATTTGATTCCTAAATAAGACAGCTACAAAGATAAAAAACTACATACCTCCCGCACAGTTTTCCCAGAAGGAACTTTCTTGTGGGCCCCAAGTTCTTTACTCTAAAGCAGTCCTATTCAATTTCACCCTGGCAATGTAAATCGATAGCTTTACTCAGAAGTGCAGGACAAAGGACAGAACTCAAAGTCATTCATCTGTTCACCTGAGACAAACGCATATCTGATTATGTAAAAATGCAGATTCATGCCAGACAAAGGCATGAGTGACTATTTACTCGCCCCCTACTTGAAAGTTGTGTATTTAGTAAAAGGCTGATCAAAGACTCAAAAGAATGCAACCCTTTGTCTCTTATCTCCCCACACATTTTTTAAATTTCTTTCTCTTCCCCCAATATCTACCCTTTCCTTTCAAATATTTAAGCTCTCAAAATCACCTTTGGATAAAGGCATTGACCTGCCTGCAGGGCATGTGGTCCTTAAGTTTGGCAAAAAAAAAAAAAAAAAAAATCTCCTAAAATATTTGAGACTCACTTTGGTCATTTTCATTGATTTACATTACCTATGTTGATTCACTAAAAATACATCTTAGAAACATTGCCATAATGATTGAAAGAACTGCCACTACAGCCAGAGTATAATCTGAAGCCAAAATGCCATTTAAATTTTCAGTTTGTAAGGCAGTTAAAAAAAAAAAAATCCCATTTTGCGTAATTTAATTTGAATTGAGATTATTTCATTTGCAACCAAAATATTTAGACAAAAAGCAACAATTTAATATGTTTATGTTTTATAATGTGAGGTATGGTTATATTTTATATCTAGATCACTGACATTTTGATGTCAGTTTATGGTAGAGATTGAAGTGAGAGAGAATGCAGGGAGAAAGGTCAGAAAGATTGGCTTGAAAATCTATAGTAAAAGAAAAATGGTAAGACTCTAAATTAATGTAGTGATCCTGGAAATGGAGTCTGCAAGTCTTGCCTATTTTATTCCACCTCGAATCACCAGGTCCAAACTCAGAGCCCAACACACAGTGTGTGCCCAATATATGGTTAATGAGTAGGAAAATTCAACATAGAAACACTGATAAGAAAGAAGTGTGGGCTGTGGTGAAGGAAGAAGGGCAATTTAGCAAAATGTTTATATATCTAGTTAGAGTAACTGGCAGGATGGTAGTAGCATTACATAAACTAGGAGGAGATGATGAAGAGAAGCTAATAAATATCATGGGATTAAGATACAGTAGTGGCAAATAAAAAAAATCAGTTTTGTACATTTGGAGATGTGATAGGCAGAATTTTGAAATGGTCCCCAAGATTCTTGCCCTCTGGTGGATACAACCTAGATAATCCATTCCCTTGGGTATAGGCAGGACCTGGAAATCTGATAGGATGTTACTCTTTAGATTAGGTTACACTACAGGGCAAACTGGAACAGATTCTGAAAATATAATGTCCCAAATCGTCAGTTGATAATGAGTTAATCCAAAGAGACATTATACTGTGGGGCCTAGCCTAACAAGATAACGTAAAAGCCTGTGAAGAGGAATGGAGCTTTGGCAGAAGAGAGGGAAAGACTCCCTTACTGCTCTTGAAGAAGTAAGCTACTGTATAGTGAGAAATCCCTGTTACTATATATTGAGTAATTTCTATGGACCAGGCTCTGAGCTTGAACTTGAAGAGTCAAGAAGGAATAAAATAGGCCAGCCTCCATTTCTAGGATCACTTAATTAAACTAAGCCCTTATTATCATTTCCCTAAGTACTGCATTTTCATAATATTTATTTAATGTAAACTTTCATCTTTTATTATATAATGTAATTAACAAAAAATATTAAATTTACTACTAAAATTTGAGTCCTTTGAGGTCAATATTTGTGCTTCCTTCCTCTTGGTATCTCTGAGTTCCTCAGAAATTCATAGGACTTTGAACATACTCAGTAAATATTCATTTAAGAATGAAACTTGGAAATTTGAAATTGTCTGAGTTTTAATAAACATCTTTGAGAGAAATATACTTAACCAATTGTATTACTCTATTCTCACATGGCTATAAAGAAATATCTGAGACTGGGTAATTTATAAAGAAAAGAAGTTTAATTCGCTCGCTGTTCCACAGGCTGTACAGCAAGCATGGTGCTGGCATCTGCACAGCTTCTGTGGAGGGCCTCCAGAAACTTACAATCATGGCAGAAGTCAAAGGAAGAGCAGGCATGTCACATAGCTGGAGCCAGGAGCAAGAGGGAGGCACGAGGTGCTACATGTGCTACACACTTTTAAATGACCAGACCTCATGAAAACTCACTCACTATCACAAAGACAGTGCCAAGGGAGTTGACACTAAACTATTCATGAGGAACCACCCCCATGATCAAATCACCCCCGACCAGGCCCCACCTTCAACAATGGTGATTACATTTCAATATGAGATTTGGGCAGGGACACACATTCAGACTATATCACCAATTATATATACACACTCACAAAGGTATGTATATGTATGTATGTATCACACTTCACACTTCTATGTTCAGGCTTCCAAATTTATCTGGGATATAAACACTTCTCACTACCTTAAGCAACTGCTCCTGCTGCCTAATCCATATTCTGTCAACACTCATCTCTGCATGCCAAAAGTTACTTAATGTGAACAACATGAATCTCTACCTGGGGACATTTTTTCTACTCTTGGAGCATTGTTGACCAGCAGGAGAGTAAGCTAGTCGTGTTTCTTCAAGCAACCTTCAACCACTGATTGACAGAAAATAGAAGTATTTCCTTGCTTCCTCCCCTTTGGCTGGAATTATTCTGAAAAATGTTCTACACTCTCTCCCAGAGGTCTGCAGAGGAACTGGTATCAAATGCCCACAGACAAGGGTCACTTGTTAGATGATGCATTCTATATTGACTTCCACCTTTTCTTATCTATTCTAATCCCCTATCTGTGTTTTCCTTCCACTTGCCCTGAGCTACTTGCCTCAAAATTTGCTTTCAGTGAAACACAAAGACTCCACCTCTTCTACTACAATCTATTAATAGTCCAACCCAATCATTATTTTATCTCTTGCCTAGATTGTTAAAAATAACTACCATGATTTTCTTTTTGTTTTCCTCTTCATAGCCCCTACAGATTTTTTAAATTTCTGCAGCCAGAATGTTTCTTATAAACTTTTCAAATTCTGTCACTGCTCTGGTCAAAATATAACAATGACCTCTCACTTATTTATATTAAAAGACCTGGAAGACCCTACATGATCTTATTCTCAGTATCATCTATGACCTTTATTCCTTCTCTTCTCTCTTTTGTTTACTATTCTATAACTGTATTACCATACTTGCTGTTCTTCCAACATAGCAGGTTACATTCTTCCCCAAAGCAATTCAGCTAAGTATTTTGTACTTGCTATTTCTAGCCTCTGAAATATTTTCCCATTTATATCTACATGGTTCTTTTCCTTGCTTATTTTATGTTTTATGCGATTGTTATCCCCTCCTATCATAATTACAATTTTCTGATTTAGGTGTCCCCGTGGTGCTTGCCATCTTCTAACCTGCTTCAAAATGTATGTCTCCAGGGCTCTCTCCAATTCCAGAACCAAATATCCATCTTCTTTACTTTTCCATATGGATATCTAATAGACATTTCAACTCACCATGTCCCAAAACTGAGCTGCTAATCTTACCTCCAAACCTATTTTACCTACTCAGTGGATGTCAATTTTATATTTATATTTCCTCAGTTTCTCACGTCAAAAACCTGTAGGTCAACCTTACTTCTCCTTTTTTGTTAAAAATCAGGTCCAGTCTAAAAAAATTAAATTTGCTCATTCTTTAAAATATATTCAGAAATGCAAAACTTACCAGCATATCCAACATGCATGAACCAACAGTTCAAGCCACCATATTCTCTCACCTGGATTGTGCTATAACCTCTCTCTGTTTTTTGTTTGTTTGCTTTTGCTTCCACTGTCAAAAGAGAACAGCCAGAGTAATAACTTTAAGATGTTAAGTCCAGGATTGTTTCATTCCACTGCTCAAAAATCTTCAGCGTCTCTTACTTTTACTCACGAAACCCTAGAAATAGCTCATAAGATCTGATATTACCAGGTTTCTCATTATCCTTTCTAATAATTTAGCAACTTTGGTCTAGCGGCTACCACTTCTTGGAATACTCCACCATTTACTATTTGTTTGACAAAATCCCTCACCTTCTTTAAGTAATATCCACTGTGAATACCATATTTGTTTCTGCAAAATGTGCCTACACTTAGCAATACCAAGCCACCTAAGCCCCCTCATCCTGTTCTCTAAGATTAAAAAAAAAAAAAAATCTTTTGTAGAGGACTTATTATCTCTTAGCAATTATTATAATTTTCTTTTTAACTTTTTAAAATGTTTCTCCTCTCTTATGGAATATAAAATCTACATAAAATTTAGGATATTTATTTTATTCTTTGAGGTATTCCAAGTAAGTAGAACAGTGTTTGGTACGTGGAAGGAGTAGAAAATATATAATGAATAAATAGCTTTGTTATATTTCATGTGTTCATTTGTTTAGTGTTTGTCTCCACCTATAAAGCCTGACACATCGCATAATATATACATTATAGTCTGTGAGAATGAGGTCCCTAGTAAGGATATATACATAGACTCTGATGTCTGGCAAAATAGAAACTACAAAAAGATAAAGATTATTATCCATTCTGTTCTCTGCTGCATTTTCAGGCCAGACAAAAATACTTGATACATAGTGAGCATTCAATAAATTATTGTTTGTTAAATGAATGAATGAGATCATCCATTATAAAATTTTAGAAGGATACAGTTGGATGGAGGTATATATATATATATATATATAGCAGATTTTTAAAAAACTTGATCACATCTGCCAAGTCAATTTTTCCATATAAGTAACATAGTCACAGATTGCAGGGGACCTGAATATCTTTTGGGGGACGATTATTCAACTTACCATGGTTGTTAATGCTTATTTACACAAGAAAGGGCTTGCAAAATTAAGGTTTGGGAAAGCTATTGTCTACAAAGGAGGCAATTGAGTTTCCTTTGCAATTTTTTTTTTAATACACAACCTCTTGAAAATATATGGCATTAAGAGTCACTAGAATCTGAGTAGGATGAACAGGTCTCAGCAAGCATGTTGTTAATTTCCTTAGAGAAAAATAGCAAAGAAAATCAGGTTTGAATGCTTGAGCTCTGTGAAGCTTATTTTTATTTTTTCTCTGTCTCACCTCTAGTGATTAAACAGCTACCTATTCCAAAGGCTGCCAGTTAGGAGGTGGAATGAAATTGTAAAAATTTATCTTTTATTTATATTAGCAAAACATCCAAAAGATTCAACCCAAGGGGATCACGTGCGGAGAGCCAAGGTGAGGGAGGCTAAGTTGCGGCCCTGAGATGTGGGAAAGGAGCCACGGGCACAGTGTGGCTATTAAAATAATGTCCCAGTGTCATAGCAGATGTTCTGAAAGAGGAGAGGAAGTTGAAAAGAGAAAGGTGTGGCAGACACTCTGGGGAGAGATAGGAGACAAGAATATATAAAAGTTTGATAAATCCATATGATGTTAGAATATCATTTTATATGTGGGAAACATAAAAAATGTACTATTGTTCTTCTAATGCAAATTCTAAAAGGCACAGCTCAGGGAAATTTTTAGGAGATGAGAATTAGGGGTTTAAAAAAAGGTTGAGAACACTTCTCTAGAGAATGTTGATGCTTAATCAATTAATTAATTCAGAAATAAGTAATTTCATGAAAATCTGCTATGCTTGATTACATTTTTCTTCTCTTAATTTTTCAATATATTAGGAAAGTTATAATGCATCATTTAAAATAAAACAGCATTGCTCCACACAATCTCTGTGACAAGTTCAGTGTAAAATGTTTTCATGTTAGAGAAAAGCATTAAGACGGAAAAAAGGCATAAGTGCATCTTTTAAATTATTTGTGTTAATCCTGTGCACCATGCAGCTTGCACTTAACATACTAAATGTTGATTATATGAATGTAGTCAGTTAAAGGAATAAGAAAAGAAATTGTGTATACATGTTTAAAATACATATCTGGCCAGGCGCGGTGGCTCACGCTTGCAATCCCAGCACTTTGGGAGGCCGAGGCGGGCAGATCACGAGGTCAGGAGATCGAGACCACGGTGAAACCCCGTCTCTACTAAAAACACACACAAAAAATTAGCCGGGCGTGGTGGCGGGCGCCTGTAGTCCCAGCTACTCTGAGAGGCTGAGGCAGGAGAATGGCGTGAACCCAGGAGGCGGAGCTTGCAGTGAGCCGAGATTGCGCCACTGCACTCCAGCCTCGCCACTGCACTCCAGCCTGGGCGACAGAGCGAGACTCTGTCTCAAAAAAAAAAAATACATATCTAAGGCAGGTTTACTGAAGTATAAATTATATCGGTGACATTTAGCTGTTCTAGGAGCACAGTGCTATGAATCTGGTAAAACATTTGCAGTTATGTAAACACTATGACAGAAAAGTCATAGCATATTTCCACCATCCCCTAAGGAGTTCCCTCATGCCCTTTCGTGATCAGCCTACTCCTTTTCCCTCTCCTCCTAGAAGCTGCTGATCTGTTTTATGCTCCAATGCTTCAACCTTTTCTAGAATGTCCTATAAATAAAATCATATAGCATACAGCTTTTGAGTCTTATTTCTTTTACTTAAATAATGCTTTTTCTATGAAACATGTCATTGTGTAACAGTTTATTTTTACTGTTGAGTAGTATTCTATAGTTTAGTAAAGCTTTGCAACTTGTTAAAAAGTTGACATGCAATAAACTTCATATACTTAAAAATACAATTAGGTAAGTTTGACATAAATATCTACCCATGAAAAATATCACACAATCTAGATTGTGGACATGCATAACATCCTGAAAAATTTCTCTATGCTCCTTTGTAATCCTCTTTCTTTTCCAATCCCATCTTCAAGCAACAACTATCTCCTTTCATGACAGACAAGCTTGTATTTCAGGAATTTTGTATACATGGAATTAAATAGCATGTGGTCTTTTTGACTGGCATCTTTCACTTACCATGATTATTTTTAGATTCATTCATCTTGGTACCTATCAAGCTTATTCATTTTATTACACCGTAGAATTTCTAGTATTCCATTTTGTGTGCGTATCATGATTTGTGTATCCATTTACCTGTTGATAAGCAGGATATTTTCAATTTTTGGTTAATACAAATAAAGATGCTGTGAACATTTAGGTACATGCTTATATAGAGACGATTTCTTTCACCTCTTAAACCCTTAAATGTAGATTGACTGGATCATATGGTAGGAAAACATTTAACTTTTAAGAAGCTGTCAAACTGTTTTCCAAAGTGGTAGCATGATTTTACATATCATCCTTTAGTGTATGAGAGTTCTAGTTGCTCCATATTCTTGACAAAACAAGATAGAGTAAGACTTTAAAATTTTATTCATTCTAGTAAGTGTGTAGAAATATCGAGTTGTGGTTTTAATTTGCAATACTGAGATAATTAGCAGTACTAATCATCTTTCTAATGTGCTTGTTATCTGTATAACTTCTTTTATTAAGTGTCTATTAAAATCTTTTTCTTATGTTAAAATTGAACATTTTTGGTTGTTTTTGATCATGATGTATTATCCTATTTATATTTTCATCTAAAATGATTTTCTTTCTACTCGAAAAAAAATACTTTAACATTTCTTATTATGTGGATAGGCTTTTGGTAAATTCTTTCAATTTTTGTATCAAAAATATTTATAATTCTAATTTATCAACACAATTGCTTAATAGCTACACATTTTATTTTAGTTTTTTCTCTAGTGCTTCAAATATACATTTTAATGGACAACCATCTACTTTCAGGTAATGTTATGACACATATAAATGTAAGAAATTTTCAATACTATACATCAAATACAACCACCTATTTTGTATTTTATTATATGCTTTACTTTCCCATATGTTATAAACCTCACATTTCCTTGTCAGTAGTTTTACTTTCAACTATCAACTATCTTTAAGATTAATTAAAATAGTGAAAATATATATTGTATATTTGCATTTAATTTCACTGTTCTTGGAACACTTCATTTCTTTATGTAAATTTAATCTCTGGTGTCATAAACCTTCTGCCTGAAAACTTTTCTTTACCATTTCTTGTAGCACAGGCATGCTACTAATCAATGTTTTTTGCTTTTGTTTTTCTGAAAAAGTCTTCATCTCACTTTCATTTTTAAAATGTGTTTTCTATGGATGTAGAATTCTGAGTTGGTAGTATTTTTCTTTCTGTACTTTAAGGCTGTCATTCCACTGCAAACTGGTTAGATTATAATGAGAAATCTGCTGTAACATATAACTTTGCTTCATTTAGGTAATTTGTCTTTTTTCTTTGGCAGCCTTCAAGATTCTATTTTACCTTTCATTTTCAACTATTTAACTATGACATATATAGCTAGTTGTGTGTGTGTTTGCATGTGTGTGTGTATGTATGTGCACGCATGCATGTGCAGTGGTCATTGTAGTGATAGTAGTGGTGGTAATCTCATTTGGATTAGCAGTAGAGTTGAAATAGCTGAAAAAAGAATCCTTACATTTAGGTTGTTTCTATCTGGAATATATTATGATTAATGCTGTGATAAACACGCTTGTAAAGAGTTTTCAGTAACCAAATACATATATTTCTATTGAGCATACATCTAAGAGTAAAATTTCTGGGGTATATGTTTGTGTATCTTCAGTAATAATAGATAAAGCTAAGCAGTTTTCAAAAAAAAAAAGAAAACACTGAAATACAAAAAGAAAAACAGCAAGCAAAAACAAAACAAAACATCAGAACGAAGCATTAAAGAAGCCGTGATACAGTATCAAATTGGTATTTAGTATTTATGTCACTTGGGATTCTTTGAATTTTTGAATCTCTGGTTTGATTATCTTTTATAATTTTTGGAAGATTTTTATCCACTATCTCAAAATATTTATTCTGTCCCATTCTCACACTCTTCTCTTTCTGGCACCCCAATTAAATGTACATTAGATAATTTGATATTGTCCCATAGTTATTAAGTGGTTTACTCTAGGGTTTGCTTTGTACTTGTTTTCCACTTTTCTCCCTGTATTTTAGTAGAGTAATTTCAACTTTCCTAACAATTATTTTCTCAACTGTTTCAGCTCTACTGCTGAAACAGTTGAGCTAATCCCACTTAATTAATTCTTTATCTTTTAAATCACATTTCCTATTTCTTGTAAATTCCTTAAACTCACTCTGATAATTTTCTTCTCTAAAATTATTACTTCTTTTTCCGGAGAACATATTTTGCACTAGAAAACTTTATATATTCAACATAGTTATTTTAAAGAGCGTATCTGATGATTCCAACATTTGGGGTGTCTCTCAGCCAAGTTCTGACTACTGTTTGGTTTTGGACAATGTTGTTTGGTGCTCAAATCAAATGACTTGAGTGTGACCTGACATATAATAAACTATAATTTTTTTCTTTGTCCTTAGTCTCTCCTACCTGGATGATAATTTTGAAAAGGACCAATAGTAAAATTAGAAATGAACTGACAAATTTCCAAATATGCCATCTTTCCCTTTTGATGCTTAGGATCATTATAAGGCAACATGGCTTATAATGTCTAGTTATCTACATAATTTTTGTTGCATTATTCTCATGATGGTGGAGTTATTATATCTTTGTTAAAGGGATATTCTTATAGAACTCAAATAATTTACAGCATGCTGTCTGAAAATAACACTACCACTGGTTAGGAAAACTACATATACAACTACACATGTCCTACCAGACTTATAAGTTCATAATTTTTCACCTTGTCATAATGCTCCAATATATTTATTAAAGTCCAGATAGTTCCAGTTATAAAGAGAAGAGATAATGTCTTGATCTTACAAGGAAAAGGCTGAGAGAGACCAATAGAACCACTCCTAATATTTGCAATTCCAAGGGTAAGTATACAGCTACCCATACCATGTTCTTAAACATTTAAAAGTTTATAAATCAAGCTATGTCCTTGTTGTAGCTCAATTCCTTTTCATATCCTTGGAGTTGCTTCCTGTAAATCACCTTCAGGAGCAAAGGCAATTTTTTAGGTAAACCCTACAACCTGCCAATTTGAGTAGCGGCTCAGACCTGCTATAGTGTGACGGGCTAGATCCCTTAATCAGCCCTAAAACTTCTAAGAAGTGGTGGCACCTACCCAAGTCTAATAAATGAAATGTCCTCTAACTTGATCAAGTTTCCTAGAGTGATATGGCAAGCAGGTTTTTCACTATCATACCTTATTTTCCTAATTCAGCAATTCCAGGTAGTTCTTATCATATCCCAAAGGTACAAAAGAGAAAATTGCATGGAAGAACAAACGTGAAAGGTTTTAATGACACGGGCCTAGAAGTGGCAAACATCACTTTTGCTTACCTTACACTGGCTCATTTTTAGCCATATAGCTACAAGTAACATAAAGAAGGATAAAAACTGTTGCTTTGCTATGTTCTGGGAAAATTATAAAATAGGATTTGGTCAAAACATATTAATTTCTACCACATCACGTCTTTCTGATCACCAAATACTGACTTTTCCCCTCTTACCATATGAACAATTGCATTCACCCTTTTAGCAACATGATAGCATAAATAACCGCCTCTAGCTCAGGGTCTAAGATGTGTGTCTGATGCAGTCTTCCCCTGTAGGTCTATTTGTGCTTGCTAATTCTTTTGCAAATCATGAAAGAAAAGACAATGAGTTAACCTTCTGTACACACACCCACATTGCACACACATATGCAGATGTGGAGCTGGAATGATAGTTTCACCACGGGATAATAGCAACCAATTCTCCCATACAAGGAGAGAGAGAGAGAGAGAGAGAGAGAGAGAGAGAAAATAGGAAACATCCAGGCATAGATTATAAAGCCTTTCATTGGGCACATAGAACTTGAGACCCTGATTATGTTGTGGGATCTTTGGGGTATTGATTTTCTTCCCGGACACCTCTATGGCCTGTGGCGCATTTGCCTGAGTTCTTGTCCTGCGTCCAGGAGGAATGAGGTACCTAGACGTAGACGAGTGAACGGTGAAGAACACAAAGAGGAGATTTATTTAGTGTTAGAACAGCCCAGAGGAGACCGCAATGGGTAGCTCCCCTCTGTTGGTACGCAGGTCCTCCCGTGGAGTGTTCAACTCTGAGCAGAGAGGTGGCTCTGAAGAGGGTAGCTCCTCTCTGCAGGTGGTTCAGACTTCTCTGCAGGTCTCTGAAGCTCTCAGAAGAGAGGGTAGCTCCTCTCTGCAGCTGGTGGTACCGTTGTCTCTCCATCCTCTCAGTCCTCTCTCCTGCTCTGGCTGAAGCCGGGGCTTTTACGGACCTCAGAGGGGAGAAAATGTGTGCTGATTGGTCCACGGGAAGAGGCATCACGAGTCCCCACTCTGGTGCACGGGACTGGCAGCCTGGCCCCCAGCCTTCAGGCCAAGGATGCAGGCTGCGGTGATGCCCATGTCCTTCATCTGGGAGGGGCAGCCTTAGCTGCACCCGGGGATCTCCCACCCCGCCAACTAGGAAGGGGTGGAGTTCCTGCTTGTTTCTGGCTCCTTCTCGCTCTGTGGAGCAGAAGGCCGAGTTCTACAGCCCAGGTGGGGTGGTTGCCGCTGAACCCAGGAAGACAAATCCTACCTGATTCTGGCGCCTCCAAGAGCACAGGGAGGCTCCCATCCACAGATGCAGTTTGGGTGGCTGTAGCCCCACCCAGGAGGGCGGTGCTCCTGCCTGCTGCACAGAGCAAGAGGGCCTGGTCTGCAGCCCTGGTTTGGGCGGCTGCAGCGGCAACAGGGAAGCTCTCGCCCCAAGTCAGAAGGGGTGGGACTCCCACCAGCTGCATGGAGTGTGCGGCCGCTGCTATACCTCCCTGCTGCAGCCTGTGTGATGGCAACAGCGGCTGCCATCAATTATGCTGCTGAGTCAGGTGAATTTCCTTGTCCATTCTTCATTCCGGCTCTTGAATCTCCCCTCTGTGCAATAGATTACCAAGCTCTGTTTTATCGCTTTTACTGATGTTCCATCTCACCTATTTCAGAGTCAGTGTTGGAGAACACTACACAAGTGAGTGAATAATTTCATTAAGGGTCACTGAGATAGCACGAAACTTCTCTTCAATTAGTTCACATTATGAGATGAGGAGGATTAGTTGGAAGACTGAGTTGAAAGGCAGGAATTATATTTAAAACTCAGCCTAAGTTGTGTTCCCATCATACTCTCTGAAATAACAGATTACTTAAGGTTTCACTAGAGAAAAAGGCTTTGGAAAAGAGAAGTGAATGAAATTATTGAGTAGTTTTATTACACAAAGCTTTTACTTTTATATTCAAAGGCAAGCTTAACCATTCGAACTATTTCTTCTGAAGGCACATGGTATCATCACAAAAAGCTTTCACATGAAATCTACCTGCAGCCTACATTGAAAAACCAGAAATATTTAACATTCTACAATTTCACCATTAGACCAAAGACAAGGGTCTTTGGGTGCTATACATCTGATAGCTTCATTCCAATACTAAGAACCGGTTCTTGTCAGTTACTAGGTTTAATTTTAGAAATTGATGAGTAAGCTTTTGGATATAACAAATTTAAAGGGATATAGAGGATCATCAATTCAAAACTCCTCATTCCAGGCACAAGGATAATTAAGACCAGAGAGACTAGGTGATTTTCCCAAGGTTACCTAATTAATTAATGGGAGAAATTTTAATTTTAGATCTCTTTCCAGAAAAATGATTATCTAACAGTTCTATTGCTTGGCTCTTTTACGTCAGAATATACTCTCCTCAAATTTTCTGTAGTGATAAAGGAACTGCTTTTGTCAGCCAGGCAGCATCTTTTCTCACCAAACTGAGAAGAGCACAGTTTTAATATCAAGTAGTGGCACAGCTCTAGAAACTCATTATTGCTGTCTTTGTCGCACATTTTTATGCAGAGAAGAGCTGTCATGGTTTGACAGCTGATGAAGTTCTTTACTTTAAAAATAGATTTTGATGGCATACAGATTTTCAATATTTTTATGGTGATAATTTTCCAAATTACGCAGGTAAAAAGGAGTTATTCAGTGTATTAGTTATAATATATTACAGTGTGGTCAAGCACCGAAAACAGGCCTTTCTGCTTATTTAGGTGTTTCATATGCATATCTAAATAAAATAGTTTGTTTCTAATGTGAGAGTGATTGACATCTTTGTCTAATTACATTTAGTTCTTGAATTCTATGGTTGCCTGTAATATAATCTAGTCATAAATCTGAATTCATCTAATTTATACAAAAATAACTTTCCAATAACAGGAAAAATCATAAAAATCTAACAGCAACAGTGTTCTTTTTTCTGATCATTTTTTCATACAAAAATAATATTCTAAGAACTTTTCTAGCTATATTCTAAGTACTGTTAAAAGTCATGAAATACAAACAAACAAGATAGAACCTTTGCCTTTGAAACTCAGAGTCTAGCACAAAGGAGGTGTGTGCCTAGCACTATGGGAGCTATGGGAGCAGAGAGCAAGAAGTGATGCTTGACCTGATTCCTGAAAAACATGAACAGAAATGAAAAGGGTGGTAAAGTAGGAAACATGCTTCATTCTTCTCAGTTTTCCTGAATTATCTTAGACAAATTTCCACCTCTTATGGAAAGCTTTCTATATGGACCTACCTACCACACCTACATACTCTGCCTATTTATTGCCAAAGATGAACTTTTGGTGCTACGATCTAAAGGCAACCTTTCCACCTGAACACTAGATTCATTCACTATTCAAGGACAATGACAAGCACTTCTCCTGTCTCTATTTTAATGATCACTTTTTACTCTGCATACAGGTCATTTTTATGAGCTTAGAGACATAGGCCAAAATAGGTACAAATGTGTGTTTTATATGAGGGGATGCTTGGTAACAACAGCAACAAAATCCCGGTAGCTTATTTCATCTCTCGTGAGTCACATCTACCTCACAATGCTAGAGGAATTTTGTATTTAAATGCTAATTTTCCATAGAATGATATTGTCAACAAAGAGAGGTATGCAAGAATAAATGCAGACCACCTTGAATTTACACTTGTCCTTTAGTCATGATTAAACTCCATACATAATAAATGGCTCTTAAGGACACATTTATAGTTTTTACTACATACAAAGTACTGTGAGGCTAAAAGATTTGAGACACAATAGGTGTCTTCCATTGAGAAAATAAGAAAGAAATGGAACCAGAATGAATGTAGGTTATAGTTAAGATTATTACACATCTTGGGTTATAGATCTTAGCAGGAGGTTTGGATTCTAATGACTGATTTGTCCCAACTCTTGGATAACTTGTTGGGGTGTTCTTGGAGCATAGGAGACAATACTCCAAAGTGAAGGCATCAGACTCAACTCAGGAGCCAAGTTTATCTGTAAACTTCTTCTGCCCTCCTGTTTCTGACCTCTCATTCTTTCCCAAGGCTACCCATAAAAACTAGAGTCCTGCTTTTCCAAGGTGGGTTATAGAAACCAGAGCTCCTTTTCTCCAAAGCCAACGATAAAACCTAAAAATATTATTCTACCTTTCCTCCACCTTTTTGTGTAAGAACTGGTCACAAAGAAATTTACTAATCTACCTTGTTTGATAGTGGGTCATAAGATCCACATTCCAGGAAGTGTCCTGCCCCATACCGAGGAGGGACGAATGCCACACAGAGATACCAAGAAAAATCTGAACAGAAAGGCCATGCTGAGTTTCCCCATTCATTCTAATAGCATTAAAGCATTCCCTTGTTGCACAGTCACAGTTCTACATGACTGCAGAATACTTCACTGAAACTAATCATAAAAAATTGTTAGTTTTCTCTGTATCTTTGGGTGTTCATTCTGAAGGTTCCCATGTCACCATAAAATCAGGATCACATAAATTTGTTATACTTTTCTCTTGTTAACCTGTCTTTTGGTATAGGGGTGTCAGCTGTGACCCTTATGATGGGTCTCTACATCACATATCTACAGTACCTTTCATATATGGGACCAGGAATAAGAATATGGAACTGAGTATAGATGGTGTTTAGAAAAACAGTAGTGTTTTGATGTATACCTGTTTTTAGTTTGTTTTGACCCTCAATTTAATGTTTATGGGCAGTTTTATAGTCATGTCAATGTCACATAGATTCTGAGTAATAATGATTAGTGACTACAGCATGCTTTCCAGAATGTGCTAGGATTGTACTAAGTACACAGTTCTCTCACTTTAACATTAGGTCAGTTTTTAGAGATTATCATTCAATGACATGTAACCATCATTCCTAATATACAGATCACATAAGTTAGCCTCTAAAACATTTGTCACATTTGCTCTGGCTTAAGCCCTATCCCAGAAAGGTATAATTTACTTATTTATTTTAATTAGCAGCCCATGAATCAATTTAATTGCTGTATATTTGCAGCAATGTAATGAAGATTAATACTTGTTTATCAGATGCTTACTCACTGTGTTAGATGCTAATCTAGGAATTGTAGATATTAAAATGGCTCAAATATTACTTATTTAAATGAATTTACTGTCAAATGTGGAATAACACAAATAATGTATGGCAGTAATATGAGTACAATGTTATAGGCTTGATAAAATGCTGATGGGATGTTTACTCTCTATGGAGCCGCAACAGAGAACTTAATTCAGAAGAAAGAATATAAACTGGGTCATGAAATATGTGTTTACTTTTACCAAGTTTATAAAGAATGGAATTTTAGCTTTATCTCAGACTAAGCTAAAAGGAGCTTGCAGTGGACTTAATTCAGCTTCTTCATTTTAATTATAATGAAACAGCCAGGGTGGTTGCGGGACGTAGGCAAATTATGAGGATTTTGAGATAGAAGCTGATTGCAACCCAGAAGTATTTGTGGATTAATCATCTTTCTGTTATATAAATTTTACACCTCTGAATGTAAGAAAGGACGTTGAAAGTGCCTTTTTTTTTTTTTTTTTTGAACCTCACTGTTTCTTTCCTAACTGTTCCCTTCTTTACTAACAAAACTAGTACTTTATTTTCTTTTTATGTCCTCTCCTGTGTGGTTGGGGGTAAATCCTGATAAGTGGAAATTCCTTTACACTTCATAACAGTTACTTTGAGGAGAAATATGTGATGAAATTCTGCTCAATATGATGTGACAGAAGGACTTATGAGGATAGCTGTTCTGCAAAGCTTTTATTCTGGATAAAAGTATGGCATGTCAGTCTGGGTTCCATCAGAGGAAAAGAACAAAACGAGCAAAATATACAAATGAGATTTATTGTAAAGAATTGGGTTACGTAATTGTAAGGGTTGTCTAAGGAAGTAAAAAAGGTATAGGGAAGGCTGTCAGGAAATACAGGCTGGAATCTCTCGGTCAGGAGCTGATTCTGCAGTTTGCAGGTAGAATTTCTTCCTTCCTCAGGGAATAGTCATCGTCATTCTGAAGGCCTTTCAAGTAATTGGATGAATCTCACTGATTATTCCTGATAATCGCCTTTACATAACTGATTGTAGATGTTAGTCACTTGTACAAAATACCTTCATGGAAACACCTAGATTAGTGTTTGACCATAAAACTGAGTACTATAGCACTGCTAAATTGACACATAAAACTGACCATTGTACATGGGGGCTAAAAGGTTTTCTGATGAAAGTATTCTTGCAAGGCCTGGAATTTTGCCAGTCCTCTTGTAGCCATTGGGTGAGTTAAACTGATACACCGAATGTGTCAAGAAAGAAAGATGGAAAGAAATTGAGTCCTTTATAACATTGTTAGGTCACTGACTTAATTAATCCTGCAGCTGCCTTTATACGATGGTAAAAATGCTTTTCTTTTCAAGCAAAGTGAGTCAGAATTTAGTGTTGCTTGCAGCTAAGAGCATCCTATTACACTGTACCCCACGTCATGCTGTAGGAACAAGCTCAAAAATAAGTTTTAAAACACAAACATTTGTAAAATCACTAAGTTCTTGGATTATTTTTTTTCTAATGAACTTTATCCACAGCTATATCAGTGAATGAAAATGGTCTCAGCTTAATTTAAAAATTCCACCCAACTTTCTGGTCTAATTCGTTTAATTGTAAAATACTGTCATGCTTTGTGGTAAGTTATTTCATTAGTGAACAATGATTTGAGTTCCCTTATTAACTACAATATTTGCCTTTGGGGCTGTCTTAATTAGCGAAGTCCAAAGACACTCCTATCAGCATGTGGATTGAGTTTGACATTAAAAGTAAAAGTTAAGAAGGGTGTTAAACATTAGTAAATGAGGAGGAAGTAAGTTCTTGTCTGCTGAGAATTACCCTGCAGGCTTCCCTGCAGGTGATGGTCTTCACTAAAGAAAAAGAGAAATCTGCTGGAGATCAGAAGACCAGTTATGTACAACTGGAACTACAGTAGACAGAAAAAATGATGGAAGTAGAAAGAATGAAGCAAGATCGACTTGTCACTCGAATATACATGTAGACCTATATACATTATATCCATACACTTACATGTAATCTAGGTTCATATCCAGGCTGACAGATGTGTTACTGAAAAAAATTACACAAAATTATTAACAGTGGTTATCTCTTGGTGTGTGGAATATATTTGATATATTATATTCTTCTTTATCCTTGTCCATATTTTCTGTATTAGTTATTATAATGTGTAAATATTCTTTAAGTGAAAACTCATGATGGGAACTTTTACTCAGCATGCTGTTGATTTCCCAAATATGTCCAAAGATTTTCTTTATTAATAGTTCAGATACTGGAGTCCGAATTAGGTAACAATTCTGGATCTACTACCTATTAACCAAGGAACATTGAGCTAGTTACTTTGCTATACCTCAGTTTTCTTATTTATAAAATAGAATAATAATGCCAACTTGCTCATATTGTTGTTGTAGTGAGGCCATGAGATAATGCATGTAAACTACATAGTAAAGGCTCAACGAATAGTAGACATTGTCTTGCTGTTGCCATTGTTCCTTGTGTTATAAATGAAGTCCATAGAGAATAGTGTCATTTCTGTAAAAAATACACATGCTTAAAATCTAAAATTATAAGCACTGCAGCAGAATGTTAATGCAGTAGGTTTCCAGGAACACTAAACACCTCTATAACACCTAGCCTTCATTCTCCACTTGATGCCTAACCATAGTTATTATCATAAACCTAATCACAAGGGCCCATGTACATTAGTCGGGATCTATACTGAGAAACCTTCCCTCTCTGAGCTGCAGCTTGTCAATTCTCATAATTAGCTAAGTGAGTAGTATCTCAGGTCCTTTATACTTCTAAAATCCTTATTTCTACAGTTTTTCCCAGTTTAATAAGAAAAAAATAAAACAGTAACAACTCTCAATAGAGAATAAAATTTAAGGTGAGAGAATCAATACATTTCTTAATATTTATCAAGCAGTTGCCATTCAGGAAATCCTTTTATATATAAAAAGGGAGGTGCATATGCCAACATTACCCCTTTTACCACAATAGTGTAAAACTATCCCTTCAACACACACACACACACACACACACTTTATAGGCCGAGTTCTTATTATTGGAATGGTATAAGCTGGTAAAAGAATTGTAGATCTCTTCACAAAATAACATTTGTGCATTGTTTTTAGTAGTTTTCTGTGACAAATATGGAGCAGTTTACACTGTCAGAGGAAATAGAACTGTGCTTATGTTTCACATCCTACATAGTTTATCTCACTGGTTTCATGTTGGTGTCAGGTGTGGGTGATGGCAGTCTGTCATGCTGCACTGACACAAGCTATTGACTACTGAGATATTCACAAAAGTATTCAATGACAACCCTGTCCTGATTTGACTTGCAGGAAATTTATATGTATACAAATTATGTATAGTAGAAACGAGAGGGATTTTTGAGACACTTGGGCTAAGGTATAAGCCTAGATAAACTTAAGTAACTTTAATTGGGATTTGGCTTCTGTGAGCCTAGTTTTTTTAGTCTTTTTTCTATCAATCAGTATAATGCTGACCAACTTTTAAAACTGTGAGGCTACAATAACTAACTTAAAAAGAGCCTCTAACATGCTTCTGAGATACCATCAAAACATGTTGACTTTCTTTTCTTTCTCAATTGTTTGTATTACTTAGCAGCCTAATATGTACATGCATACACATAAATGTAGCAATAGCTCTATATGTTTAATTATGTGTTATACTTTGGGGCTTTTTGTGTGGTTATTTTAAATTTTCCAAACAAAGCATTCTCAGATCTTTGGAATACCAAAGGGAAAAACAGACAGTAGATGGTGAGTTCAGAGAACATATGTTCCAGTGAAAATTATAAAACTTTCATTTTTTTTGTAACTCAAAAATGTTGAATATTGGCAATTTTATATGTTTCAATCTAATTAATTACATAGCCTATGATATCTGTGTTTGTAAAAAGCTACTAGTTAGAGAAAAAGCATGCTCTGCTCTGTCAAAAATTGACAACTTTCATATAGACAGCAGATGGGAAAGAAAGAAGTTCTTCTCAGGATTAGAATAACGCCTGAGCCACAACAAGACTATTTAGAGTAGATCAAGCTAAATACAGCATGCCTGGTGTTCTCAGATCAGTTCAAGACAAAAATCTACTCACCATATATTCCAGTTTTAGCGGAAAAAAAAAATGACTCGGCCCTTACCAGTAGCGGCTTTAACTCCTTTTATTCATTATGGCCTACTTGTGACCAAGTCACTTGGTATTTCTGGACAGTAAAAACTCACTATGATATTTTTTGTCATAAATAATATTTCTCCTACCAGGATAGATATTCTAGTAAGGTATGCTCATTGGAGTCCATTGTTTCATGGCAACTCATGATGGAAAAGTTGTTTGCTATAATTTCTAGAAAATAAGAATGCTCAAGCATCAATATAGTGTTATTTGCTGAGTCCTTTATGTTGCCAGTGGAATCATGCTTATGGCTTTTGTCTGGTGAAAATCTTGAATTCTCTGATGCATTAAGTGCAAATTATGTCAAGCTCAAATACTATGTCTGACACTTCTAGCTAATGAGAAAATCTGTCAGAAAAAGCAGTATTTCCAGGCTGAAAGTGTGTTATGCTAGGGTAGACATAACAAAGGATTTGCTTTTAGAAAATCTAATGTCAAACTACTTTGAAACTAACCGGGTCTTGGACAATTACCTTAACCCCTTCATCTTCTCATTCAATATGACAATATCGCTAATATTGTTTATAAATGATAAAGTGTGGGTGGGTGCAGTGGCTTATGCCTGTAATCCCACTGCTTTGGGAGACTGAGGCAGGAGGATCACTTGAGGCCAAAACTTAAAGACCAGCTTGGGCAACATAGCAAAACCATGTTTCTACAAAAAATAAATAAATAAAATAAAATAGAATAAATAGTAAAGTAAGGTCCATATGCTAATTTGGTCGACAAAATAGGTGTCTACCATGTGTCAAGCCCTGGGCCCACTTTTGGAGATACACTGAAGAAGAGAGTAGAAGCCCTGCTTGCAAAGTCCGTTCATTTAGTGGGAAAAATGGTAAGAAATAATTTCACTTCAATTATTTGGTAGGAGCTGGTGCAATAGAAAATATTTATATAACCTTTTCCATGTGTTGGGGCCTTTGCTAAAGGCTTTACTAGCCTATTACTGGTGCAGGGCAGGTGAGCCCCCAAACTGGGGCTTAGCCTTGGAGAGTTCTTGGCTTTGCCTAGATAATAATTCAAGGATGAGCCGGTGGTGTCACACAGTAACTTTCACTGAAGCAACAACAGAGGCATTGCTTCTTGCAGAGCAGGGCTACACTATATGAAGCGTGCCCAGACTTGCGGCTCAGAGGCAGTTGTTCAGTCATATTTATTTCTACTTTTAATTATATGCAAATGAAGGGGTATATTATGGAGAAACATCTAGAAATAGGGTGGTAACTTCGAGGTGGTCAGGTTGTTGCCATAGAAAGAGATGTCTACTTTTGGATGTTGCCGTGGCAATGGTAAACTGACATGGCACTGATGGACATGTCTTACTGAGAGATGCTTTTGCCTCTCTCTTCCTTGTTTCAGTTAGTTCTCAATCTGGTCCAGTGTCTGAGTCCCACCTCCAGAGTTGAGTCTGCCTCCTATCTCATTACCATGAAATCTTCACAAGAACCGTATGAATTAAGCATCATTTTAAACTTCATTTTGAAGATAAGAATAGTTTATTGGAGAGGTTAAGGTAATTTTGTATGAGAGACGGGAATAGAATCCTTATGCGTGTATCTTCATAGCCCCAGTCTTAACCACTGCTACTATGCTAAGACACAAGAATGAACAGCCTACTAGGGAGTCAAAAGTAGCTCACCTAATATATCCTTGGGGTTGAGGAGACTCTAGAATATATTAATGGAGAAAATAACTGAGTTTTGTTTTGGAGAATAAGTAGAAGTTACTTAAGCAATATAGAAGGGAGGAGGGAGAATCATAAGCCCAGGCAAAACATTTGGAAAGTCTTAGAACTTTGAAATAGCATATGGTTTCTTTTAGGAATCCCAATCCATATTGTTGTTGTTATTAGAACATCCTTTGTGAAAAAGGAGTAGTGGTTCATAAAGAAAAAAAAATGAAGCGAGGCCCAAATGATGGAGGACATTATAAGCTGAGCTATGAAATTTATTTTTGCTCAAAAGACAATGAGAGTCCACTGAAGTGTTATAAACTAGGGAATAATTTGGTCAGACTTTCTTTTTAAATATAGCATCTTCTAAAGGAGACAATGCAAAGGACATTGCAATAGTTTAAGTATTGGCAAATGAAGGTTCCGTGCTTGGGACACAAAATAAGAATGATAAGGACAGAAAAAATATGAGAACTACTGAAGATGTAAACTCAGTTGGACTTGGTAATTGCTAGGGAGATGCTACAGGCATCCCCTATTATCCACAGATTTGCTTTCTCAGGTTTCAGTTAACCAAGTCTGAAAATATTGAATGGAAAACTCCAGGAATAAACAATTTATAAGTTTTAAATAGCACCTCTTCTGAATAGCACGATGAAATCTTTAGCCGTCCCAGTCTGACCTGCTCTGGACATAAATTATCCCCTTGTCTAACATATCTACACTGTATAGGCTACGCAACTATTAGTCACTTAATAGCTGTTTCAACTATCAGATTTTTAAGAAGCCATGATATATATGGGGTCCAATACTATTCATGTTTTCAGACATCTACTGGGGGTCTTGAAACATATCTGCCATAGCTAAGTGGGAACTACTACATTACAAGTTCCATATTTTTTGCTTAGGTAACAGATAGACTACATAGTGATATTAGTCATAGAGATATAAATAAGAAAATGGTCACTTTCACCAGATTGTTGTTACTGAGAGTCCAGATTCCAGAACAAGTGAACAAACTATACACCCCACTGGGTAATATTGAATATGAAAAGATCACATTTATCTATTCCTGTTTATCCATATATCCAGATTTGCAAATATTTATTACATATACAGTTTCAGGTAGTGAGGTTTCAGTCTAATAAATGCCATGCTCTTGGTAACCACTCGATGCCAAAAGAGCCTAAATTATGAGCTTTATACCTCAATTTTGGTAATTAGGAGGTTATACTTTAATCGATATTTTTCATATAATGTTACCTTATTTCTTATGCTAGACTCTGAATTTCTGAAGAGAAATGACTGTCTTACTAATTTGTGCTAGTCTAGCTAAAATTTTTACACTTGGAATAGAAAAAATTCTAAATCAGATTTTCTTTTGATTGATTGAAAGTAAAAAGTAAGCTAAATTAATCATTAAGTTTCTTCTTTATGGAACGTTGAACATTGAGTTTTCTATATATATGCTTGGGTAAGAAAATAATCCACAAAAATTATCATAAATATTTCAGCTACATTGCAATCATTGGTCATCTGATCATGTTAAGAAAAACAATTTCAGCTAATATCCTTTTAACATGTATTTTATCAATCTCATCCTTTATCAGTTAAGCTCACTTCTTCTAGAACTCTCTGCATTGATATCAATAGGTGAGTGAATCCTGCTAGGTGGATTAAAATCCCGTTTTATACAGATACCACAGAAAATAGTTATCTTTATCCACTTCTGTTAACGAACAGACAGAGTTAGGGAATTTAAATGCTGTATACAAAATCAGTAAGTGGTAAAACATAAACTAAAGCAGTGATCTTTGATTATTCATCAAGGCTTTTACATATTTCTTGTCCATTTCTTGTATTAACCCTAGAAGAAATAACGGTAAAATGGCAATTATCATCATTTTAGCAATTAGAAAATTGCAGTTTAGAGGGCATCAGATGCCCCAATGATGTTTATGATGTGCTAGTATTTTATGTTGTTTCTGGAAATTACCTTTCAGTTGAGACTAAGTGACATGGGTTTGCTGTGTCCCCACTCCAATCTCATCTTAAATTGTAATCTGAATTGCGTTCCTCATATGTAGAGGGAGGGACCTGATGGGAGGTGATTGGATTATGGGGGTGGTTTCCCCCATGATGTTCTCATGATGGTAAGTTAGTTCTCGTGACATATGGTTGTGTTGTAAGTATCTGCCTCTTCCCCCTTATCTCTCTCTGCCTCTCTCTCTCTCTCTCTCCCGCTGCCATATGAGACATGCCTGGCTTTCCTTTCACTTTCCACCATGATTGTAAGTTTCCTGAGACCTCTCTAGCCATGTGGAACTATGAGTTATTTAAACTTTTGTTTATAAACTATCCAGTCTCAGGTATTCTTTACAGCAGTGTGAAAATGGACTAATACACCAAATTTATTTGTGTTTGTGCTCAAACTACAATAAGAGTTTACTATTTTTTCCTAACCAAACACATTAGAATGTAGCATTAGCTTTAGATTTCTGTTATTTATATAATCCCTTACAAAAATCACACCCTAAGGAATGTTGAAAGACCCTCAAACTCTCCTTTTGGTACATTTTTTTCTTCCTTTATGCTATAACCCTGGTTTCCAGAGCCTACTTCTTAGCCTTTGAGAAAGGTTTATTTGTTCATTCATCTATTTCATTTTTATTTCACAATGCCAATTACTGAGCTAAGTGGCAAAGTACTTAAGACATCTGAAGCAGCAAAATATCTGGGGAGTAAAAATATGTTCATAAAATGACACAATATGTTAAGTGCAATAAATGAAATAAACACAAAGTGCAAAGGAAGCAGAGAGGAGTGAGCTATTGGCGTTGCCTGGAAGATGAATATTTCAGTTAAGACAAACCTCATTATTATATTTGAATGCTCATTTTAGACTTAGATTTTGGCTGAACGTTAGAGAAGACTTGATTTTAAGACATCAGTCAGAAGAGGCAACCTGAACACTATGAACCCTTTACTTTGTTACATACATTCATTTTCATTTAACAAGCTAATCACACAGTCAGCTCAACACTGAAACAGTGATGTGAATCAACAGAAAGGAAGGCATGCACTACCTTGATGTGAAACATTACTGCTTTTGCATCCCGTTTGCTTTCAATTATGGCATCAAAGTGATCCTTTGCTTGGATGTGTTCTTCAATTACACAATGCAACAATGCAAGGTGGTGGAAGTGACCTTGTGTCATTAGTGTGCAGCCAGCTCTGTACTCTCCAGAGAGATTAGAGAAAAAAAAATATTGTTTTCTGATGTTCCATTTCAGACTGGATTTTTTATGCTAATTAGAGTTCTGAGCAATTTAGAAATGCTTTACATTCTGTTGGCTTGATATTACATCATCCTTACAAGTACTTTCATTTTTCTAGTAAACTAGGATTGGACTTACACATGCTATTTGTATGCAAATCATATTTTCATAAACATTCTTACAATTTCATAGTTTCCAGTATATGTGCATAGCAGCCAGTTATCAGAAAATAGGTGGCCTAAGGAACACTGGTTTTTCATTGAGTTAAGCTACCTTTATAAACAACAAGTGATTATCTTTTAGCGAAACAGCCTTATGCACTAGCAACCCGATTAAAAGTTCAATATGTATATACGTGTGTATGTGTGTTTACTTACAAACTGCTTCTTTGACCACCAGAAATAATTAAGGGTAAGACAATTTTATGTAACTTAAAAATTACATATATCACAAGGAGGGAGAACAGATGTTAAGAGATGATTCTACAGGACAGATGACCAGCTGCAATCAGCATGAGCTAATGAGTCAGGTTACCTGAATTTGGATTCTTTTTCTTTCATTTACTTGCTGTGAATCTACGAGTGAAGTATTTCACATGGTAAACTTTGTTGATGTCACTTTGTAGAATGGTTAATGACTAAAAGATGAAACCATTGAGTTTTGTGGCATTTAAGTAGATAATGTATGTACATTATGTATGCACATAACAGGCATTCAATACGTTAATACTAAAGAGTCTTAAAGAAAAATTAGTAATAACTTTAAATATGTCATTGTGAAAATGAATGACTTTAAAGAGTTCAAGCCTCTGGAAAGAGGCATGGACATAAGGGAGTGGGGTGGTTGAGTGCATTTCTCAATTTTTTTTAAACAATAATACCTAATGATGATAAAAATTCAGAAAACCGGAAACTTTTGTGCACTGCTTGTCCAAATGTAAATGGTACCAAATATTTTGGAGATAAGTAGGCAATGTGTATTTAAAAGACTAAAGATTCAAAACCACGACCCTCTTCATTCCAGATTCCTGACAGATGACAATAATATTCATTCTAGCTAATTTATGCCAAAGAAAATTTATTAAAGAGTATTCATTTACAGAATCCTATGAAGGGCTAAGGAGCCTAACTTTGATGCCATAAATCCTGGTACAATCCAGTTGGGAAACATGCCTGCAACACTGAGGAACTGTACCACTGCTGCTACTGCACATCACTCAGTAACCATGATGCTGGGGGCCTCTAAAGAAAAAATCAGTCACAGCTACTACAGGGAACTAAACACCACTACCAACCACTCTGCTTGTAAAATAGCTGATCTCCCAGCCAACATCCACCACCTCAGTTTCACACTTTCATCTTCACATTCTACAAAAACTGATTTTACTTCATGGAAACTGATACAATATAGAATCCTGCAATCTGGTCAGTTGAGCTTCTCAAATACCATAGTTCATAAGGAAATCTAGAAGGGAGTCACAGTTAGTGTTTAGCGAGCAAATCTGTACTATCTTCCTCATTATTTATACTTCTCTTCTGTAACCTGAAGGGAGAAAAAAATGAAGGAATTGTATATAAACATACAAGTAAAGATCTTTATCATAGCATGGCTTCAAGTAATAAAAATTTTGCGATAATATAAACAACAAGGATTTTGTTAAATAAATTATATTTCATTGTATACAGGAAAATATTAACCAATTAAAATGATGTCGGTGAGGATCATTTAATGGTATGCATATACATGTAAAATATATTGTTAAATGGGGAAAAAGACTATAACAAGTATAGAAAGATGTTTTCTGGTGAACACATGAATGTATATATAAAGAACACAAGTTAACAAGTCATATATCAAATTTATAAAGTCATAAAAATATTTCAGCATTTTGGAATTTATATTTTCTGTATACACACATATATACACATAATAAATAAGAATTGATTTTGTTACTTTCGTAAGAGACAATATCAATAAAAGTACTAAAATGTTATATTTTAAAAACTGTGTGTCCTCCATTAACTTTAAATTCAAAATAAAACAGAGAAAAAAATTGTTATATTTTTGAGGTAATGACTGCTGAAAACTTTCACAAATATTTCCTTGTACAATTTCAAGTTAAAATTTAATTTATACAAAGTGATGAATATCTCCAAGATTGTGAAAATTTTGCTTATTTAGTATAATATCAATTTCTCTGCAAACAGTGATTAATTTTAGTAAATTGTACTTAGAGAAACAAGGTAAAAATGCAAATATTTTCTTTAAAAACGAAATAATAGTATGCATTTCAACAGGCACTAAAATTTATTTCGAAGAAGTTTTGCTATAAGACAAATCGAAGAAACTACTATATGATTAGTCCTTCAAACATAAACAAGTAACAAAGTGGAGAAAATATGGGAAACTGCTGTTTTCAGACCTTGGACAATAGTCAGCTTAGTAGAGAAGACAAAAGAGATACAAATAATTTAAGAACTATGATCACCTGACTTTCTGCCTTAAAATATTTCCCAGGGCCTTGTGCAAGGGAATGGGAATTCAACCTGAGAACAACAACTGTGAGAACAGTAGCTTTGCTCAGATTATACAACAGAGATCACAAGACAGGGAAGCTGATGCAGATGGCTTTTACAGAGCAAAGCAGAAAGAGTAGGAGCCTACATAAAGAAAGAGCGTCAGAAAACTGAGTGAGGTCATCCTGAACTGTTGATTACATAATAAGTTACACATGTATACTATGTGCATCCATGAAACTTGACAGACACCATCTAGGAAAGGAATACTACAGTGTGATGTAAACTGAACAACTACCAGACCCTGCAAAGAGCTGGAAGATGCTTGTTTGTCAACTAATATGCTGAAAACCTGGAACAGTCAGTAGACATAAAAAAAAAAAAAAAAAAATACAAACACACAAAAGGAAAATAAGGCTTTAGGCGTTATGCGAGCTAATTCTCAGGGCCAAACTAGCCCTTGAGTAAAGGCTTCTCTAGATCTCCCTTAACATAGCTTAAAAACAAACTTTTAAAGACACACACACACACACAGACACACACACAAAGATGAAAAGATAATGTCATCCCTATACAAACTCAGAAAACAGAGGGGGAACACTTTCCAACTTATTTTATGTAACCAATATTATTTTGATACCAAAAGCATACAAAGACATTACACAAAACAATATTGCTAACTAATATTTCTCATGAATTTATGGACGTAATTTTGTAATGAAATCCAGCAATACTGAAATAGTACAGTCCATGAGGACCAACAGTTTATGCTAAGAATACTCAGATTGGTTTAATTTTTAAAAATTAATCAATGTATTTTATCATATGTAATGGGTTGAAGTGTCCCCCAAAAATACGTGCTCATCCATAACCTCAGTATCTGATAGTTAATGGATGCTGGGCTTAATACCTTGATGATGAGATGAGCTGTGCAGCAAACCACCATGGCAGATGTTTACCTACGTAACAAACCTGCACATCTTGCACATGTACCCTAAAATAAAAGTTGGAAAATGAAAGAAAGAACAAACATAACTGTCATTTTTGTATTTTAAAGAAAGCAATGAAGATTGAATTAAAGATGTCAAGGTGAAATAATCCTGGATTTATTATAGGATGGGCCCTAAATTCAATGATTCACGTTAGTAGAGTAAGAGAAGGGAGAGGGAGATGTAGACACACAGAAAAGTAGGTCATGTGAAAACAGAAGCACAGACTAGAGTTATGCTTCTGTAAGCCAAGAGACCCCAGGAGCTGCCAGAAACTGGAAGAAGCAAGAAAAAGTTCTCCCCTAGAGCCTTCGGAGGAAATGTGGTCCTGCCAACACTTTGATTTCAGACCTCTGGCCTCCACAACCGTGAGAGACTAATCTTCCTTGTTTTAAGCCACCAAATTATAATTTGCTGCTGCAGCCCTAGAAAAATAATATACCATTTAAAAAAAAAACAGGCTAAAGGAGAAAAGAATACTTGATTATTTCAATAGACAGAAAATATGAACAAAGTAACCAAGCATCCATAATAAAAACTACCAGCAAATTTGGAAAACAAGGAAACTTCCTCAATCTGATGACAGATGTCTATAAAATCCTATAGCTTACATAATGCTTAATAATGGAAGGCTCAACAATTTCCCCCAAATTTATCAAAAAGTTAAGATGTCTACACTCACCACTTCAGTGTTTCACTATGTGTATAATAGACAAAACAAAAAATTCATATTGATTTGAACATAATTAAAACCTTTTCACAGATAATGTGTTCTTGATTGTTGAAAACTTTAAAAAAAAATCTGAAAAACAAATATAACTAATAAGTAAATTTATCCAGGTCACAGAGTATAAACTCAATATACATTTTTGCCAACTTTTGTGATTTGTTTCTAAAACACTGCAAGCTCCTAGGTTTTAGTAGTATCATAATTACGCATTTTAGTATTATAGACACCTGTAACCTGGACAAATCAACATGTAAAAATATTCACACATATGTATGTAAATACAATTATTAGTAAGATTTCACTATATGTGAATATACTTAGCAAATGCCAGCCAACTATAACAAAGACTCACAATTGGCAAGACTTTAGGGAAATGGAAAAATACATACTCCCATTATTAATAGTAATATAACACTGTTATAATCCATGTGTAGAGCAATTCCAAAATGGATAATAAGTAAAGACATTTTATGTATTTAGAGCTAAGAGATCAAGAGTATAAGTCTACAGAAGTTACCATCTACAACACCTCGCCCTTGCAAAATAAAATATATATAGATATAGATACAGATATATGTGCTTATGCTGTGTGCTTTACACTAGCAGCAACCTGGAAATAATTCTAGGTTTCAATTTTTGGTAAATATTGATTCAAACAATGTATTGTACATATGGTGAGGTTGTATAACTATAAAATATTTTAACTTTATGGACTCTGTCAGTGACTGGAGAATAAAGGAAATACTTCATTAAGAGAGTAAAATATAAGTAGCATGGGAACTTTGATTGCAAAAATGAAATGAATAGGGAAAGGATTAACATCTGTTGAGCACTCCTGGAGCACCCCCACTATTGCCTGCTTCTTAGACATAGGTCCTTGCATTAGTATTAGAGCTGTCTCTTACGTCAGGATTGTGGAGGTTTATTTTAATTTATGAAAATGTTATAAGCAACAGCACTAATCTCAAGCTGTTGATAGATAAACAAGTGAAAACGTGCTAGTATTAATCAAAAGCATGTAAAGCAACTCAATAATAGGAATCCTTCATGTTTCAGATAAGGATAAATTCCAGGATGTTTTTCTGCATCTTTCCAGGGCTTCCTTGAAGAGCCTTTCATTCCCTTCTTCAGTTTTCAGAGATCTGGCATTTGACCCCCGGGATGCATTAAGGAATAGAAAATCAGAAACCATTTTTATGGGTGATGGGACAATACATACCAGCTTTCTCTAACTACACAGACCCTAACTTATTTCTCTATATGGGTAAGTTTTATAGTTACTACAGAAATTGAAAATGGCCAGTAAATATCACCCTAGCCACCTATGAATTGGGCAACCCTAATATGTACCAAGAAAGATGATGTTGATTAAGTTGGAAAGGAGGGACAGTCTGATATAGGTGCAATCATGGTTGCATGTAGCTACAGAAGGAGCTATGGAAATAACAAAAAGTAGAGATTATGAAAATCATCTGGTGAACACACATTCTGTGGACCCAATACAACACTGAATTTCACATTTGCCAAGATATTTCCCAGTAGGTTTATGAATCATTTCCTTATTATTAATACAATGTCATACATACTAGAATAAAAGACAGTGCAATGTGCATCCCAGGCATTCAGAAATGACAAATGGAAAACTTCATGTGTATGTGGGTTGGTGAGTGTGAGGAAGGTGAGGGTGTAGCTGTTTGAAATACATTTTGGCTTTTACTATAGTTGGTCTGTCCAAATTCATTTAACACTTCATGCAAGCTATGTTTCTGCCATGTAGCGCATTTACTTTGATTGATAGAAAACACTTACCTCTAGCTTTTATCAATTCTGTTTATCCTTTACTGAGCACTGAGTACCTGCAAATAATACACTAGCCTTTCTGAGCGACATGCAAAGATACGAGTTGTGGCCTCAAAGAGCTAATAATCTTTTCCATTCAGTCATGTAAAACACGTGTTTATGTCTAATGACACAATATAGAATGTAAGAACATAGTCTGGAAATAGAATATCTGTGTTCAAAGCCTAAGCTATGCTATTGAATAGCTTTTTGAATTTGAATAACTTAACACACTGTGCTTCAGTTTCCACATCTTGATATGTGAATAATTATGGGCCTCACTTCATGGAGTTGAATTGAAGCTTAAACTATGCCTGGCACATTGTAATCACTGAATCAATGTCATCAATTATTATTGTTCTTTTTGCTGTATCATTGATTGAATGAAGTGCTTTGGAGGCCTTGAGGGTAGATGTAAATATTCTGACAAATGAAGTAAGGGCAGCATTGGCACTTAAGTTAGACCTTGAGGATAAATATTATTTAATAGGTTGATGTGGACAAGGGATATCCTGCATGAAAGGAACTAGGATGGGCAAAAGCACAGATCTTAAAAAGTGCACAGGCTGTCTACAGATTATGTATTAGTCATTTTTCCTTCTAGGGATTTATAGAATGAGAGCAGCAGAAGAGAGGTTAGAGTCAAAATACAGAGTCAAAAATACGTAAGTAAATTCATAAGTAATTAAAGTAAGTTGAGGCGAGGTTTTGAAAGTGAAACGGGGAAGGCTCCCTTGTCCCCCTCACAAGGCATTCGACGAGGGTGTGGCTCGCTTCTTTAGTGTCCTGCTGCTCAAACCTATAGGGGAGCATACAGACAGGCAGGCTGTGGGGCCCCAACTCCACAGCACTGTCTCGGGATGAATGTTTACAGCTCCTGAAGCCCCACTGGGCGTGTGTTACAGGGCGCTTTTTAGGTGGCATGTGTTAACCAGCTCAATTAGACCCTCTGCCTTGTGGCAAGGACAGAGGACTTTCTGTATCTGGCGTTCTTGCGTTGGTGTACCAGAAGAATCGGATCACACGTGGGCTTGGAGAATGAGTGCAAAGTTTTATTGAGTGGAAATAGCCCTCTGCCGATAGGGGAGCCAGAAGGGAGATGGTTTTCGCCTGGAGTCGGGCCACTCTGCGGCCCTGGCTCTCCTCCAACTGCTCCTGCCAAACTCCACCTTGTCCCTCTGATCGATGGCCTGCCACCGAGCCAGTGCCTGCTGATGTGCTCTTCTCCCAGCCTGCTCCCCTCAACATTCTCTCGACGTCCAGCTGTTTGTGTCTTCTTCCACTGATCTGCTCCTCTCCATTTCTAGCAGCTTGTCTGTGTGTGCCTGCCAGGGTCTTGGGTTTTTATAGACACAGGATGGGAACGCAGTGGGCCAGGGTGATCTTGGGAAATGCAGCGTTTGGGCGTGAAGGCAGGGGTCCTGTCCTCAGCTAGGTCCGTGGGGTGGAGCCCTAGCCAGAGACTATGCCCTCCTCTACCCAGCACTTCTCTTCTCCCCTTCTGTAGCACTTGAAGGGACCATGCTCTTCCCTTCCCAGCACTCCCGTATCAAAAGTTCATATCTAGATGTTCTCAGAAAATGCTTTGTTGTATGGTTTAATAAGAAAATAATACTCAAATATGGGGTATGTATTTATGTATACTAGAAGGTGGGATTTAAATAGTTATGAATACAGCAGGTCCTTAAGGGTAATCTTTATTAGGGAAATAGCAAGTCTTTCTCAGAAGTTCATTCATGACTCAGTTTTTATTTAAACAGTAAATCAATAGAGCATATCTTTAAGGTTAGGTTGAGAAAGCTGCTGACATTGAGATAACTATGTTATATCTTGGACAAAGTCACTCCATCTCTCACCTGATCATGGTTTCCTTAGCATTTATTATTATAAAATTGGTGCCTAATTCAGGTTAATGCTTATATTAATATTAATTTAATATATTCAGTTAATAAATATGAATTATGATTTTTAATATTTATTAAACATTTGCTATGACTCCTACAGGGCAACACATGCAGGGAAGCAAACAATTATTTTAAGGTGATGTGTGCTGCACTGAAATTATTCACAAGTTTTAGTGGAAACAGAAATAAGAAAATAAACGTTTCCACAGTGAACTAGGATTGATATTGAAATTTTTGCAGAGGAGACATGGCTAGAAGTGAGACTTAAAAATTCAGTATTTGGATGGATGTCAGAAAATGGCATTCTGGCAAGAAGAAACAGCATATGGAAGTCAGGAAGGTGTGAGACAAACAGATAATAGTTTGGTAGAGCGATTTCTTTCTTTAAAATAATTTTTGTATTTTTATAATGTTTATAGTCAATATGTAGTGGTATATAATGAGATTGATTTTAGGATAAATGAAATAGCAAAATGTTTTAAGATATTGGAAAAAATGAGATCACCAAGATCTGATAAACTATTACATTTATAAAAGAATTCAAGACTCACAGAATATTTTCAAGATAAAGTGAGTTTTATAAAATTTTAAACATACATTTTTTTTCTCCTTTTCTTCAGGGACTCCTGAGAAATAATTAAAGTCATAAAATACCAATTTTCTAAAAATGTAGAACGGCTCAAGTAAGAAACTAGAAAACTAAAATCTATAATTGGGTACCAAAGATACAGATTTTAATCAAGACTGAACTTAACTAAGATGTTAATAAAGGCTAAATGAGCTTTAAGGAGCTTAAACCACTTTTCTCCATTTAATTTGGTAAACTCCAAATACTTTTTTATTTTAGGAATTACTATGACAAGGTTAAAAAATGTAACAGCTAGGAAAAGAACTTGAAATAGTCTATGCACCAAAATGCAGAGAGGATTAAAAAAGCCTGAAGAAGAAGGGAATTTTTCCCAATTATGGTAACCACCCTATTAGGGTATACAGCTCATACATAGTGCTAGGAGCCTAATAAAATTATCTCTAATTGACAGAGAAAACCTCTGAGGTAGGTGTAATAGGCAGACTGGCGAATCCCCACACATGTACACATCGTTATCTCTGGAACTTGTGAATACATTACCTTACATAGCAAAGGGACTTTGAAGATGTGATTAGTTTAGGACATTGATTGAATTGGAGGGAATCTTTAATTATCTAGGTATTCCCAGTTTTAACTACTGGGTCTTCATTAGGAAGACAGCCTTTCCTGGTTGTATGAGGGAAATATGGCTTTCAAGGGAAATGTGACTATGAAACAGTCAACAGAGAGATGCAATGTGGCTGGCTTTGAGATGCAGGAAGTCAGCCATGGGCTATGGAATGTGGAAGTCTCTAGAATCTGGAAAAAAGCAAGGAAACAAATTCTCTCCTAGAGCATCCAGAAAATAATATAGCCCTTATAACACCTTTATTTTAGCCTAGTAAGATTTTTTAAGACTTTAACCTTTGAAACTGTAAGATAATATTTTTGTTTGTTTGTTTCTTTTAAGCCATTCCATTTGTGGCAGTTCTTTACAGTAGCAATAGTAACTAATACGGTTGGTGTAAACTCTTTTACAGATGAAGAACTAAGTCACTGAAAGATTGAGTAACCTATTCCATATACAGTTAGTAAGCTGCAGAACTAGGATCATGTCTTCTATCTTTATGAGAAAGAAAACGAGAAAGGCACTATACCAAAATAGAGAACTCAGATTTGGCTCATATCTCTAAAAACTGCATTCAGCAGCTAAAAAGTTTAAATACTTCTGATCTAGATACTATAGTTCTAATCCTCAGGTATTGTAGGATGAAAATTAAGTATTACTTTTCTTTCTTATAAGGAACACTTGTCTAAGCTATTATAATACTACATAGGACAAGTACTTTAAAATTCATAGAAAAAAGGATACACTGCTTATTAATTTATTGAGCTAAATGGGAACCAAGAGGCATAAGGCCTGAAAACCCAACATCCATTCTTGCTTTAGAAAAGTTGTTGCTGTTTCGAGGTGCTCAAAGCTATACAGAAGAAAAATAAAAAAAAAAAACAAAAACTAGAAACCGTCAACAAGGGGTATCCTTTTTACAGCTTTTATTTATATGGCCTAACTGAACTGACAAATCATATTATTGTGACAATTTGTTTTGAGTCACTTTTTTATTCAGCTTGCTTATTAATGGCAAATATTAAGTTACTAGACAACCTAATTCAATATTTTTCAAATGCCTAAAGATAAACTTCTGATTAAATTTTGTATTGCCACCAAAGATACAGTTGTTTTATTTTTTTCAACATGTAACACTTTCAATACAGAAATTGCTTTTAGAAATATTACAGTAGCACTGATTCTAAGGATTCAAAATTGGTCGGGCATGGTGGCTCACACCTGTAATCCCAGCACATTGGGAGGCTGAGGTGAGTGGATCACTTGAGGTTAGGGGTTTGAGACCAGCATGGGCAATATAGTGAAATCCTGTCTCTACCAAAAATATAAAAAGTTTGTGATGCATGGTGACACACGCCTGTGGTCCCAGCTACTCAGGAGGCTGAGGTGAGAGGATCACTTGGGCCTGGGAGCTGGCAGTTGGAGTGAGCCGAAATCATGCCACTGCACGCCAAACTGGGTGACAGAGTGAGACCCATCTGAAGAAAAGAAGAAAAACAAAAAAAATTCAAAATTGTTGACAATTTATACTTTTTCCAATTAATTGTGACAATTTAGTGTTTTGTTTTTGCTTTTCTTTTTGTTTTTTTCCAGGTTGGCTGGATTGTGTGTGTGTGTGTTTGTGTGTGTGAAATTTCCTGATTTTTATTTTTTTATTATTATACTTTAAGTTCTAGGGTACATGTGCACGACGTGCAGGTTTGTTACACATGTATACATGTGCCATGTTCGTGTGCTGCACCAATTAACTCGTCATTTACATTAAGTATATCTCCTAATGCTATCCCTCCCCCCTCCCCCCATCCCACAACAGGCCCCAGTGTGTGATGTTCCCCTTCCTGTGTCCAAGTGTTCTCATTGTTCAATTCCTACCTATGAGTGAGAACATGCGGTGCTTGGTTTTCTGTCCTTGTGATAGTTTGCTAAGAATGATGGTTTCCAGCTTCATCCATGTACCTATAAAGGACATCAACTCATCCTTTTTTATGTCTGCATAGTATTCCATAGTGTATATGTGCCACATTTTCTTAATCCAGTCTATCATTGATGGGCATTTGGGTCAGTTCTAAGTCTTTGTTATTGTGAATAGTGCCACAATAAACATACCTGTGCATGTGTCTTTTTTTTTTTTTTTTTTTGAGACGGAGTCTCGCT